>NC_090265.1:929560204-929887391 GCF_040414725.1 Anabrus simplex | reverse complement strand
TATTATTATTCTCCTCCTATAAATTTTCCCACATTATCGTTGGGTCCGGGGTGCGAAATGTGTCACAAATGTGGATTTGACCTGCTTTACCGCTGGATACCCTTCATGTCACTAATCTTATGTGAAGGAATGTATTCTGTATTGCGTGTTTCTGTGGTGTTTGATAGTGTGGTGTATTGTGTGTTGGGACAAGCAAACACACCCAGACTCCAAGCCGGGGGAAGTTAATCAGGCGCGATCAAAATACCCGACCTTACCCGGAATCGAACCAGGGGCCCTCTGAATCTCTGGCCTCAACTCTGACTTTTCAGCCAAGGAGCCGGACGCCATGAACTCGTCAACAGTAAGAACAAAATTTCACGATGTGCCTGGTGGTAGTGATTACGAAATATTGTTTTATTATAATTTTTCTTTCTTTCTTTTCTTCTTTCTTTCTTTCTTTCTTTCTTTCTTTCTTTCTTTCTTTCTTTATTTCTTTCTTTCTTTCTTAATCTGTTTACGGTCCAGGATTGGTTTTCCTCTCGGACTTCACGATGGATCCCAACTCTACCGCTACAAGGGCAGTGGCCTGGAACGTGAGTCTTTGGGTCGGGGATACAACCGGGGAGGAGGTCCAGTAACTCTCCCAGGCAACCTCACCTTCTATGCTCAATAGGGGCCTTTTAGCGGTATGGGAAGGTAAATAATAATAATAATAATAATAATAATAATAATAATAATAATAATAATAATAATAATAGTAATATTAATAATAATGTTATTAGCTTTACGTCCCACCACCTACATTTACGGTTTTCGGAAACGCCGAGGTGCCAGAAGTTCGCCCCGCAGAAGTTCTTTTACGTGACAGTAATCTACTGGCACGAGGCTGGTGTATATGGGCACCTTCAAATACCACCGGACTGAGCCAGGATTGAACATTCCAAGTTGGATGAGAAGGCTAGCACTTCAACCGTCTGAGCCACTCAAGACATATCGTCGTTTTTCGGACAAATGCTCCCAATGCTCTTCCTATCCATTATTTTCCTTAAGACTAGTCACGCCTCCCAGCCACTTATGGACATGCAGTCCATCAGAAGAATTTTCTCTGTGTTCATTTTCTTATGCTGTCGTGGAAAGGAAAAAGTGCGTAAATAAGTCATGCAAACATACATGTGCGGTACGGTAAGGTTAATTTTCTTTTACACAGAAGCATAGGAAAATTAACACAACGAAAATTGTTCCGATGGACGGCATATCAATATGGGGCTCGGAGGCGTGACCTGTCTTGAGGAAAATAATGGATACCAAGAGTATGGGGAGACATGAACTATTGCCAGAACAGCGACGATATGAGGCAGTTTACTACTTCTAGTTATTCACTATGCAAGTCCGGCTCTTTGGCCGAATGACCAACATCGAGGCCTTCAGTGCAGGTTCCACTCCCGGCCGAGTCGGGGATTTCAGATGCGTCTGGTTAATTACTCCGACTCGGTAGCTGGTTGTTTGTCATTATCTTAATACACGCCTCTTTGTATAACACACAACATATCACACTACAATCCCCCGGAGAAATACGCAATAGTGAAGACATTCCTCACTGTAGGTTAGGCAGGGATATCCGGCCTCCAAACTGGGCCAAACACAGATGTGTGATACAGTTTGTAATCATAACTTCACCGTGGTAGGAGAATAGGCGGCAGTATACATTGTACAATTTCATACACATTCATAGTCAGCATGAAATTGGTATTACACAAATTACGGACTTCGGTACATTATTCTTTCCGAGGTATGTTTTATGTGAAGAGTTGCACTCAGATTATAGGCAAGAAATATTTATGATGATCATCAAGAACTGCGTCATCAATAGCAATAAATGGTCTGTGTATCTCTAAATGGACATAGAAAGTAAACAAAGTATGATTTAGCTTCCCGATGGTTTTTCCATCTAGCCGTAAGATATCACTATGTCAAGTCGAACAAAATGCATACACTAATCGATCTACAATCGAGATTTTCATCACACAACTCAGTGGATAAGGAATAATGTTACTAGCATCACTCATACCCAATCCATTTTGATGCTCTCAAAAGTAAGACTGAGATTAAGACAAATCAATGAAAATAATAAACTTGTAGTAACAGGTCATATAATATAATAACACGTGCCTCATAAAAGCTGTATCTAAGCTTACTCAAAACTAGGAAGTATAATATATGCCAAGAATTAAATAATATTCTCCAACTTTAAATTAAAGTCATAGTTAGATACCTAAAGAAAACTTCAGAACACAATCAGCATTGCTTTCCCCTATTGTGTGTATAGCAATAGCATCGCTATACGGGGGGTGAAGTTGATAATACGCAAGATACCATTTATTATGCCCCTATGCTATCTGCTCGCACTCAAAAACAGATGTTTCTGCAATGCAATCTTTTGCACGCGGCGCAATGTTAAATTAACTTTCTAATTTAGTCGACATAATTAAGATGTAATATTTTTCTGCAATGCAGCACGTAAAGTTTAGGTGCAGTCTGCTGGTCGCTATTTTACTTTTTCGGCGACAGGTGGTTTGATACCGGATGAGACAGTGACATTTGAGGCTGCTTAAAAATCATAACATCATGTCGTTGGCTTTCGACACGTTGAAGAATTACAACGGGACAAAATCCCGACACGTTGGTGTCTCTTGACAGCTATGGCAAGTATTGGGACATCGAATGAAAGATATAATAATAATAATAATAATAATAATAATAATAATAATAATAATAATAATAATAATAATAATAATAATCTCCACATTTCTCGCTGTTATGGTAGTAGGCCGTCTGCTTCTATTTCTACGGTCGGAGCAAAATATAGATTCTACCGAAATCTCGATCTCATTTATGGCTTTGACAGTACAGAAGCTGCTGAAATATGTATGATCCTGAGTATTTATAACACTGGTAGTGTGTCTCGATATTATGAAAGGTGGTACTCGTAAGCCCATCGTGCAGCTATAACACTTTCTTTCCCAGTGGGTAAACCAATGCTTTGCAGGCCTCATTATGGCGCTTTCCCTGTAACTGTATAAACTTCGCTGGTGTTCTTTGAGGATCCAACTAGCCTCCAGGATGAACACTTAAAAGAACTCTATCTGCTCACCAACACTATTCCTTCAACGTTCTGTACCCGATATTACCTTTCAACACTGGATTTAATGATGAAGACGACACATACACCCATCCCCCGTGTCAGTGAAATTAACCAATTATGGTTAAAATTCTCGACCCTGCCGGGAATTGAACCCGGAACCCCTGTGACCAAAGGCCAGAACGCTATCCATTTAGCCATGGAGCTGGACACAGTGATCAATAATAATAATATACAATAATATATTTCTAAGAGCTAACCAATTATACCACTAGTGTTCTTATGGATGATAACATTTATGATATTCTCAAAGCTATAAATATCGTATTATCTCCACTGGTATCGTATATATGATCTTGATAATATGAATCCACTCTTCATCCAACAATTGACAAAAATTTTACCCACTTACGAACCCCAAAATACTGTTACAGCGTTTCATGATGGCCGGGTCGTAACATACCTCCTTACGTCGTTAGTTGTCTTGCAAATGACTACTATTGACGTAATACCTTTGGCCTTTCCCTGCTCAAAGCCTACATACTTCTCCTTGAGACCACACGACACTATTGACAGGTGCCAACAAGTTTAAAGGAAAGCTCCTCTGCTTTGCGTGCCTCTTGGTGAAGAATACGTATGCCGTCGTCACTTCGATTAGTACGAGAACTCGCACCCCACAATCAATACGACGCAGGGACATGCATTCTACCGGTATCTGGCACTTCTATTTCCCCTACCGGGGCCAGCTCACGTCGTCTGAGATTTGAATAATTCGCAGTGGACACGTGTATGACCAACTGTATCCCCAAAAGTTGGTTCACTGTATTAGCAGCTCTGCGAACTACAAGTCAAGGAATTGCAACGCATTAGTGTTAGGTAGCGTGGCTGTGGAAAACAATCGAGTTCTGTTGCCATCTGAACTATGCTTGAATGAGGGTAAACACTTGGTGGGGTGATTTGCTTTAAGGTCGTCTCCTTCCAAATTCAATCATCGATTAGACACAACACTAGCATTAATACCAATAGACAGGTTGTAAGATAATAATAGTATTATTTATTTATTTATTTATTTATTTATTTATTTATTTATTTATTTATTTATTTATTTATTTATTTATTTATTTATTTGACTTTAGCAGTGGCAAAGTTTGGGCTCGTGGCCCTTTCTTACACTTAACCACGTAAATAACAAGATAATAAAGATATTTCTATTATATTATAAAATTAAGCTAAAACTAAGCTAAAAATTGCATTATAACTATACATTATAATGAAGAACGACAGAAAAGATCAACAAATAAAATAAAATAGAAAAATAATCCGGAGAATAAAAGTAAAACGAAAGAGGACAAGTCATAATGAGCACAGTAACGCACAAATTGAAAAATATAAGTAAAGCATAAACAGAACACAATACGTAATAAAGTAATCGAAATATAAGTACGGACATAAACAGTGATGAATGGCGTATGCCTTTTAGTGCCGGAAGTGACCGAGGACAAGTTCGGCTCGCCACATGCAGGTTTTTGGATCTGACTCCCGTAGGCGACCCGCGCGTCGGGATGAGCATGAAATGATGATGAAAACGACGCAAAAACCCAGCCCCTGTGCCAGCGAAATTAACCAATTATGGTTAAAATTCCCAACCCTGCCGGGAATCGAACCCTGGACCCCTGTGACCAAAGGCCATCACGCTAACCATTTAGCCATGAAGCCAGACACAGTGATCAATAATAATAACAATAATAGACAATAAAGTATTTCTAAGTGCTAACGATGTTAAGAATTGTCAGTGTGGGAGTTTCTAAAAATGCTGGAAACCAACGACACGGAATCCTGGCATTTAAATATAAACATTTGCAACCAACCACTGTCGGGTTCAAACCCATAAACATTGGAACAGAAATACAGCGACCATAGGAATATACCACATAGCTCCGTTGGAAATTTCACTTTCTTAATTTATTCTAAATGTATGGTCAGTTCGGAGTAACAATGTTCTAAGTATTCGAACTAAGTATCAAACTGAAGTACTCAATTTAGAGCAAAAGAAGATTAATCCTTTGTAGAATATACGAATATATCTTTAAAGACACATTCCTATAAAATTAACGTTATCTTACAAGTGCTTTAACGTCGCACTAACGCATCGAATGTTTTCGGCGATGGAAGGATGGTAAAGGGTTGGGAATGGGAGTATGGCGGCCGTGGTCGTAATTAAATTACAGCACCGGTATATGGCAGGGTTCGAAATCACCATCTCCCGAATGCAAGCTCACAGCTACGCGACTAACGCACGGCCAACTTGCTCGGTCAACACTTACCTAACACCACTCAGAAGCTCATAGTTCCTTTACACATGTATTGTCCGACTCGTTGGCTGAACGGTCAACGTACTGGCCTTCGGTTCAGAGGGTCCCGGGTTCGATTCCCGGCCGGGTCGGGGATTTTAACCTTAATTGGTTAATTCCAATGGCACGGGGGCTGGGTGTATGTGTTGTCTTCATCATCATTTCATCCTCATCACGACGCGCAGGTCACCTACGGGTGTCAAATAGAAAGACCTGCACCTGGCGAGCCGAACCTTTCCTGGGATATCCCGGCACTAAAAGCCATACGACATTTCATTTACACATGCATTTATTTATGTACTCGCGTCAGAACAACATAGTGTTATGAACAAAATTAATATAAAGAGCATTTTATCTTTAAGTAATACAACAATATACACACATGGATGTATACAAGTAAAATTGTAGAGACACTTAAAAAATGACGGACATTCTCTTACATCACAACGGAGCAGTATTTAGCAAGGTGTAGACCGTTGGTTGTATTCTTCAGTAGGTACTACAAGTGAACTTGTGAAGGCATGGACTGAAGTTGAGAAAGTGAGCCAAGGTTTGTTCCCTTTCTAATAGGATGCAGTAGTTTTTCGGAAGAGCAGATGTCTCAGAGGTTGTGTCATGGAAATAATTAGTTCTGCACCCTCTGGGAATAGCTGCTTTCGAATACATTCTAATGACATCACTAAAGTGGCCATATGCTTCTGGGGTGGGGCTGATTTTACTAATCCTCTTATCTAGTAAAGTCATCCAGTGTTCCCAGTTTGTCGTTTTAAATTTGTGCATTCTTCACAGGTCGTACGAAGGATGTATCAATCACAGGAATCCTGCTAAGGTGGAAGTTGTTTCTACATACTTGTACCAGGGATTGGAGGAGAGTAGGGAGCGGCGCTAGGGAAACACTGTTATCTCAGCTCGTATCCTGAGCATCTCAGGTTCGAATCCCGATGACTCAGCCCGGGTGCTCTCCGCTGCTGTGCAAATGTGTGAAGATGCTGTTAAATGAAAGCCTGTGCATGACATCGGCAGAATCATACATATTCAACTTTGCTCGTGCAAGTCTTAAAAACATTCAAGCTTTTTAGGTCTTTCCAATCAGGAAATTACCAGCTTTTCACCCCGGGGTAGTGGACTCATCAGTTGGATCGCCACACTTTTCCGAGACGCTGGCGGCTAGTGCGCCGTTGATACACCACTCCAAGCCTCCTTTGTAGGAGTGGAGGTGAGGAAATCAAACTGACAGCCCACACCGCTGGTACATTCACAATTGAAAAGACTTAACGAGCTTGAATGTTTTTAACTTATATTTTGATGTACAATTTTAATTCTTTACCAAGAACCACAAAATTTGAATTGTGAGGACCGGCGAGTTGGCCGTGCAGTTAAGAGGGTGCGGCTGTGAGCTCGGATCCGGGAGATAGTGGGTTCAAACCACAATGACGGCAGCCTTGAAGATGGTTTTCCGTGGTTTCCCATTTTCACACCAGGCAAATGCTGGGGCTGTACCTTAATAAAGGCCACGACCGCTTCCGTCCCACTCCTAGCCATTTCCTGTCCCATCGTCGCCATAAGATCTATCTGTGTCGGTGCGACGTAAAGCAAAATGTGATTTGTGAGACTACAACAGTCTTTGATGATCATCCGTTACCTGTCCGACTCGTTGGCTGAATGGTCAGCGTACTGGCCTTCGGTTCAGAGGGTCCCGGGTTCGATTCCCGGCCGGGTCGGGGATTTTAACCTTAATTGGCTAATTCCAATGGCCCGGGGGCTGGGTGTTTGTGATGTCCCCAACATCCCTGCAACTCACACACCACACATAACACTATCCTCCACCACACTAACACGCAGTTACCTATACATGGCAGATGCCGCCCACCCTCATCGGAGGGTCTGCCTTACAAGGGCTGCAATCGGCTAGTAACAGCCACACGAAATTATTATTATCCGTTACCTGCCCTTCTTTACTCGATGCGTATATAATGTCATATGATCTTTTGTATGGATATCAGCAGAGAAAAAGCAAACAAGCTTGTATTTTTACATTACTGTACATATCATGAACACAGCCACAGGACCTCAAGGTTTACTTGGAATCTGAACCACAGATACGTGTTCATTTCAAAGATCCCACTTGCATTGGCCAGGGTTTGAACCGTCAGTGACTTAGTGAGAAGCTAGTGAAAATGCCACTCAAGGGGAATAGTTGACGTGAACAATGGAAATTAAAACGATGCCAAATAAACGGAAATAAATGTTTGTTAAAACCTGTTTACGTCAAGTTAAGAATGAAAAACGTATATTTACTGTTAGCTTCATTCCATATTCTACTGCTCTCTCTATTGATTTAAGATTGCTCTGTGGTATGTTTTCCATTGTACTTTATTTTTTATTTTACTGAACGTTTCTCGACATTTAACAGTCAAATTGGTCTCGAAGAAATCCTCATGGTTTATGCAGGCTGATTACTGTATGTGGAGAGCACTTCTTGCCCAATGTTTGCTGGGAAACGTTTCCTAATGTTTAAAGTTTTATCATTAGAGAGCGAGATAACAATACATTATTCTTATGACAAGGTTTTATTGTTTACGTATTACTGTGTCGATTGTTAATAGAAAATAAGCGGGAAATAGTTTTCTTACAGTAAGTGCCTGGATAGACGCTTTAGGTATATATTGATTCTAAATTTATACTTTGTCTCTTATATTATTATTTATTTCAGCTTACGATTTACGATGGCATAGACTGAGGATTTTTTTATAACTTAACATCTAGGAATAAGTCTTAAACAATATTGAACACGATTACGATTATTATTTTTTTTTTTAACAAATACATTGCGGTTGGGATTACTTGACAAGGTGAAGAATGAGGTAACTCGTCACTGTCTTCCTCACCGGTATAGAAAGTGCTGTTGAAGCACGAGTAAATATCTTGCATAATGATTACGACGATTGCGATGATGATGATGATGATGATGATGGTGATGATGATGATTGTATGTTATGCATTAACTTTATTCCGAACTAGAAAGCCAGAATAGTGACGGAGGGGATTCGTTGCACTGACCACGCATCCCCTCGTAATCAGCAGGTCTTCGTATTGAGCAGCAGTTGCTTGGTAAAGCATGGATCATCATGGCTGTAGTACCTTCGGTTTCGAAAAATGCCTATGATGTAGAATTTTCGCCAATTCGAAATTTCTCTACATTTTACATTCTTTCATATATGTGAATAAATCTATAATTTACTTCTGGGGAATTTCGTAAAAATACTGTATATTCATCGTATTTAAGTGACAAAAATTAAAATGAATATATAGGCCCTATGACTTATTTAAGAAACAGACTATTTCACCTGAAACAGGCAAGAAGGTAATTGTTACATGGAAATAATGTGCGACACATTGTCCTGGACTCGAGACAGAACAAATTTCTGTCTGAGACGGTCCTACTTTCATCCTTGAATTTTAAAATTTAAGAATAATTATAACGATAAGGAATGTGCCTTATGAAAACTGTTGACGAGCTACCTCACCCGAGGATCCCCAGTCTACAAATTAATACAATCGGACCCGTCGTTACTCCGACCAATTAACACTCAGTCTTATCCTAGTTCGAGAAATAAAGGCCTGTGATATCCATATAAAAACAATTTATAGCCACGCATAGGACTACAACAGAGTTTCAATTTTGTACAGGTGATGATTCGTCAATAGAATTTTATAAGCCACTAAAATATTTTTAGGATGTAACATTGTTGAAATCATCTGGGGTGGTGGCATATAAACATCCATTTTATCCCGCACCTGCCATAAAAGAAACCATAGGGAAGATGAGTGGGTGACCGCGGGGACCTCAGCTGAGTCTGGTATCGGTTCCACTACTTGTGTCAGAATCTTCATGTTTATCTGTTCCAAGCCCAGTTCTGTTTAATTAGTTTGACTTGAGGATGTACTATAATGATTATACCTGCTTATACTCATTTTATGCGTTCGTATTTCTATCAAATTAATATATCCCTTGAGTAACTAGTGATTACGTATCTGAATTCTATACATTTTAACTTAGCGCCAAGGTGATTAGCTGAGATGCTAGAGTGCTAGCCCTCTGAGCTCAAGTTGGCGGGTTCAATCCCGATTTAGTCCAGTGGTATTAGAAAATCCTTAAATACCTCAACCTCGTTCCGTAGTAGATTTGCTAACACGTTGAAGAACTCCTACGGGACAAAATGGTGAAAGTAATAATTACTCAGTAATTACTCAGTAATTATTACTGAGACATACAACAGGTAAATAATAATAATAATAATAATAATAATAATAATAATAATAATAAAGTTGGCAGTTATAGCTTTAGAAAAAGAACAGAACAGGATAGTTGTCTGCGGATTAGAGTAGTGCATTAAGGAGCATTTTATTCAATATTGGACAGAAAAATCTGGTGCCAGGATAAGACACAGAGATATAAGCACGCACATGTATTCCTCTTCTCCTTCTGCCTTCCACCCGACAAGAGAACAGAAAAAGAACAGCGTGAAAAGGGAGAATCTTGGCACGAGGTACTCTTGGCAAGCCTTTGTGACACACGGAGTACATTACTCTGGGCTGTGTCTGCATCTTCCGCCTTCTGTCATCGAGCCTTAAAATAAGCCCTCAAACAAGTGAGTGACAATGCACATCACTTTCTCCAATATCATTAAGAATGAGATCTCCTTCGATAAAAACTCTAGATTATAGTGAGAATCTCTACTTGATAAATACACTGAATTGTTTTACGGCTGATTATTACTTCATTTACTGACGTAATTAATGGAGTGCTTGAAAGTTTGTGTTGTAATTTTTTCGTAGAATATACTAGCTGATGTACCCGTGCTCCGCTACGGAACTCTACATTGTATACATAATTGTAGGTTAGGTAGTGCCCGTCTTATGAGCAAGATTGTATTAAATTGGACAGAACTTTACGTTACTCTAGAAACGCTACAGGGATGTCACCTGACGTCTTTTCTCATATGAAGACTGGATTGCGGAATTTTCATTGTAATGGTAGACCCGCTTGCCTACCATCAGTCAAAATCAGGTTGGGGAGTTTCTATTATAATGGCAGACTCTCGCTCTCCACCTGTCTTTTTACATCCTCAGAAGGACTGTCTTTAGTATTTTTTTCCAAATGAAATGAACATAGGTCATTGCAATGACGTCAGTAGGAATGGCGCAATTAGAAGCAATGCTTTCATATGAAATACTCGATCAAATGAAAAACCATACATTTTCTCACTTTCAACGAACAGTACTACGCTGCCGATTTCATTTAAAGTTCCAGAGCTGGAATGACCAAGCCGCAGGCAGTCGTGATCCGTGAACACTCTTCGTCTTTCTTCGGCAGGGGAGGGGGTGGGGGGTCAAATAGTGGACAGTCCCAGGGCAAGAACTATGCTCTTTTACTGTCTTAAGTGTCCACACTGCGCTTCAGAGTAGGGATCGAATAGCTGGAATACTATGATGAACCAGTGTGTTATGTACCAGCAGTGTCTGTTAGGTCATCAGCCCAGAGGCTGGTTTGATCCTCAAATACCACCACCAAAGGCTATGGAGTTATAGGGAAACTGCAAAACCCAATGGCAGAGCCCAAATGAGGCGTACTAGGCAAGATGAGGAGTGAGGTAGTTTGCCATTGCTTTCCTCACTGGACCAGAAGGTGCCACTGCAGCACGACTGATCCTATAAGCAAAACCTTTCATAACACTCAGACACTAGTTGTGCGCCAAATGTCATTACTCAGCACCACCCATACCCCAGCAGCTTCCATATTGTCACAGCCATGGATGAGACTGGGACTTCGGTGGAAGCTACACGTTGCTCTGGCCTGTGCCAAGAGACGGTATTAGCAGTATCAGAAAATATATTAACCAGAGGAATGGCATGCTAAAGATGAAAGTTTTCTAACTCCCCAGCCATTTCCCGCCAATATTCAGTCAGGCTGTTATACTCGGTACGCAGCAGTAATCACATCTATCGGAGTTGAGTGGCAGCATAGGACACAAAGAACATCACAACGAACAATGGTCAATGTAATGCTATTGTTGATCAAAGTTATCCGCTTTCGATATTGCAGGTCTTGACATTTAGTTTTCTTCCGACTCTGGAATACCACTCTTATCATAGTTGGTACGGTAAAACTGAATAAAACATAAATGATCTCAAATTGTATTCTCTATAACTTTTGTTATGTAGTTCTTTTCGATAGGACCAATAACATAGGTATTTAAAAATTAAATTTTACGCGCCTTCCCCTAAAATACTATTTCACCCAGGGTGAATAAAATTGTGTATAGATTAGACTGTAGTTTCTTATTCTCCAACTCCATACACCGATTTTCATTAAATTCTGTTAACCAATTTTCTCGTGGCTCGGCGTGATATGGACTTAAAACAAAAAATATGCAAATTCATGAATATCTGTGTTATCATAGCCGGTACGATAAAAATGTGTAAGACCAGAATGATCAGAAATGTAATTCTATATAACTTTAGTTACCATTTATCTTAGCGTGAATAAAATGATTTTTAGCCTAGATTGTAGAGGCTCATCCCCCGGCTTTACATACCGATTTTCATTAAATTGTCTTCAGCCGTTTTCTCGTGATGCGCGTACAGACAGACAGACAGACAGACAGACAGACAGACAGACAGACAGACAGACAGACAGACAGACAGACAGACAGACAGACAGACAGACAGACAGACAGACAGACAGACAGACAGACAGACAGACAGACAGACAGACAGACAGACATTACGGAAAAGTAAAAAGTGTATTTCCTTGTTGCTTTGGACATGGCCGATAGAGAAATACCATTCTTTTCAAATTCTGAAAAATGTACAGAAAAAACTCTTATTTTATGTATATAGATTTTATGGAAGGACTTTCTTGGCCGAACGCGGCACACGGGGAGCGCTATCAGAAGCCGTAAAGCGCATGCGTGTTCTCTGTCATGGTTATAGTTACCATAAATCATTGTTAAGTATAAATTACGCCTATTTATATTTTGCTCGTTCCATTTATATATTTTATATATTTTTATAGTTATGCAATATTAACAAAACAATGACGTCCGTAGTTGATATTTGGTATAAGTGGAAGTTTCTCTAGAAAGGAAAGAACAAAAGTCGGATGATACAAAAATATTATAAACAATATTTTGGCACAAATTTGTCTTATGGCTGTGGGCCAGACAGTGTTACCTAACAATCGTGCAGGGTACGTTTTAAGGCCGATCGTCATCTGAAATTAGCAGCCGTTGATGAAAGGCCATGCCGGAGTGTCATATTTATGAACATTTTATTTTTGCAAAGGGAAAAGTGGTTTAATTTCTTTCTGTTTTCAGTTATATTTTTTGTCATCTCATAAAAATGTATTCCTCTTCTGCAGTGCGAAATGTCTTTTAAGTTAAATGACAATGCCTCTTCTAATTCTTCTGCTGCGGAACTTTCACTATATTAGTGACTCTATTTTTGCTTTATCCTATTGTATATTTTGGCATAGGAGACAACAAGCGTGTGTTTATTATTCATAGAGGAAACCGAGATTTTCTTTTACAATATAATTATGTTATTTCTGTGCGTCTACTATATCATACTTCTAGGGGCCGATGACCTTCAATGTTAGGCCCCTTAAAACAACAAGCATCAATCAGATCATACTTCTGTAGTGATGGTAATCTAAACCACGAACTCAGGCAAAAGATGTTGAAATGTTACATCTGGTTCACTCTGCTTTATGGAGTAGACATCTATACTCTCAACGCTTCCTACATTTGAAATGTGGTTACATAAGGGAATGCTCAGAACGCTTTCGTAAAAAATAATTAGCGGTGGCTGGCAAACATTATCAAAGCGAGGAAAACATCTTATTAGGGCCATGCTCTATGAGGTAGAAAGCATAGGCTACTACACCTTATGTTACAAGGTAAGATAGAGGACAAGCGAAGAGCTGGTGGACCACCATGTCATTGTTCCACATCAAAGTATGGAATGGCATCAACAACACTAAACAAGTCTTCAAGTTAGCTAAAGAAAACGGAAGAGTGATTTAGAAAAGATGGGCTCAGATATAATTTCTTAGCCCAGTAGCCGGAAGACCTTGAAATAAAGGCTAGACTTAAATAGCATATCGTTATTAATATATCAAAGTAATCTTGTACAGTGTATTTTATTGTTATGTGCAGTATATTGAGTTATCATCTATATAAATAAATTCGTAACGACCGTGTGTCTGTACATTGGTTATTTTATCGAAATTTTCATTGAGTTATCCGTTTCAGGTGTAACTATGATTATATAATTATTTTTCATCTTTGGTGTGAATAAACGGGACGGGTGTACCTTCCAGTACATTTACAATAACAACATTTAAAATTCAAATGAAGCGTCTTGAAGAATGCCATTTTAAAGCTAAAACGTGCAACAAGTAATGCATGAAGTTTGAACATTTCTCTACAGATGCCTCTACTAAAAATTTATGTTATGCCCTCTGGTGTGAAGATTGATTATTACAATTGTAAAGTAATTTGATATTTTAAGGTTTACTAAACTGAGTTGATTATTTTTTTTGTTTTTGGCGTGTTAATGTTTACAACACTTCTATCTCTTCCCGCCAACTTAAGATGTTAGCCAACACAAAATTTTGAATATTTATTTTTCAGCCAATCAGCTGTTTCATTGTCTGTTTGTCTGTTTGGCTATAACTCGAAAACTACTCGATATATTTGTACCAAACTTCATATTTAGAATCCACCTGTCCTTGGGTAGGTTTTAGAGCCAATATTGTTTCTAAATGCCTGAACTGACTGGGGGTTTATGTGAAATCGAAACCATGAGTTTGCACTCCTACAAAATATACACAACCAAACTTACTGGAAATCAAATTCTATTTTTTTTCTCATGTGCATCTCTTCGATACGAGGATTAATAAGAGAGATGCCATTAACGGAGCGTTTTCCGCTCTGAGTTGGAGCTGACTTAGCCTGAAAGCGGGTAATTGTAAAGGCGAACTTCATATTTACCATCCCGCTGTCCAAAGGTAGCTTTTAAGGTCCATAGCATTTCAAATACCAGGAGTGGACTGGGGGATTATAGGAAACCGAAACAGTGATTTTATTCTCCGCAACATATACCTGACGAACCTGAATGGGAATCAGCCAACCTTAATGGAAATCCATTATTTCCTCATGTGCATGTTTTCGAAAGTACAGTATGATTAATAATGGAGATATAATTAACGGACGGTTTTACGGGCCAAGTCCAGTGGACATAGTCCAAAAATTGTTGTTCGTGAAGCAGATTCCTTATCTATATAAATAAAATCGTAATGACCGTGTGTTTGTACATTGAATATTTTAACGAAATTTTCATTCAGTTATCCGTTTCAAGTGTCTGTTTATCTGTTTGTTTCTTTGTCTGAATTCTTATAACTTCAAAACTCTCGGATATATTTCTACCAAACTTCATATTTAGAATCCACCTGTCCTTGGGTAGGTTTTAGGGCCAATATTGTTTCTAAATCTTTGAACTTACTGGGGGTTTATACGAAACCGAACCGTGATTTTGCACTCCTACAAATTATACATAATCACACTTAATGGAAATCTAACTCCCTTAATGGAAATAATTGTGTAAAACTGTTTCCTCATTTGCATCATTTCGATACGAGGATTAATACAGGAGATGCCATTAACAGAACGTTTTTCAGTCTGACTTCGAGCGGACTTTTCTTAAGCTTTTTTGTCGATTTATCTGTTCGTCCGTTTGATGAGTTCTTATAATTGGGAAACTCCTGTATGTATTTCTACCAAACTTCATATCTGTCCTTGGGTGGGTATTAGGTCAATATTACTACAACATCTCGGATTGCTTTGGGAGTTTGTTTGAAGTCAAAAGAGTGATTTTTACTCGCCCCCAAAATATACATGACCAACCCTAATGGCGAACTACCAGCCTTAAGGTAAATCAATTTCTAATTTTTTTCTCATGTGCACCTTTTCGATAGGAGGGAAACAAGGAAGTTATCATCAATGGACTGTTTTACAGGCTGTCGTGTCATTTCAAGTTAGGTTAAAAAGTTTATCTAAAGAGCCATTTTATTCTTTTCGATAGAACAAATAATAAGAGAGGTTATCTTCAATGATTGGTTTCATGATTCTTCAGCCATAATGCCGCTCTCGGTTCCAGAAGAACAACAATATGTAACCGAGAAACAGGGAGAATTACGCATAACTTCGAACCAGGAACGGTATCGTTCAATAAACTGTGGTCTACTCCACTCTGTGTCCACTTTGCTCAGCTTTATCGTACTTCAGGTTACTGCCACGTGCTTTCAATCTCAATGTATCATGCCGTGTTAAACGTTTGAATACAGGCATGTAACTTCGCATAAATTCCTTAAAGAACCGTGAAATTGATTACCAATTCCCGTACGAAGAACGGGTATATGTGCTGGTAAGAACTAAAATATCTAATACCGTCGCTGCTGTGCCAAAAATGCTAATGTGACAATGCACTTCCTATCCATTATTTTCCTTAAGAATGGTCACGCCTCGCAGCCACATGTTGATATGCAATCCATCAGAGCAGTTTTCATTTATTTTCCCCGGAGCATATGTAAAGGAAAATGAACCTTACTCTACCGAACTGTAGGAATGTATATTTGTATGACTTATTTACCAACTCCTACAGGATGATGATTTAAGGTTACTATAATAAAGATATTTATGTGTATGTTACTGATCGAGTAACAAACTGGTGAAATCCCAACCCAAGTGTTCCAGCTTCGAATCATAGAAACTTTGAGTAGAATGTTCAATGGAACTGCTATCTGGTAACGAGTAGGGAATTCAGTCCTAATCTCTCGGCCAAATGAACCTGAGGGCCCTGCCAACCCTAGGTATTACGTTTATATTCAGATGAAGTACACCACATCTCCCAGAAAATACTGGTTTTACCGTATTTACAAAGTATAGAACAATTACTAGTTTGTTAGCTATGGTGAGTTGACCTACCTGTATATCCCACTAGGGTTACTGACGTCTGCCTTTTAGCCGGATATTCTGTGTTTGGGACGTCAAAAGTGACGTCACCTTTGTACGAAAGATAGCCCCCCTTTATCATCCTTGTGTTTTGACTGTAATTGTTTTAAATGTAATAAAAATCGAACACGTGTAAAAATGAAATTTAGTATTAAAGACTAGATACAGTATTCTCGATCGTCATCTTTGTTGTTACTCCTCAGTTACGGAAATTTAGCAACTTTGCATTTCATAATATTCCCCGAAATTCCCCTCTCTCTCCTAACCCATTTCATGCTTGCAACTTGCTCCTCAGCTTCAGGTGCTACAATGTTTACTAACTAGCGCTGTTAACGGAGCGGAGGCTCTGGGCGCTTTCAAACGGTGCCTCCGGAGAACCTCCGATTGAATGACAAGCGGGCAGTTTGAACGGGAGAAATGAACGAGCATTTTTACAGGAATTTATAACTTGTCGCTATTATTGTACGAGACTACGCACCCCCGTTAAAACTTCAATTATTTGGCAATATTGCAGATAGCATTCTTATGTACAAACAAGCGCGTAAGGTGAATTTGATACAGGAGAAACGAACGCATATTTTTACAGGAATTTATAACTTGTCGCTATTGCCGTGTGAAACTGCGGTCCTCCGTTACTACTTTAATCATTTGACGATATTACAGATAGCATTCTTACGTACACACATAATTATGTAACAGAACCTCCGGTTGAATGACAAGCGCTTAGTGTGAACTTAGTAGGACTACGGGAGAAATTAAAGAGTATTTTACAGGAATGTATAACTTGTCGCTATTACTGCGTGAAATTTCGCCCCTCCGTTAAATTAATACTTGACTTATTTGGCGGTATTACGCATAGCATTCTTATATACAAACATAATTATATAATATCTTAAATATAAATATGTTATAATTTATAATAATAATGTTATTTGTTTTACGTCCCACTAACTACTTTTTAAGGTCTTCGGAGACGCCGAGGTGCCGGAATTTAGTCCCGCAGGAGTTCTTTTACGTGCCAGTAAATCTACCGACACGGGGCTGCCGTATTTGAGCACCTTCTAATACCACCGGACTGAGCCAGGATCGAACCTGCCAAGTTGGGTTAGAAGGCCAGCGCCTTAACCGTCTGAGCCACTCAGCCCGGCTGTTATAATTTAGGTCTTGTCCGTAAGTGTAAATTAATTCGTTATGCAATAATTAATACTAGACCTATTACCTTTTCATGCATGGCTGAGTGGCTCGGACGGTTGAGGCGCTGGCCTTCAGACCCCAACTTGGCAGGTTCTATCCTGGCTCAGTCCGGTGATATTTGAAAGTGCTGAAATACGTCAGCCTCAATTCGGTAGATTTAGTGGCACGTAACAGAACTCCTGAGGGACCAAATTTCGGCACCTCGGCGTCTCCGAAAGCCCTAGACGTAGTTAGTGGGACGTAAAGCCAATAATATGTTTATTATTATTATTATTATTATTATTATTATTATTATTATTATTATTATTATTATTATTACATTTCACCACCGGACGATAGAGTATAAGCTCTAAAACACGTTGTGAAATACAATTTAGTAAAAATTGTGACTGGTAACATTATTAATTATAATCATAATTATGCATCAACAACAATAGTATTCCTTCACAAGTATTTTTTGTTTCTATACAGGAAGACAAAGGACTCCAGCCGTTTCCGGCTGAAGGGAGTTTCTTTTCTCAGTTATAATTTCCCCAACTTTACAAAATACTTTCTCCGCCAGAATGGATGTTGCTGGTACGGAAAGATACCATACTTACCATAACGTCAGTCACTGCAGTTGACACACCCTCGGCGTTCTTCTAAAATAAGAAGTTCAGTAACCCACCGCCGAATGACCTGGTCCCTGCCACGCCTTCCACAGAAGAGCGATGCGCTAAGTATCTTTGTTCCTGCTTCTTAAGCAATGCAGCAATTTCCGATTCCGCTTGATTTGGGTCTCTTCAGCCTTTTCTGCTGATCGAAAAAAAGCTTTTTTGAAGCGTGGCCATTAATAATAATAATAATAATAATAATAATAATAATAATAATAATAATAATAATAATAATAATAATAATAATAAACGAAGGGTATTGTGTAAGTTCTTCACAGGTAGGGCCTGCCCTTTTCTGAGGAACAATTGAACCTATATATTGTTAGTTGTGAGTAGCCAGAGTGTTTGTACCTACAGGTACATGCGATATGATTTATATGTCGATGATTAATTTCCTTGTTAATAAATATTAAATGCAAGGATGCATTAACTTTTCTGAATGACTATACGTTTTTTGTTAAGGGGTATTGTTTGGAACATCGGTGATACAGATCCATTTTTGTGTTTGCAAGCAACGCCTTTTATTGAGGTGGCTACATTATTGGACGTAAGTTTGAAGTTACAGCCCAATACGTCCGTACAGTCGAAATTAGTGCTGCGAACAGGTGGCGGCCCTCCGGTTAGCCTTCGGAGCTACGTTACCGCTTTGCTTCCGTCGGTAGTACCGGAGATCATCGGTGGAGCGCTGTGATCGTATTATCCGATTCTGCGAGCGCGTGCCCCATTGATGCGAAGAGGTGATAGATGGTGCCAGGTCGCGGAAGTACGGCGGGTGCAGAAGGATGTCCCACCCAAGCGATTTCAAGGTGTCTTTCCCTGGTTTAGCTTTTTGAGAGGTGCATTGTCTTGCAACAAAATCACTATTCCATTGCTTCTGGCCCATTCCGGTCGTCTTTCTATCAATGCGTGATTTAAACTAATCATTTCCTGCCGATAGCGGTGTGCATTAACAATTTCGCCGGGCTTCGCCTGCAATTGCTCGTCTTCGCACTTTTGTGGTCTACCAGAGCGCGCAATGCCTTTCAGATTGGAATCACCACGTTTAAATTGTCGAAACCATGTCTCACATGTTTTAATCGACGGAGCATGTTCACCATGAATGGCGGTTTTCTTTTGATTAAATACGAGCAGCAATGCGTGCCGCAAATGTTCTTTTTTCAGGCACAAATGTCGACACGATAACTGAACGATGCAACACAGACATTAAGTATTTAGGGGTTGTAGTAAGGATGTAAAGGAGAGAGCATATTTGTCTCTGGTGAGACCTCAACTTGAGTATGGTTCCAGTGTATGGGACCCTTACCAGAATTACTTGATTCAGGAACTGGAAAAAATCCAAAGAAAAGCAGCTCGATTTGTTCTGGGTGATTTCCGACAAAAGAGTAGCGTTACAAAAATGTTGCAAAGTTTGGGCTGGTAAGACTTGGGAGAAAGGAGACGAGCTGCTCGACTAAGTGGTATGTTCCGAGCTGTCAGTGGAGAGATGGCGTGGGAGGACATCAGTAGACGAATAAGTTTGGATGGTGTCTTTAAAAGTAGGAAAGATCACAATATGAAGGTAAAGTTGGAATTCAAGAGGACAAATTGGGGCTAATATTCATTTATAGGAAGGGGAGTTAGGGATTGGAATAACTTACCAAGGGAGATGCTCAATACATTTCCAGTTTCATTGCAATCATTTAAGAAAAGGCTAGGAAAGCAACAGATAGGGAATCTGCCACCTGGGCGACTGCCCTAAATGCAGATCAGTAGTGATAGTGACTCATCTGGTGTGTGTTGGTAGGTTAATGTCAGACGAACAAAGTGACGTATGTGTCAAATTCATACGCGACATACTGTTCGCTGGTGCCGTCTCTTAGTGAAAGCGGAAAAGACTTATGCATACACAGGTACTTACAAGTTTAATAGGCTTCATAAATCGGTAATGCAACCAGAAACAGTAAATTGTGTTCACCGCCGATTGTTTCCAATGCCACATCATCTGCAACAAACAGATATTCACATTAGTTTTGATATCATCTACTATAAGAAGCGCAATTATTGTTCAAAATGAGTCAAATATGTAGTTACTTTATGTCAGTGAGTAAAATAAATAAGGGGCTGAAGAAGTGATCCTGTAAAACACAAAAATAAACCGCAAAACGCATAGTGAAGAGGATCACGAAACAAAGACCGAAAATCAACTTGATCAAATGGAGGCAGAGTTTGATAATGGCAGACCAAAACATCGGACACTTTCGCAAGAAGAAAACGCATCTGGGAAAGAAAGGAATGGAGAGTGCCGAAGAGGGTATATCGGAGTTCATGTCAGAAGTGTGAATGTTGCTGTAATAGCACCTACATGGTGAGTCCCGGCATCTAATCTAGAATAAAAAAGGCAATGTGCAATACAGTGGGGGGGGGGGGGGGGGGTAATTGCTAGTAACCTTAAAGTATCAGCAACCAGAAAAAACAATAGATGATTTAGACCAAGTTACCTTCGTAGTTTTACAAATGAGGCAACCCTAACCCCACTCCAAATTCAGTACAGTATCATATTCATTTTATACTACGGCGAAGTAATGCATTTCTGAGCTAAAAAGTCAATGAAGGAGTGGAGATTTTAGTTACCACGGCAAAATACACGTCTCTGAGATAAAGCCATAGAGCTGAAGACCGACATCATCTAACCCAGCACATATCTCAGCTGTATCAGGCGCATACTCTCCAGTCACGTGCCAAATGAATGTAGTCACGTGATACTGCAAGTGTGCGGCAAGCTCTTTCGTCTCTACTCTAGTTCCGACTTCCTCTCAAAAGTTATATCTGAGCCCATCTTTCCTAAATCATTCTTCCGCTGTCTGCAAGTTTTAATTAATATGTGAAGGGTTCTCCTTCGCTCTTCTACTCTCGCAAGCACACACACAGTAGCTACTGAGAATGAAATTGAAATAATTTTGTACAGTTTTGTGAAAATGAATAATTTGTGTGTGCAAGGATGTGCGTGAGTGTTCTAGTAGCATAGAGTAGAAATATCACTTTTCGTTCGATCCAGTGTCATTATAGTTTTACAAATGGGGCAGCTCTAACCCCACCCCTCAGTCACGAGGAAGTGTGAAATGAAAGCCAGTTGATCGTTCCACTAGTACCATTACTATTCAGTTGCGTCATTGCCACCTAGGGGATATGCCTATTTACAAAAGATAAATACCCGGCAGGCACTTTGCGAATTTAGCTTGTGAGAGTATTGCAGGAAATTGTCGCGAGGAAGTGTGAAATGACAGCCAGGTGATAGTTCCACAACTACCATTATTATTAAATTAAAAACACATTTTACTTACCGTATTCCAGTAGTTAGGGGTTGCATGTCCGAGGCGGTAAAGACGTGCTCGATTCACCTGGAACGAAGTTGGTTCGATTCCCCGTCAGGAAGGCGAAAAATGGTTAAAAAGAGGTTTCCAGTTTCGGAATTGCAAATGGCTCTAAGGTTCACTCAGCCTACAGTGTACAAGAGATATGGGAAATGTCTTGATATCTATGAAATAAGTGTGTATAACATTATTAAAACCAATTCGATCATTTATTTTGTTAAAGTCCCAATTTTTCTTCTAGTGCCATATCCTCGTAAAAGGATGAATTTTAATTTAATTTATTGTGGATATTTCTAGACGGCCTCGTAGTGTAGGGATAGCGTGCCTGCCGGAGGCCCCGGGTTCGATTCCTGGTCAGGTCAGGGTCTTTTACCTGGACCTGAGGGCTGGTTCGAGGTCCACTCAGCCTACGTGATCAGAATTGAGGAGCTATCTGACGGTGAGATAGCGGCCCCGGTCAAGAAAGCCAGGAATAACGGCCGAGAAAATTCGTCGTGCTGACCACACAACACCTCGTAATTTGCAGGCCTTCGGGCTGAACAGCGGTCGCTTGGTAGGCCAAGGCCCTTCAAGGACTGTAGTGCCATGGGGTTTGGTTTGGGTTTGGTTTGGATATTTCTAGCCGGGTGCAGCCCTTGTAAGGCAGACCCTCCGATGAGGGCGGGCAGCATTTTTTCATGTGTAGGTAACTGCGTGATATTGTGGTGGAGGATAGTGGTGTGTGTGTTGTGTGAGTTGCAAGGATGTTGGGGGACAGTAAAATAACCCAGTCCCCGAGCCAAGGTTAAGGTCCCCGCCCCGGCCGGCGATCGAATCCGGGACCCTCTAGACCAAAGTCCAGCACGCTAACCATTTAGACATGGAGCCTGACAAAAAGTAAACTCGTGTCCTCATTCCGAGGGGGTGCAGCTCTTCTCAGGCACACCCTCCAATGAAGGTGAGCGGCACGTACCATTACAATCACATACCAGCCCTCCCGCCATTCTTAAATTTCTGGCAGTACCGAGAATCGAACCCAGGGTCCCCGAGGATGGCAGCTAATAATACTAACCGTTACGCTACGGAGGCAGACAAAAGGATGGCGACCATGTTGGAGTATTTTAATTCTTCCTATTCTTTGTTTTCCGTATCAGAGTTGTCGTACCATCGATGTCGTTTCCCTGTCCAGGATTCTCTCCCACAGCCTCCTCCACCTCCCTCCCGGTCCATGTTTCCCTTCAATCGTGCCTTCTATGATCAGGATGTATTGTATTTATTATTATATTATTATGCTATTTGTCATTTCGAAAGATATAAAAGACTTAGGCTGCGTTTAGTGAGCGTTCAGACTTCACTCGACTAAGTGCCTCCTCCCTGGTGACATGGCCAACCCCTGGAATCTTGAACATTCTGTGGAACATCCACATTTCAAAGTCCTGCTTCATTTTCCGTCCTTCGACACCATAAAGCAGCGCTGGTAACATATAATACTCCACGACACGCCACAGTTGCACACAAGGTATTTCGATTTCAGAAACACTTCTTTTAGTGCCGATTCTAATTTTATACCTATATTTATATCCCATCATTGTGTTACCCAATATCCTAGGAACGGTACTTGAACTATGACACCCTTTTTAATGGTTTTTCCCTTCTGGTTAATAATAGCGTTGGAGACTTCGAAATTACTTCATACTGATTCGATTGGCCCGAATTCCAAAATTTAATGTTACACGGAACACAATTGTAGAAATACATAAAATATTCTACTGTGAACATGCAAACTGAAGAAATGTTATGGGCTAGTAATCCAGACTTGGTATGCTTACCTCACGGAACTCCTTCTGTTTTCATCAACCCTTACTTCCTCATCACGTAAGGGTCACAAGCTGGGTATTGAACGTTAGTTACTGGTGAAGCGGCGTGTTAGTTACACCAACAACGCTTGGATTATATATTTGAAATTATAATACTTTTCTTATTAATATAGCTGAAATAAGAGGTGATATCAAGGGTCCAGAAAATTTAAAACATTTCATAAATTAAATATCCTGGCATAGTCAAGAACAAACGAAATGAAAGATAAATTTTTGATAGAATTTTAAACAGTTATCGTGGAAACATAATTCGTAGAATACTTTTAATTTATAACAACGGAAAGACCCAAACATGTGAATAAAAAGTTAATTTATAATATTATCTGAATTTACTCAGCAAGCGGAGTGATAGTGCGTTAAAACGCGCCACGTCTCTGCATTCGGGATACGAGAGGTATGAACCCCACCGTCCGCTATCATGACAATGATTTTCACTTTCAGGCTAATGCCGGGAGAGTTCCTATTCATAGGCCTTACCCTATTCCATTCACCACCTTTTATTTCATTTTGACCGAGCTCGATAGCTGCAGTCGCTTAAGTGCGGCCAGTATCCAGTAATCGGGAGATAGTGGGTTCGAGCCCCTGTCGGCAGCCCTGAAGATGGTTTTCCGTGGTTTCCCATTTTCACACCAGGTAAATGCTGGGGCTGTACCTTAATTAAAGCCACGGCCGCTTCCTTCCAATTTCCAGGCCTTTCCTATCCCATCGTCGCAATAAGACCTATCAGTGTCGGTGCGATGTAAAGCAAATAGCATTTCATTTTGATTATCCCCTCAACTGACGATGGCGACAGGAAGGGCATGCGGCCGTAAAAAGACGCCATATAATTTCTTATCACCTCATCTCCATCCCTGTATGACGAAACGGGACTGCGGGTTCGACATATATTAACTGACTTTACTCACTTCTTTTCAGAGAAACGTTCAACTTCCTATGTATCAACCATCAAGGGATTAATCTCAAGCGTTAATCTTAATATTATGTAACTATTTGAAATGTCCTTATAAATGTTATTACTATGAATACTTTACTCCAATGGCAAATATTATTTGACCTAATAGTGCTTAAATTGCTCATAAAATAAATAATTATGTAAAAGTTGATTTTACCCGCAACTCCGCCCCCGTCGATCAGGTATAGTTAATTAAAGCAATTGTGTCTCATAAGAAACGTAATACCATCATAAGTCGAACAGAAAATTCCGCTAGTTTTAGCTATTGCAGTTAAATGGATTTGAAGAAACGTAGGTAAAAAATGATTGTCAGAGGTTAGATGAAACATTCTGGAAGGTAATACTTCCATTGTCAACTAATGTTAAAATAAAATGGCGTATGGCTTTTAGTGCCGGGAGTGTCCGAGGACAAGTTCGGATTGCCAGATGCAGGTCTTTTGATTTGACTCCCGCAGGTGACCTGTGCGTCGTGATGGGGATGAAATGATGATGAAGACGACACATACACCCAGCCCCCGTGCCAGCGAAATTAACCAATTATGGTTAAAATTCCCGACCCTTCCGGAAATCGAACCGGGGACCCCTATGACCAAAGCTCAGGACACTAACCATTTAGCCATGGAGCCGGTCAATGTTAAATATTTATAGTAGTTTTTATTTGTGTTTGTTTGTTCGTCACTCGATGGTGATTATATTTCCGAAAAGTATAGATGTTGGTATGGTATTATTTGCATTTTATTAATATTAGCTCCTGCCCTCGTCCCCTTTTGCGTGGAAATAATGATTTTGCCTCTGTCATGGTTTTAAAGTAGAGATTTGCAAACTAATTTGGTTCGTGTGGGCAAGGACTTGGAAACATATAGTTATTTAGTTGACGGATTATACATACGTGTTTTCTTCGAATTTTTCATAGAACATTGAACACCCGAAAATAAGCTGAAATGGTATGGACGCATGATGAGAATGGAAGAAGGTAGAGTTCCAAAGCGAATATTAATTTTTTTTTAATTTTTTTTTTTTTTTTTTTTTTTTGCAAGTTGCTTTACGTCGCACCGACAAAGACAAGTCATATGGCGACGATGGGAGAGGAAGGAGCTAAGAGTGGGAAGGAAGCGGCCGTGGCGTTAATTAAGGTACAGCCCCAGCATTTGCCTGGTGTGAAAATGGGAAACCACGGAAAACCATCTTCAGGGCTGCCGACAGTGGGGTTCGAACCCAGTATCTCCCGAATACTAGACACTGGCCGCAATTAAGCGACTGCAGCTATCGAGCTCCGTAGAGAAAATAATAGGACGAAGACAACGGAGAAGGCCCAGAAAGAGGAGGATGGATACCGTGAAGAAGAGTATAGAGAGGAGTAAAAGAGGAGAAATATTGGAGGTAGGAAAGGAGTGGTGGACAGATAGACAACTGTGGACGTCCTTGATTGTCATACCGATCCGGAATACTGGAAACGAGAATGAAAAAGAAGCAGAATTGTCAAACATATAGTTTGAGGATATTATTAGCGATTGGAGTTTCTAATCATAGAAAAGCATTAAATATATTGTTGTGGGTGATCCTGTAAATATACAAGGTGTACAACTTTGCTTCCGCCGTTTGTCGATGCATGGCGACAACGGTACGTAGCGGTCGAACGAAACAGGTCGCAGACGTCAGACAGTTAGCTTGGACCTCGGTCAACATAACCCCATTCAAACTTAGTCGATGTGTGTCTGCATCCTAAGCTTGTTCTAGATTCAGCATGGCAGTGTACGAGCTCGGCATTTGCGGGAGGTGTTACTGTTTTGTTTCAATATGAAGAAAACAGCGACTGAGTCTCATCGAATGCTCACACGTACGTATGGTGAGGACGCTATTAGTGGAAGAACGTGTCGTGAGTGGTTTCAACGCTTCAAGAACGGTGATTTTAACGTCGAAGACAGGCATAGTGGTGGAAGAGAGAACGTTTTCGAAGATGCAGAGTTGGAGACATTGCTGAGTGAAGACTCGCGTCCAACTCAAGAAGAATTGGCACGATCAGTGGGAGTGGCACATCAAGCCATTTCAAAACGTCTCAAGACCATGGGTATGATTCAGAAAGAAGGAACTTGGGCCCCGTATGAATTGACACCAAGAGACGTTGAACGGGGACGAAAAATGGGTTCATTACGATAACCCTAAACGCAAAAGATCATGGGGATATCCCGGCCATGCTTCAACGTCGACGGCAAAACCGAATATTCACGGCTCCAAGATCATGCTCTGCATTTGGTGGGACCAGCTCGGCGTCGTGTACTATGAGGTGTTAAAACCCGGTGAAACCATCACAGGTGCTCGTTATCGAACGCAATTAATGCGTTTGAGCAGAGCATTGAAAGACAAACGGCCGCAATACAGCGAGAGGCACGATAAAGTGATTTTGCTACACGACAACGCTCGACCCCACGTTGCAAAAGAACTCAAAACACACCTGGGAATGTTAAAATGGGACGTCCTATCCCACCCGCCGTATTCTCCAGACATTGCTCCCTCTGATTATCATCTGTTTCGATCAATGGCGCATGGCCTGGCTTACCGACACTTCGGATCTCATAAAGAAAACACAAATTGGATCGATTCGTAGATCGCTTCAAAAGATGAACATTTTTTTCGAAACGAGATTTGAACACTGTCCGAAAGATGGGAGAAAGTCGTGGCCAGCGATGGACACTACCTTGAATGACACATGTGTAAGTATTCTGTTTCATTAAAGCCTCCAATGTTGGGGACAAGACGGCGGAAGCAAAGTTGTACACCTTGTACTTATGTGATCCTGACGACCTTCTTGTAGACATTTGTATGCTTTTAATTCTTATGCATATAGTTTGCGGATTTATTTTACAGTTTAGACAGTATAATCATAACAAGTAGATCATCTCATAAAAATGCATTATACATTAAAATATGTGTGATTGCTGGTGTACTCAGTACTTTAACTTGGATGAATAAAAGTGGCGTTATTTTCTTCCATTTCCTCCGCAGAAACCATCCAGGTAACAGAAACATCGCTGGATTTATACTGTAAAAAAATTAAAACTGTAATTGTGGGTGAACGTTTGAAGATATGCACATTGTCTCCCGAATTTTTTGTTTTAATTGTTATGCCATATAATTCATATGCATTATGTTTGCGGATGTCATTAATGAATTATGCAGCGTAAGCCTGTAAAATTGTCATCTGGTATAATTTTCTTCGAGTTGTTTCGCAGAAATCGTTATTCTTCGGCTTGCATTAATCACAGTTCAATATTTAATACACTAAAACCTGTGCCTGGAGATCCCATAGATAACAATGGAAACTGGATCTGTTCAGTGTTTCAAGCTAACACTAATAAACTCATACATAAAGACAGACAGACGTTGAGCTTTTTACATGTAAAGATAATTATGAATTGGTTTACTGTTCACATTCTGAAATCGAACTTAACAGTGGTTTAGGGTAACTACTGTATGACTCCGACAAACTACGTGTGTGCCTATACAGCTGTTGATAACACTGACCGTATGTCGTGTTTCTAAGGAGTATGTTCTAATTTGTGATGCACTGAGTGCTCTAACTTAAGGGTGAATGTAAGTGGTGTCTCAATATTCAGATGGATGACATCTTCACAGTTTCTGAGTTTGTTACAGAAGTCAACAAAGAAAAATAGAATACTGCCTCTAATTTGCGACCATAAGCGACATTTTATTAACAGGGGATGCAATGAATGAATCTATATCTTCTCTCCCTACGTTGACTTCTACTGCTTGTGTAGCATCAGTGTCGAATCTGACAGTTGGAGTCGAGTGTATACCAGCTTTTCGTTTCTTCAACGAAGGTGATATTATTTATTCGAAGGGTGCTGGCAATAGTAGAGTTTTGAAGGACCTCAGCTTTGATTCCTTCCACATACGTTCGAAACCCTATATTGTGCCCTTTTCAATTCGCTTTATGGGTGCAATATTGTCAAAATTGTCAATTTCTCATTTAATACATTCACAGTAAAACTGCACTCTAAAAAACAAAAATGATCGTGTATTATTAGGACGAGTACAGTGTTTCAGTAAAGACACCAGATTTAACAATATCCGAAGACTATCTAGCATGTAAATCTTTCAAGGTTGGTTTTATTTGGTAGCTTATTTGAACTGGGATGATCCGAGAGGCTTATAAGAGAGTTCACAGAAGTCCCAACTCACAAAACAAACATAAATTTTATTAAAATTAATTAGTACATGTTTCGTCTTTATATCAAGGACATCATCAGCTATAGCTTAAATATCCTTTCAAACTAAAATATAAAGTTTCACACAACAAGAAGTGGTTAAAATTTAATGAAGGTTAAAATATCAAGTCCTTGATGTCTAAAACAGGCATCGTTAATCGAGAGCGAAATGCCTTCGGAGCCAGTTTGCTCCCCGTTCTCGAGGAACGAGAGCAGCTTAGCGAGCAAGTAGGAGAAGAAGTAGGGGAAGTGCATGACGCTGTACTGTATGTACAAAGGCCAGTGACGCAAGTACAGTACGGCCACGGTATGCAACCCGCCTGACTGCTGCTCTCTTGCCACGTGACAAACACCCGTCCAGAGCGGAGCAAGTAACACCGGCTCCCAAGAGCAACTACGTGATGACCTCTGGTCTAAAAGCCTTTCGTTGATTGTGAAATAATGCACCAACTTGGGCTCTTCTTAAAATGATCATGTTTGTATAGATGTATTCATACACAGCGGACCCTCCACAGCAGGACGTGTATAAAACAACTTAAGCCAGCGAGGATATGTTCTTTCAATGCCTTGAATTTTAACAACCTGGCTTGAGCATGATTTTACACAACGTCCCACACATCACAAGTCAAGATTCTCCAAACTCATAATATAGTATGATAACGTCTAAATCAACATGATCCATTTTAAGAAGAGCCCAAGTTGGTGCATTATTTTACAATCAACGAAAGACTTTTGGACAAAAAGGACTTTATATTTTAAACTTTATATAAATTTTCTTGTTGTGTAATACCTTTATCTTTTAGTGTTAAATTGTATTTAAGCTATAGCTGATGATGTACAGGACATAAGGACGAAACATGTACTAATTCATTTTAATTAAATTGATGTTTGTATTGTAAGGCGAGACTTCTGCGAACGCTCTTATGAGGTTTACAGTGAAAACAAGGAAACATTATGAAGTTATAGTATGTAACAATCCAAGTGGAACCCAGCTAATAGTATTTGATATAGGCCTACTAGAAAATATATTTCTCTCACCAGACAATTGTAAGTAAAATCTTACCACAAGAAGGCCGTAACTTGGATCGATCCACGAAGACATACACCAACCGGTCCTTTTTTGAAATATGGTTGTGTTGTTACGGCTGGTATTTCATCAAGAAGTGTAACACTGTTGTCTATTTTACTCAATCCGTTTCCGATTTCATGATGAATTTTCGAGTAGCATCAAGTTACATAAACCGATCGACTAACTGTACGAACGATGGTAAGTTAGTGTAGCTCATTGCAGGAATGAAGAAAGTGGAGGAAACAGAGATCATCTGATGAGTATGGAGGAGAGTCATGTAGCTATAAACTTGGATTCAGTGGATCAATAAGAAGAGGAATCTAATGGACGAACCTCCACAATAGGAAGAAAAGAACAGAGATCTTAGAGAATATATGTCTGATTTTCACATTTCTAATTTAGTGCATTGATTATACAAGCATATCGTGTTGTTAAAATACATACTTTAGTACTCGCATGTATTTTGAGTAGTCAGCCCGAAGGCTGGTTGGATCCTCAACAGCTCCATATGTGGCCTAGGCGTTACTGAAGAGGTGTACAAGGGAAACCAAGAGTGAGGTAGTTCCCATTGCTTTCCTCAATATAAACTGACCTGTACACAAATCTGTACAAGGCAAACAAATCAAAGAAGCAATGACCAGCGAACAAGAGAATCGTGACTTGGAACCCCATCATCGTAACTCTGAAGATAATTTTCTGTAATTCTCTATTTTCAGACCAGGCAAATGCCAAGGCTCTGCCTCATTTAGGGCTACATCCTCTACATTGTCATATTTCCCACAATGTCGTTGCCAAAATCCTACCAGTGTGAAATAGAGCAGTGATCATAGAGAAAGTTGTACTATTTCCAGATTTACTAAACGAACAGTCCAACCAGACATATCTAGGGATTCAATATTCGTGAAGTGTGCAGTATATACAAATATGTAAACAGCAACATTGGCTAACAAGATAGGATTCTAGTTAATTATAACTGAAATTCAATTTATTAATCCAGCACACAGCTTCTCGAGTTACCATAAGAAATACATGTGGCGATCGGTCTGATGTGGAGTAGTGATGGGATATTCGATTCATTTTACTGGATCGATTCATTTGATTCCGTTCACGTTACTGAATCGAAACAGTGATCCGATTCACGGCATATTAGGGTCATCGTTCCTATTACATCTGTGTAGTGTCTATTGATAAGACAGCAGCAACAACATTCAAAGCTTGCTCCTGCCATCTGGTCTTCATTCTATGAACTGCTTTCCTAGGCGTCATCTAGCTTTCTGATTCAGGTTTCTCCTGGCATCCACCTCTTCGCATCAAATTTTGATGTTACAAAGCCTTTCTCCCACAGTGACAACTCCATTGAATAAATATATAGAATTAGATTTAAAAATATATATACGCATAATCATCAGTGATCTGCATTTAGAGCTGTCGCCCAGGTAGGAGATTTCCTATCAATTGTTTGCCTATACTTAAATGATTTCAAAAAACATGGAAATTTAATTGTATTCGCGGTACGTACTGTAACCGTCCAGGCTTCTCCAGCCATATTAATTGTTATTCTACAGTCCTATTACGTGATATCACTCGATATCAAAATTATCCGTCATCGGCAGTTTTTCATTAAGACCTGTTAATAACTTCAATCAACTGTAAATAAGAAGGCTTTTGGAATCATACTGCGTATATTAGAACATCATTTATTATTATATTATATGATAGGAATTCACTATGTACTGTAAATACGGCCAATATGTTGAGACAGAGTTTGTATCATTTCATCTCATACTTGTGTACACGGAAAAGTTATTCTTGACACTGGAAATTTACGATGACTCACTGGGTTTAACTCATGAGCAAAGTATTATACAGCGACCCGCGCGCAAGGCTAGCGCAAGCTACGAGACTACATCATTGACACGCCTACTTGTTTCTTGTGAAGAATGAAGAGAGGGCAGATATGATATGTGATCAACCAGTCCGATGCTACGTTGTAAAAGAGACTTGGTATGAAGCAGTTACCTAGGAAGGGGATAGCTCGTGTATATTATCCTGCACGGAGCAATCCAGAAACACACAATTATTATTTTCGGGACAGTGAGTTGTCGCTTCAAGATACAGTATGTAGCTGCTGTGATGCTGTCGGATCAGGGTGAGACGAAACAAGGATACGGCTTGTAGTATATTTTATATTATTCTGGACGAAGAACTGCGTTAGTTCGAAACTACGGTACTTAGTACAAGTCTGTATTGTATCAAGAGAATAGCTTAGTTGGATTTAGGTTCCTGATAACATGGAAAAATTCATAACACTGAAATTTCTCCTCCTAAGATCAACGGTGATCAATTTTCACAAGCATATGGCCAATGTCTAATTTAAAGACTAGGCAGTTAGTGAGTGCTAGTCTATTTAGCCCAAACCATATCGCTGAAGGAAGGAAGGATGTCCATGGAGCCAGTCTACAACGAGAAAAGTGGAACGAGTAACCACGGAATACAGATAACTCAACGGAAGCTACAATTGGTGAACCACAATTAGATAATGCAAGCAACAGTAAATTACAGTAACGTTAAATTCTTAATTCCCTCCAAGCTAAAAGGAACTTTTTCGACTCATCTCATTTTGCTTTGTGTAATAAATTCATTTGACCAGCTATTGCGTTGATTTTCTTTCTCAAAATGATACTTAATGGTTAGTTATTTAAAATCCTACCCCTGTGATTTAAGTATATGTCTCTATGATATTCACTATAAATTTTACTGAACAGTTTTCTTTCAAATTGTAAAGCTGGCACCCAAACAATACATAGAGAAATGGGAAACCATGGAGTGATAATTGATATTCTATGTGCGTGGCAATTTGGGGGCAAGCCAGATATCGTTTATTTTTATATTCATGTGTCCCCAGCTATTAACTTTCGTCTCCTCAAGTGTGAAGATAAAGGGAGGGAACAGTTACAGTACACAATACTAAACAAATAAGTTAAAAATGAAATGCAGGAAAAATAGACACTTGTGTGGTACTATACAAGCTCGTTATATTACAGTATAGAACTTACGTAGTTAATAATAAGAAGAAAAAGAAGAAGACGAACTGACATAACTCAAATTTTATACACATGGTTTTCCATCAGTTCTCTGAAAGTCGCAACTCTATTATATATACAGAATTAGATATAAAAATATCCGTGTTCCCAATAAGTAGCCTACATATTGAATATAAACCAAATAAGTTGCTTTACTTCGCACCGACACTGACAGACATTATGGCGACGATGGGCTTGGTGTGTAAAGGAAGCGGCCGTGGCCTTAATTAAGGTACAACACCAGCATTTTCCTGGTGTGAAAAGAGGCAACTACGGAAAACCATCTTAACGGCAGCCGACGGTAGGATTCGAACCCACCAACACCCGAATGCATGCTCATAGCTATACGACCCTAAACGCATGGCCAACTCGCTCGGTCATCTTTCAGAATATGTCTCCTTCTACCAGTAGAGGAATTTTTAAATCGTCATATTTTGTATAAGCTACCCGAGATGCAGGGTAGCCTTGTGGTTTTCTGATTCAACATAATTTTATTATAGTTATTGAGTCAGTCGGCTCACTTACCCACTGTCCACGTACAGCGGTGATCTCGTGATTGGATAATGAAGTCTTATGCAGTGATGTAACATACTAACTGAGAAAATACCGAGTGATTCTTCCCAATATACTGTAAAACAGACAATTTCGAGTGGTCACGAGCATGACTTATAGTCATAAGGTAGGCTAGAAAGCTGAGTTGAATTAGTTGTCGAATGTCAAACTAAGTTATAATACTGATTCATTAAACAAATAAATAGAACCTAATAGCCTACCTATTTACTAGCTAGTTACTTTAGAATTATGTTTTGACTACCCTTTTAAAAATGCAAATAAATACATGCATTATTTAAACCTCCCTGTAAGAAGAGGACGATGAATGCAAATGAGCTGAGGGTGAGAGCCCGTCTTATCGTACGATTTTTTAGTGTGCCATGGTTCTTTGTGTCTCACTGCAGCGGAAGTTCGGCTCCCCGCCGATGTCCACTGTGTCGTAATGAACCGTGTGAGTGTTGTGTCTCACTGAGACGTGATTGCGCACGATTCTTTCAGTGTATGTCTCGCCCGCAGCGGAATTTCGGCTCCCCGCCAATGTCCAGTGTGAACTGTGGTGTGTGTTGTGTCTCACTGATCAGTGAGCGAGCCACTCAGCACTGTCTGCTGCGAGTCAACTAAATCGTGTGCCGTGATCTCACCGTTCCTGTGAATCGATTAACTCGGACACTTGAATGAACCGATGCGCTGCGTCGAATCATACACTCAGCAGCCAACATTAATGTGGAGCTCCATAGTCACACGTGGAAGTCGGTAATGTCTCCACTTATGCAGAATATCACTGCACCTGTCATGGCCTATTTTAATTCTATTTCGGTGAGTCCAGTTCTTGCATAATAGCTGGTATCAACATACACGTTTGTCACCTAAGAAGATATTGTGTAAATCCACTTCTGTTGTTTCCCAGTGATCTATTTTTGAAGGGGTTTAGGAACTTCTCGTTTCTATTTTAGCAGAAGTAGGTGGCAATATATATGGGGAACTGGTTTTTAATGATTCTAAAACGCCACCTGAAGGGCAGGCCCGACAGACACGCGAAAGTCCACCAATTACTTGTTCATCATCCAGAACATGTGACAGTTTAACCAGGACACATTAACCCTACCAGATGTATGCTGAAACGTCTACCAGGATCGGCGATCCTCACGACTGTGTTCACTGTAATTAACATTTCAGTAAGCGTCGTCTTCCTTTGTTAAGGTGTAAAGCAGGGCAAAGTGGGGTACTATGGAGCGGTGACATAATGTCTTCAGCGGTGAATGACGCTTTCTTTGAAAGTACATGGGTGCCAGTGTTAGAAGATCGCAGGTGAGCTCTACAATAACAGCCTCACTTTACAGAGGTACGCTTCCGTATTACTGGCGTAATGAACTGGGAAAATATCATAGTCGGGTTTTCTAGAGAGTGACAACTTTATGCTTCGTAAACTCCTTGGAATTGCCGATCACATTATTTGTCACCCATCGAACACTCGTTGGACCATCTTCTCCACGTTGACGTGTTGTCGTTTTGGCACGCGGGAAGAAATACCGTAGAATAATAAACGCTTGTTTAATTTGATGTTCAGTCGTATCAATAAAAATAGCGCGGCACGAAACAGTCTGTCGCGATGCCGGTATTAGTCATAATTTTTGCCGCAGGTGGGTGGAATATTATCCTAAAGAAATAACGTACTGATCAATATATTTTGTCTTTACAAACAAACTAATAGAATTTCATTTCAGTCCAACAGATACTTTCCTTGACAATGCGTGTAACAATAGTAACAGACAATCCAGAAAAGTAATTACAACATCCCACTTGAAGAATGACCCACCTTAGTACTCACACTCAACGATAAGAGAAGGGAACTGCATCATAAATGTCATGTACTCAAAAGTTATGACTCACGAAACACTTCTACACTGCTTTCGTCCATTCCGAATGCTGTATTTTGTAGCAATAATGAATACGACAATAATATTAATGGAGTAAACTGTTGTAAACGAAATTGCGCGTGTATCGCTCGGCGAGAGAGAGAACTCCCTTAACCTCTGACGCAAGCAAGGTTATCAATATTTCAGTAATATGAAGAGTATAAGACAGAAAGAAGTAAACAGGGCCTAGCAAGTCCATAAAGAAACATATAGCCTACAGACTTGCTAGTAATCATGTTGCTTACTGAAATGATCTGATCACGTTCACACTAACCACAAAAGTTGTGTGCAATTATTAATCTGTAATAATGCGACAGCTCTATAATTTATCTCGAGAGAATCTGGGGCTAATGTTATATTTATTTTGACTCTTTAGCGAAAAAGTACAACATTAAAAATAGAATGGCGATGAAAGTGATTAAATAAAAAACAAATGAAATGCGTAGGTATTTGATTTAGTTATGTCGTGGTCTAGCTGTAAGCTATTTATAAATTAAAACTTTCACCTCGAAAATATACTTTCACTCTTAATTATTTGGGCCGCAGTCTCCCAATATGTTGGCGGTTGGCATCATCAGAACAACAGAGTTATGTTGATTGTGCGCTCTATGGTCAAAGGTTTTATTGAAGATAATTCATGTTTAGGCCAAAGAAACTATGGAGATGTTTCAGTACCATGTTCTGTAGAATTTATATAAAAACAAGTGCACATAGGTGCAGTTAAATGAAAGTGATAAAAGGAAAACGATAAATGTTCGGCGAAAGACTGCTATGATTGATTGAAATGGTTCATATTCTTATTTCAGATTGCTCACTTTGTTAAGAAGAAAGTCATACTTTCCAGTGTTGACTCAGCTTTACACTCTGCCCAACGCATAAGTTCAATTTAAATATTACACTATAATATACCAGTAAAACAACACACTATTGAACAAGGACAAAAATATACACTATTACACAAAGAATGACATGTTTCGTTCTTAATAGAACATCATCAGGTTCTATCAAGTCACACTCAATATTTGGAGGTATTTATGTTTATGTCGAAACACCTAGGAATTTGAAATTTGGAACTTATCTTAATGAAGTCCTGCTTTTGTCTCCACTCCAAAATACAATGCGAGGCGTTTGAGAAACCCTTACTCTTCCATTGGCTCGAATCTAAACGGCTGTCATTCCGTTGACCCTCTGTTATGTCACACCACCTTCCCGGGTCACGACAATGACACGCTGCACTTTCCCTTCAGGTGCTTTGACGCTAGTATGTCTGGCGCCATGGCTAAGTGATTAAAGTGCTGGCCTTTGGTTACAGGGGCCCCGGGTTCGATTCCCGGCAGGGTCGGGAATTTTAACCTTCATTGGTTAATTTCCCTGGCACGGGGCCTGGGTGTATGTGTTGTCTTCATCATCATTTCATCCTCATCACGACGCACAGGTCGCCTACGGGAATCAAATCAAAGGACCTGCACCTGGCGAGCGGAACCTGTCCTGGGATCTCTGGGCACTAAAAGCCATACGCCATTGGACACCAGTATTTCATTAGTATTATAATTGTTGTTGTTGTTCTTAATATTATTAAATATTAATATTATTAATAATAATACTGCCTTGAGGAATTCTCCTCTTAATTATTACACGGTTAGATAAAGTTTCGTCTACTCTAATTCTTTGAGTTATATTTCTATAAATATAGCCATCTATTCAGTCCCTCTTTGGTCCAGTCTAATTGTACTCATTTTTTCAGTAGTTTCCCATGATCTACATTACATTAAATAAGCATGATCCAAGAATTAAAAACTGCCTCTGCTAAGATTGGTTTGGAAATGAACATTAATAAAACAAAAATACCAAGTCCAGACAGTCAACCACTCGAAATGGGAAACCAATATATAGAAGCTGTCGATGAGTACATCTTGGATACAAGATAAAACTTCGAAAAGACAACCAACGTGCAGAAATTCCTCCCAGAATAGGTATGAGTTGGACAGAATTCCGAAAACTAAGATTCATCCTCACCAACAAGGATGTTCCCATTAACCTGAAGACCAAGGTTTATAATACGTGAGTGCTGCCAGTTGCTACTTACGGTCTGGGAACGATGACTCTGACGAAGGAAAGTGTTCGCAAGCTTCAGCGAACACAGCGAGTCATGGAGCGACAGATGCTAGGGATCAGCCTTAGGGATAAGATCCGTTCAGAGGACATCAGGAGAAGAACTAATGTAACAGACATTCTAGAGAGAGTAGCAAGACTAAAATGGCAATGGGTAGGACACGTAGCTCGACAAGACTACAACAGGTGGACCACTAGGATTGTTCACTGGGGACCATGGGAACATAAGAGAGGCATTGGAAGACCCCAGAAGAGATGGCTCGACGACATGAAGCTGTTGGCTGGAACACGCTGGTTCCAAGTGGCTCAAGACCGAAGACGATGGAAGCATATGGAAGAGGCCTATATCCAGCAGTGGATTGAAATAGGCCAGAAAAGAAGAAGAAGAAGAAGTCAAACAACAGTCCTCCTATTACAATTATTTTTAAAGGATTTGCAAGGTTTCTTAAAGAGCGTGTAGATTACCATTTTTCACTAAACCAATAATGTCTTACAAGAACACTCAAAATATAAAATTACCGTTATAATTGTCAGAAAATTAATAACAATAATAATGTTTACAATCCCAATTATGTGATTACCCTGATGAAGATCTTTCGTTATATTAACACCTAGGTACTTGCAATGATCCCCGACAGGAACTTTCACCCCATCAACGCAGTAATTAAAACTGAGAGGACTTTTACTATTTGTGAAACTTACAACCTGACCTTTAACCCCGTTTATCATCATACCATCGCATACTGTCCATCTCACAACATTATTGGTGTCATTTCGCAGTTGCTCACAATCTTGTAACTTATTTATTACTCTATACAGAATAACATCGTCCGAAAAAAGCCCTACCTCTGATTCCACTTCTTTACTCTCATATTTATATACAGTATAAGAAAACATAAATGTCCAATAATACTGTCTTGAGGAATTCCCGTCTTAATTATTACACAGTCAGATAAAGCTTTGCCTATTCCAATTCTACGAGTTCTGTTTTCTAGAAATATAGCCGTCCATTCAGTCACTCTTCCGTCTAGTCCGATTGTACTCTTTTTGCTAATAGTTTCCCATGATCTACCCTACCTTAGATAGGTCAAACTCTATACAGTACATTTGACCTCCTGAATGCACGATATCTGCTATATCTTGACGGAATCCCACAAGTTAAGCTTCAGTGGAACAACCTTTCCTAAACCCGAACTGTCTTCTATCGAACCAGTTATTAATTTCACAAACATGTCTAACATAATCAGAAACAGTGCTTTCCCAAAGCTTACATGCAATGCATGTCAAACTGACTGGCCTGTAAGTTTCAGCCTTATATCCATCAAACTTTCCATTATACACAGGGGCTTATATAGCAACTCTCTCTATTCATATGGTGTAGCTCCTTCATGCAAACAATAATTAAGTACTTGTGCCTTTAGGTACCTACATATAGTCGTCCATTTTTTACTAAAATTCGCATGACCGCCAATTATGCTTGCCATCATGTTATCCTTAGCTGACTTCTTTGCTAGATTCAATTTTCTAATAAGTTCCTTCAATTTCCCCTTACTTCCATAGCCATTTCTAACTCTATTATTTTCAACCTGCACCTCCTTCTTAGACTCTATACTTCTCTGTTATAATATAGTGGGTCTTTACCATTCGTTAGCACCTTAAAGGAACAAACCTGTTTTCACATTCCTCAACAATTGCATTAAACCCCTAGGCCATTTGTTGGTCGTGCATCTTGTCGTTCGCATTAACTTCTCAACTGACATCTGGTAAACTGAGATCGCCCGCTACAATCACGTTCTTTTCCATATCGTTTCCCACATAGATGATTATCTTATCAAATAATTCCGAATCAGCGTCAGCGCTACCCTTTCCCAGTCTGTACACTCCAAACACATCAAGTTTCCTTTTATCTTTAGAGATGAGCTTTACATATAGAATCTCATGTTTGACATCTAACTTTTTCGTAAATTCTTCTTTCAGCAGAATGAATACTCCCACTCCTACACTTCCTATCCTATCTCTAACGATACACACTCCAGTTCCGTCAGAAAATTTTGCATGCATTAAATCATTTCACAGCCATGATTCAACTCCTCCTATACTCCTATATTGGTAAGTATATGAATTACTTAATTCTATTTATTTCTTTACAATACTTCTACAGTTCACCACTAACAATTTTACGCCGTCCCTACTTGACTTCCAGATCCCTGTATCATTATCACCGCTCCCTAGACCACCCCGTTTAACTGAATGTACCTCCCTATAAACCTTCTAAACAAATGTCCTAAATTTATACGTGACACTGCGGTTTAAGTGAATGCCGTCTGAGTGCAGATCCCTATCTCCTATCCACCCATTAGGATCTAGAAATATCACTCCCAGTTCCAGTTCATAGTCTCATTTAAATCCTGAATCAGCTTCCAGTTAGTATCCCTCCCACACAGTATTTCACTGACAACAATCTCCACTTCCTTAAACTCCACCCGTGTTGCATTTATCAGATCTCGCACATCCCCAACTATATTGGTACTTATATCTGCTATATATGTACCTTACTCAGGAAATCGTCTTCACGGATTACCGTGTCTCGTTAAACCATGTCCAAATTAACTGAGGAAGGGATATTTTACTTCATATTGAACCTGTCTTTCAATTGAATTTGTTTCAAAGCATTTGTATTGGCTTCGTATTCTGTTGATGATGTCCTTGTGACTGGGTAATTCCTAATACACTGCCTGACAACAAAGTAGAAGCACCCAGAGGAAATGTTCGGATGCCAACGTAACTTCATACACGTACAGCCCATCGGCAGGTATGTAAGTTATTCTCTGCGACAGGCCATCAGATTGCTTTCGTGTTTAGTGTTGTCACCAGGCCTGGTAGGGTTATAAAGAGCGTAAAGAGCGTCAAATGTTGAGTGATAACTGTGAAGGACATGGAGATGCCGCGTACTCGTCTGAGACATTGTTATCAGAATCTGACAGAATTTGAAAGGGGCCTCATTGTGGGTCTCCATTTGGCCGGGTGGTCGAATAGTGCAATATTCATATTTATGGGGCATTCGGATGTAACAGAGTTTCTATTTTGGACTCATGGGACGTGAGGGCAGCCATACTCATCGTCAAGGTTCCGGTTGACCACGTCTGACCACCACAAGGCAGGGTCGCCGTATTTTTCACCAAGCATATCGTAAACCTTTACATCTGCACCTGCAATCCGAGATCAAGTAATTGACTCACTGCAACATTCTGAGGCATACCGCTGCATTGGTCGGAGACTAGGAGCGCCGTTAACACCACAACACAAATGGCTGCGTTTGGAGTGGTGACATGACTGGGAAGCATAGACTACTCATTGATGGTATCGCATTGTCTTCAGCGATGAATCGCGGTTCTGCACTATCCCGGCTGACCATCGTCTGAAAGTACGTCGGTGACCTGGTGATAGGACCAATTCTTCCAATGTTTCGGAGAGGCACAGCTTTGTTATTTCTGGTGTCATGGAGTGGAGAGAGCCATCGGGTACGTCTTCAAATCACGGCTAGTAGTGTATGAGGGAACTCTGACGGCACAAAGGTAGGTCACGGACATCCTGCATCCTCATGTGTTACCTCTCATGCGACTGTATCGTGGTGTCATTTCTCAGCAGTACAATGCTCGTCCACGCACGGCACGTGTCTCTATGAACTGTCTCCGTGCTGTTGAGATACTCCCACGGCTAGCAAGATATTTGCCTCCTACAGAATATGTGTTGAACCAGCTCGGCCGTCAACTTCAAAATTTCAACCCAGTGCCAGTATCCAGGATAACAAGGATCAGTTACAACAGTTGTGGGTCAGCATGCACCTGAGGAGAGGATGCAACGGCTTTATGAATCACCCCCTAACCGAATCAGTGCATGTATCCAGGCCAGGCGAGGTGCAACGTCATACTGATAAGTAGGCTCGTACTGTCAAATCCTTTGAAAATTTTACTCGATTTTGTAATCACTGAAATAGAATCTCATACCCTCCTCCACTTCTAGGTGTTTCAAGGATTTAGTCAGACAGTGCATACCTATACTCTTTCCATCCCCCGCCTCAATGGTGCACGCTTGAATGGAAAATGTGGCGTAAGGAAATATTACGTTATCTGGTAAATCGAGTTGATGTTCTCTGTATTTTAATACCTTCATAATGTATTAATTTTAGCTGCTACACCTTGGGTCATTCTTAGTCTTCCTTTTATTTGTTCTGTACAGGATTTTAAATCTATGATCCCGAGTTCAGGAATTTATTACCACCTCGAATCCGGTGACTGGGTTGAAGTGTTGCAAATAGTTGTTTCCTATGACTACAATTATTATCTTTGTCGTGACCATGTAGATCATAGAGTACAGCCAGATGGCAACAGTCAGACACTCCTTTATGTTCCTTTATGGCCCTTGTCTCTCTGATACATTTCCTTACGGTGAGGATTTCGTCAGGGTTTCTAACAATGTCCGTAGTTCTATTTCCCGTTTAGTTCCGCACTTACAACTTCAATAACTTTGGCATGAATGTTTCAAGATGGACAACGAGGATAATATTCTTCTCCATGTGGCTTCTGCTTCGATTCTGAAGGAGTTCTATGTTATTTTGTTCTCCCGGTATTTTCTAAATTGTTTTGAAAAAGCTCTTTGATAGTATTTACCAACATTGTTGCGGTGTACCCATATATTGTAGTATTTTCCGGGGAAGTTTCAATTTAGTGGAATGAAATGCTTAGTAGCACTTTGCACGTTTATTTGTGAACATATCGTTCCGTATTAATGTGTTAATACACAAGAAATTGCAATTTAGTGAATCAAATGATACGTTAAACTTTCTTAACTTCAATAACAATTTACAGTTAATTAAGTTATGACTCTACACTCCGCAACAGATTCGAGGAGGTGAATTATTTGAGAACAAGTTAGTCGAGTTACATCGTCGAGTTAAAGCGTCAATTCCTGGAACATCATTATTATGATTCCAAAATTTTACACCTACTTCTCTTACCTGAAAACGTTGTAACTCGTAGCAACATCGAGTAAAATTTCGGTGTCGTTGTTCGCGAGCTTTCCCTCATAAATGCATGCAGTAGTCAAGTTCAATTTCTCTTCCGTTGTTCATTGTTTGCCACGTGCTTCTGATATTAGCCGGACTATGAAGTATATCTTTACAGCAGCATACAAAAATCTCTCCTCGATGCTAACCATTGATACGCATTAAAGTACACGTAATTAAACGTACGGGACATTAATCATGATCGGGTAACATGTATTGTTGTGTTGAATGTTGGTATCATTGCTTGCTTTTTTAAAACTACCGTATAACGTCATAGAGTAGCAATTTGCACGATCTTTACTTTTTTATTGTAGATACCGTAAGTTTCACTTTATTTTTAATGTGTTCAACGTTAATTTACTACACAATATCTCGTTTTTCTCATACACTTATTTCATATGTAATGTTCAAATTGCATGTTTCATCAGTGGGTTGAATAAACACTGTTCTCCTTCAAGCCTGTAGTTGTTGTTAGAAAACAGTTCCTACACCCCGTACATTCTTACGTGTATTTGACAGAAATTAAACAATACTTCTGTGATCACAATAGTTTTACCATCGGAGATAATGTACATATATTACACTAGTATTCCTTAAATTAGGTTTACACTGAATAAATTCCTCAGAAGGAAATGACTTTTCATAAACCAGACGTATTCACTCAGGGTATCAGTACTGTATTTCAGAGAATAAACAACACATGTTGTTATAGACATAAATAATATGATTAAATAATGAGATGTACGGATAGTCACAGTATTCATATACAATAATAATAATAATAATAATAATAATAATAATAATAATAATAATAATAATAATAATAATAATAATAATAATAATAATAAAACTCCAGAAGTTCAAACATCCGTTACTTTTTTATCGTGTTTATTGCTGTTGTTATGTGCATCTATGAAATTAAGCATTCTTACTTGTTTAACGGCTAGTCATTTTTAGTTCGTGAGAGATGCCGAGGTGTCGAAATTTTGCTACATAGTTATAACTAATAAATGTACACGTGCTTCGCTATGGTATTCTACAATGTATACGGATTTCGAAGTACTCGTAAATACTGTGCGTGCAGTAAATAAGATTGTTTTAAAATTGCATGTCCTTTAGCGTTATCCGAGAAATAGCATGGGAAGGTTCCCATACGTTGTTTCCAATGTAAAGTATTTGTTGCGGTGTTGTGATGATAACGGCAGGCTCACTTGCCTACTGCCATTCACAATCGAGTTGGGAAGTTTACATTTTAATTGCAGTCCCCATTGCCTACTGTGCGGTCACAGTCTGTTTGGGCAGTTTTCGCTAAAACGGCAGGCCACCTTTCCTACTTCCACACAGATCTCACTTGAGGAGTTTTTATTATAATAGCAGGCAACTTCCCCACTGCCAGTCAAAATTGAGTTGTGCAGTTATCATTATAATGACAGGCCCTCTTCCTTCTGCCAGCCAGCTTACTACCAGTCACACTGAGTTGGTGAGTTTCTATTAAAATAGCAGGCCACTATGCCTAATGCTAGTCACATTTTAGAAGGGTACATTTGTTTATAATGGCGGACACCCTTAGCTACAGCCAATCACATTCGGGTAGGGAAGATTTGAAGAAAATTGCACGTTACCTTACCTTCTGCAAGTCAAATCGAAATGTGAATTATTCATTACAATGGTAGACCCTCCTTACTAATGCCAGTTACACAGGGGTTGGAGATGGATCCCATTCCTACCGCCAGTCAAAGTCGGTGTGGGGAGTACTGATTACCACAGCAGACACACACCCTTTCTCGATCGCTACAAATCGACATCAATGAATATATATATATATAGATCGACATACGAAAGTATATACGTGTTTAAATTATTCCAGACCTTTATTTACAGATTAACTCCTGCTAATTGGTACATCATACCGACAAAGGATTGTACCATAAGACGCAGTATTTAGTGGCCTAAATGGCTGGTCCTATGATATTTTCTCGCATCTCATCTATTCATGGGTCAGATTGAGTTAGAAACGTTGAATACGTTGAAATTTGTGTAAGATCATCTTACACTGCGTTATTTTTCGCATAAGCATGTGACATAGAATTTGGCTCACATATGGGTATTGGGTGGGCCAATGTTCGTGTAGAGTTTGATTGTTCTATCTTTCCTGTAAGTTATTGAAAGTATGAATTATGCATGTAAAACGTACAAATTGACTTAAAATCGAGAAATATAGACGAATATAAAGTATAAGGGATACAGAGAGGACTAAAAGTCATAAAACCAAGGTTGAAGATCACTCCGAGTTGAACGGAGATTGCGCCATCCGTCATGTGATAGAACTCCCCGTTTATCCCTCGAAATACCTCGAAACGAAGGTGTGCACCATCATTAAAATTGATTCAATGTTTCGATATTCTTCGGGGATAAAAAGTGAACAATTTAACTATCTTGGAAGTTTTCCGTCCGTTACAGTATAAAACGTATAATTTTTCCAAATTTCAATTTTCTTGCTCGTCTGGCAGATTATGCCGCAATCTGAATTTTGGATGAGGGGAGTAAAAATTAGGACTTTCAGGAAAGTACACCAAAATATGCAGATGGTCATTGTGACCCCTTAAACGGAAATCTGTACGAAAATTTCGCCAAAATAGTCAATGCACAGGCACACGGTCGTTACGATATGATTTATGTACATAGATAAGGAATCTGCTCACATATAACACCTTTTGGGCTATGTCCGCTGTACTTAACCTGAGAAACCGACCTTTCAAGATATCTCCCCTATTAATCCTCTTGTTGAAAAATGCACATAAGAATAAATTAGAATTGGATTTCCATGAAGTTTGGTCGATTTCCAGTCAGGTTGGTCTTGTATTTTATATATTGTGGGACGGTAAAATCACCATTTCGTTTCCCTATAAAACCCCAGTCAGTTCCGGGAATTTGAAATGGTATTGACCTTAAAACTTAGCCTTGGACAGGCGGATACTAAATATAAAGTTTGGTTCAAATATCTTCAGTAGTTTTCGAGTTGTAAGAAATACGCTTTGCACGCACCCGCTCTTGCGTTAAGTCCGGTGGGACTTGTACCGAGAAACGGTCCGTTAATGATATCTCCCTTATTAATCCTGCTATCGAAATGATGCACATGAGAAAAAAATTAATTTCCTTTAAGGCAGGTAGATTTAAATTAAGTTTGGTTGTGTATAATTTGAGGGAGTGCAGAATCGGTTTCGTATAAATCCCCAATCAGTTCAGGGTTTTAGAAACAATATTTGCCCTAAAACCTGCCCAAGGACAAGTGGATTCTAAATATGAAGTTTGGTGGAAATATATCCAGTAGTTTTCAAGTTATAGAAGGACAGACGAACAGACAAACAGACAAACAGACAAACCGACAAACAGAAAGACACCAAAGCTAAAAATTATGCATATGGTCATTATTACATCTGAAACGGATAACTGTACGGAAATTGCGCCAAAATAGTCAATGTACAGACACACGGTCGTTACGATTTTATTTATACAGAAGAAGAAGATTAGTAACTAATAATAATAATCAAACTTAATATCTTGTTAGAAATCATTGCTGCATTTCGTTTTCCAGTATATCACTGTAGGTATACGATCGAGTGAGAATGAATTAGAAATCTAGTTCCTATATACTGGTATTTATATTTCATGTCTCCGGCGTAGTTTTAAAATAAGTTTTTGAGGCATCATTTTAGACGTCCTTCATTTTCATAATTTAGGGGTTGTTTTAAGTTCCATCACGCATAGTGGAATTATTATTATTATTATTATTATTATTATTATTATTATTATTATTATTATTATTATTATTATTATTATTATTATTATTATTATTATTATTATTATTGAGAAGCAATTTCAAGCCATCACAGCAATTCGTAAGGCCAAGTGAAGTTACCTGGTAGAGAACCTCGACATGAATTTGAATAGTCGACAGGCCTGGAAACTGCTTAAAAATGTTAGCGGGGGCCCTCTAAAACCACAAAAGAAATTTACCAAATGACACCTAATCAAGTGGCGAACCAGCTCCTGCTGACTGGAAAAACAAAAGGGAGGGCGACCAAAGAAACTCTTCAGCGTGATTTAGAAACAGAGAATCACTTCCTTCGAGATCCCTTTTCCGTGGCTAAACTTAAAGCTGCCTTCTCCAGCCTGAAGATGCACAAGGCTGCTGGTGTCGTTGACCTACGAGTTGTTCAGATAAATAACTTCGACCTAAAACACTGAAGTGGTTACTAAGCTTAATGAACACGTGTGTCGCCAAGTTACACATCCCTAAAAAGGGGCAGATATCTTGAGTCATAGCACTACTCAAGTCTGGGAAAGAGCCAAACGACCCGAAACATTTTCGGCCTATTTCCCTGCTATGCCATACTTTCAATATACTTGAATGTCAGGTACTTAACCGAATCAGTATCATCCATGAAGGGAATTTCATTCCTCGAAAAGTAGGCTTTCGTACTGGAACATCGTGTTGTAGCCAGATTTTGAATCTTACCCAACACATCGAGGATGGTTTTAAGCGTGGTGAGATAACTGGAGTCACCTTTGTTGACTTAACAGCTGCATACGACACTGTAAATCACAGGAAGTTGTTGAAGAAAATGTATGATCTTACCAACGACCACTGACTAACATTCCTTATCAGCACCTTCCTTCAAAACAGAAGATTCCAATTTTCGCTGCAGGGTAAGGGGAGTAGATGACGAACCCAAAACGACGGTCTCCCGTACGGGAGCGTGCTAGCGCCAGCGCTGTACAACATTTACACAAATAATCAGCCAATATCAGTAAGCACCAGGCTCTTCATCTATGCCGACGACACAGCGGTAGCTGCTCAGGGATCATCCTTTGAAGAAGTAGAAGTAAAGCTGACTTCAGCTATGGATGAACTCTCCAAGTACAATGATGCCAACCATCTGAAGCGAACCCCAGTAAAACACAAGTGTGTGCGTTTCATCTACGAAACAAGTAAGCGCAAGACAGCTGAACATCACATGGCGAGGGAAATGACTGAAACATTGCCCAACACTAGTTTATCTAGGTGTCGCACTAGACCGCGCTCTAACGTACAGGCAGCAATGTCTGAACATGAAACAGAAGGCCAGTGCTCGCAATGGCATACTAAAGAAGCTGATCGGCAGCACCTGGGGAGCTAGCCCGCATATTCTGAGGACTTCTGCACTTGCGATATGTGTGTCAGCCGCTGAGTATGCCACTCCTGTGTGGAACGCATCACCAGATGCTAAGCAGGTTGATACATCAGTTAATGATACTGCAAGGATAATCTCGGGATGCCGGAAACCAACGCCAGTGCAGAAACTCTACCCGATTGTTGGTATAGCCCCACCCACCATCCGGAGCGCCCCTGCTGCAGACACGCGGAGAACAAAGCAGGAGAATGACCATCGACATCCACTCCGTGGTCACCAAGCTGCAAGGTCTCGCCTCAGATCCCTCAAGAGCTTCCTTGTTAGGACTCTGCCACTGGAGGGAACACCAGAGACAACTCGTCTTAACAGATGGAGGAGCACATTGCCCACAGACATGTAACCAAAGGAAGAACTAGCTCCATGTGCCGACTTACCTTACATTGTATGGAGGTCCCTCAACCACTTGAGAGTGGGCGTCCCTCGATACAAAACCAACTTGAAGAAATGGGGGATCCTTCCACCAAACCAAACATCTCGTGTGAATGCGGTGCTGAACAAGACCGAAGCTACCTGCTTATCTGTCCCCTCCTGGACAACCCATGCTTATCACACGATGTTTTTAGAGGAAACAACAAGGCCGTCGCAGCTGCCGTTTTTTGGAAATGATGAATGGACACGGAAATGAAATGAATTAATAATAATAATAATAATAATAATAATAATAATAATAATAATAATAATAAATTATAATATATTATAGTATTACATATAATATCTTATATTTATTTTCTTTTATTCACAGAATACGTTATTATATTTTTGTTGATATCTCATTTTTCCATAAAGAAGAGTAAAGTATGACTAAGGAATGCAGCTGTAAGGACTGTGGGTGTGAGCGAGCATTAAGGAGTACGATGGAGGAGTTGGAGAGTTTGAGGGAGATAATTATGATGTTCACGGAGGACAGAAATGGAGGTAGGTTTCCCTCAAACAATGTACAGTATACGGTAGGTCTACACGAGGGATTGGAAGGAAGGGGGGAAGTTGCTGAAGACAGGTGGGCTAATGTCTTAATGGGAAGAAGATTGAGAGCAAAGGACTCTAATCAGGGGCAAAATTCAGGTATCGGTGAGAAAGCGGTATAAGTCACTTCAGGGAGAACAGCAGAGTGAACATGAGGAACAGGGAGCTGTTACATGGAAGGGGAGAAGTCAGAAGAAATTAAAATGTAGGAAACGAAGAGTAGTTGATACGACAAAATCGAGTGGTGACATGGGAGGGAGAAAATGGAGGAGAATATAGTATCTGCAGCAGTCAAAAAATAGGGGAGAAAATAGGGGAGACCAGGAAGGGAGGGGATCTAATAAGGTGAGTGTTGTTGAGGCTCTGTTTATGGGGTATTACATTGTTAGGTATGTGGAGAAAGTATGTGGAGAAAACGAACCATGGTACAGTGTTATCCAGAGATTAGTTTAAGGCAGATGTTTAGGAAAGTAGAAGGGAAGGAGAAGGTGGTTGTTTCCTGCGTTGGTACCAATAACATAAGGTAAGGAAGTATACAGTGCATAACAGTCTTGTTCGTACACCAGCTTATTGCAACGAAATAACGGTTAAACTTTTGTATACAATTATTGTGATGTATTTTATTACCCATATCGTAATAGATACATTAATAAACAATTTAAATAATAAAGAAACAGATACGTGACCTTACAATTTAACACAAATACAAGCAATGTACCATAACCAGGCGTTTCATCGTGCAACAATCTTGTTTGTACACTTGCAGAAGAAAATGAAAATTTCACTCAAAATACTTGTTTCCTTGGATTTAATACCCCGATGAGTATCCTCTGGCCTTGAGAACTGCCTTGCACCTTCGCTGTATGGAATGAACCAGTTTGTTACATCTTTCTGGATCGGTTTTACCCCTTCTTCGTCAACTGCACTTCTTAACTGCTCAAATGATTGAAGTTTCCTTGCATGAACCCTTATTTTTAGGTCGACCAACAAAATTTCTGCGGGTTTCAAGTCAGGGTATTAGGCAGGAGTTCGCAGTTGCGTTGGTAAGTTCTATATCAGCCACTGTTTGCAAATATTAGCTGTGTGCTTGGGGTCATTGTCTTGCTGAAAGATGTAGCGAGACCCCAACCCCATGTTTACTGCACTCTGTTTGACATTGGTCTTTAAAATGTTTAAATAACCTCATCTGTCCATGATGCCATTGATGATTCCGATATTTTCCACTCCACAAGACGACATGCACCCCCAAATCAGAATTGATGCACCTCCATGTTTTGCGGTGGCTAGGGTATTTGCAGGTTTATTGGCTGTATTTACTTGTCTTCATACAGAACTGTTTCCATTCGAACCGTATAGAGATATTTTGGTCTCATCTAACCAAATAACTTTGTTCCAGAACGTACAATCCTTGTTTTCACACTCTCTGCAAAAATTCATTCTGGCTTTTCGATTGTCTTAGTAACAAACGGGCTTTTCCGTGGCCGTCTACTGTGATAATCATATTTCCATAATATGCTACGAATTGTCTGACTTGATATTTTCTTCTTCGTACTTCCTTCCAGCATTACGCGGATCTTATGTGCACTTAATTGTGGATTCTGTTTGACATGTTTCACAATATAACGTTCGTCTCTCCTGTTCAGTATCTTTTCTTTTGCTTTTCTTGGCAAATTATTTGTGGTTCCTCTATATCTGAATTTGTCCAACACATAGTGTATTGTGGAATGCGGTTTATTTACTTTGCGTTCAATTTCAGGCAAAGAATACCCTTGCAATCCAAGAGATAAAATTACATTTTTTAGTTCGTCACTTAACTCTGTTATTTTACCTATTATGTAACTCACGGCCTGGTGCACAAACTGCGAAAATATACACACTAGCACATCACAGACACACACCAGCTAACTAGGAGTGTTCCCGAGCAAATACGAGGTAGTGAACGTGTACAAACAAGACTGTTGCAAGCAAGTAGGCCACTACACAACATATTTCTCTCCCATTCTTTAAAAATGATGTACCGAGATTTTTGATCGCTAACATCAAGTTCTCAACACCTTGTGCAATAACTTATCCAAGTCTCGTGCATTGGTTATGTACTATTTAGAAATTATAAAGACATTATATCTGTTAAATGTGGTGTACAAACAAGACTGTTATGCACTGTATGTAGCAGCATAGCTGAGAATGCGTAGGAATTGGTTAATGCAGCAAGGAAGAAGTTTAAGGGGGTGGCGCATACTGGCCTCAAGGTCTGGCTACCCCTCAGCCTAGTAATACACAAAATATTAAAGTACATTTTTTAAATCTTATCGATTTATATCTCAAGCCGAGACATCTGGTTTGGGATGAAAATTCTTTGATGATATCATTGAAGTTGTAGTCGAGCCGCTTACGAAGTTTCTGAAGAAAGGAATTTTCAAATGACATCAATGCCAAACCGCATAAATGTTTTTGTGTCTGCGTTGAATGGCAGTATGACTTTATCCTCTTCAGCGCAGAAAACGTTCTTTCTACAGATGCTGAGGTTGCTGGTATTGTCACGATAAATATTGCCAATTTTAGTACTTCAGGAATCACCTGGTTTAGTCTGTTTTCTCATATGGCGGAAATAATTTCATGAACATTTTTGGCGAGAAATCTAATACATAGTAAAATTTCACGATTCTTTTTACAAGAGCATTATGTTGGTCAGTCTGCAGAGCATGTTGTTTATCTAGTTTTAAATCTAATCTCGTATTAACAAATTTTGCAAAGTTCATCCTACTGGTAATGTGAGCCTTCGATTTATCGTATTTTTATACTAGCGTGCGAAAAGAGTTCATATTTTCACGACTATCTTCACGACTTATTAACAACATGGCTAGCAGTACAGTTTAGACAGCTTAGAACTACCAGACAATAAATTTAATCAATTATATGTACTCTGGTGTGAAATGGCGTGTAATCCTATACTCACGCTTTTTTTCTTTCACATCGACCTACTATTGCAGTTCAGGCTTAGGTCTTGTCATATAATTTGAGATTTGTCCCTGAATAGACGACAACTGACGTCAACTTTTAACGAACTCCCTATCATACAGTCATAGGCATTTAAAGCCCCGCAGGTGTTTGTTCCATCATCTTCTAAAAAAAAAAAAAAAAAAAAAAAAAAAAAGCAGGCTCAGTTGGAACAAGACGCTAAAATAAAATTATACAATTCTTCAACATACAGACAATTTAACAAATCACAAACAGAAAATACAACAACTGCTAAAACATATTCAGATCTATGCGCGTGATAATGCATACTTATTGTAGGCTGCTTTTTGGTAAGTAGGTAAGAAAGCGCTAGCTGTAGCGGCAACTAGCTCGCTTTCAGTGGCGAGCCTGCACCGAACGAGTGTTGGTCGGGAGTGAGGGCGTATGGCTGCCGCTCTCCGGTCACGATTTCTACAGCGTTTCCGCATTTACGACCCATTTGCCATCATTTCTTTCGATAAAGAAAAATGCAAATGAGTGTCACGATTGTTTGAATGCTCTGTTGAAACTGTAATAAAAATGTTCTTTATTCCTAATATAATTTTCTTCAGCCCCGGTATCCCGTAGAATATGTCCCTGGTTCAAGGGAGTGGAGACAGTCATCAGTGGAATATTGCGTAGGAGAAATACTGTCCCCTTTTCAGGGGTCACTCAGTCGGCGGAGCGAGAGTCCCAAAGTGTGGAACGTTCGCAGGGCCAACTTTACTGTTTCGGGACAGACCTTATGAAATTTATAATTTGCAGGGCTATAGGTAACTGGATAGGTGACACAGCATGATAAAAAGATCGGAACAAAAAATAACAATAACATTTATTAAATAAACAACAGTCTGGACATGCAGATGGGAACAAGAAACTATTTACACCAATACAACTCAAATTGACTGCTTCTGATCTGTAATGTGAACATATTCAATTTTTCTGCTCCTTTATACAAGTTCTGGGCTAATCCCCATCAACTAATTCACCAATTCACCATGACTATTTGGAAAATTCATTGATTAATTCTCTGGAAATTTCCTTTACAAATCTTTGGAAAATTCTTGCAACATTTCCATTGGGAAATTCTTTCACAAGTACTCAGAAAGTTCGCTTATGAATACTTGAAGAATCTTTTAATATTATCGTAAGTCAATTCTTTTAACATTGGCTTGGTAAATTCTTTTACAATTCCATTGGAAATTTCTCTTAACGTTTACTTGGACAATTCTTTCAACATTTCATTGGAAAATTCTTTACAATTCCATTGGAAAAATCTTTGGGAAGTTTCCCCTCCTTCTCAGATTACGTTCGATTGTATTCTTTTATTACAACTTTCAAACAATCATTCACTTACTAAATTACTATGGATAGATAGCACAGTATCACGTAGTGAAATGCTTAACAAACGGAATCAAAACTCCACATGACCATAAACCACATGAACAATTACCAAAAAGAATATCACTGTTGAAGCACGTGGATAAATTGTCACACAATTACACAGTCTCCCCCAATTATTGCCAACGGCCGAAGCCGTGTCGAAACACCGGATCCCGTGAGATCTCCGAAGTTAAGCAGCATTGGGCGTGGTCAGGAGTTGGATGGGTTGCCACGCGCTGTTGGTGGAGGGTAAGGGAATGGAGGAGCGGAAAGGAACTGGCCACCCTACCGCACGTAAACTCCGGCTCAGGAACACCTCTACGGAGGTTCGGACCTGCCTTCGGGCAGAATAACCCTTACCTACCTACCCCAATTATTTATCAGGAGATTTTATCATAGTATCAAGGTGATTATTATTATTATTATTATTATTATTATTATTATTATTATTATTATTATTATTATTATTATTATTATTATTATTATTATTATTATTACCGTGTTTTAGTGGTAGGTAGAGGTGAAAGAAGGTGCGGGCGTGAACGGGTCTCAAACTACGGAATCAAAGTTAATGTAAAATTTAACAAGGTTATATTTTCTTTTTAAAATAAAGAAATAACAAGAACAGCAGGTACGGTGTAACAAGGCAACAAAGAACAATTACAGTATTTACAGGATTTGGGCTTCGAGCCCTGAAAACACAATTCTTGAGCAACTAGCTCAACCTTACGATATACCAATTTCAACCACGGGGCAGAAGACCCCAATCAAACCCTGGAGCACTTGCTCCCAATTACACAGCAAAGCCTCCTCGAGGCATACAACACTCAGTTTTAGAAAAAGAGCCACTCGCTCTCAACTTTAAGCCTATCGAAGGCCACACCAAACTCCACCTTCAAGTTGTCCTCTCTGGACATAGACACAGGGGTAAACTACCCAACCTACTGAGGTCTATTAGATAAAAAAAGGGGGTAATTACATGACCTCTAAAATAACAATTTGAGAGGAGGCGATCTGCACTCCTAATATATTTGTTTCAAAACCTAATTTGGCTCTAGGCCACTGATGCAAGGGCTAATCCCATACTACGGAGGTGACTTTCGAAAAGAAACAAATTTACATAATGTTATGGAAGAATAGGTTGAGAAAATAAGTTCACCTCAAAACAATGTGAGTGGGAGCTCGAGAGGGTTAAGCACTCTCTATCCCAATATGTAGTTTGAAAGATAGAATAGATACAAGTTTCTTTACATTTTAAAGAAGGTTACATAATGGAAAACTTCAGACCCGCCCCGAGAGTTAAACTGCTGAACAAGCAAGAAAAGAAGTAATTAATCGGCCATTACCTGGTTGGTGACCGCGGCCGGAGAAAGAGGCGCTTCCCGCCCCCTGCTATGTACTTTACACACTGAAAGATGGAACAGAAGTGGCGCAGAGACCCAAAAATCAGCAGTTTATATACTCTCGCGGAAGGTTCTAGGCGTTAGGGGAATGAGAACACCCGCCCACAATCACTTTATTGGGTAGGATACAGCAACATATTCAAGTTGGGGGAAGATACCTCGGATTGGTCAGAAATAAATTGAAGAAATTCGGGATTGGATACATACAAAACAAGGGGAAAGAGAGGGGTATACAGCCAACTTAAACAATAACAGAAAGAAATTTAACAAAAAACAAACTTTTGAAATAAAAATTTCTCCAAAAAAGCAGTTCTCTCACTCCGCACTAGGATGCACTATTGTTGATCTTCAGTAGTGTCCTCTAGAAGAGAAAGTTCACACTTCTTACAACAAGCAAAACAAAAATACGTCGAAAATGACACAGTTCAAAAACTCCAAATTTTCCACGTAGTGACATCTTCTGAGAAACTTGAAAATTAATACCATCAATAAGGTTCAGACTTCCTCCAGCAGAGGAGTTTCGATTGGCGCACATTTTAAATTAGCGGCGTGGAGGTGTACCGCCCGGTACAGACCTCCCCCCCCAAAAGTTCCTCCAGGGGTGACACATGAAATTTGTTTGAAAACCAGGTCCAAGTTTTGATGTAGATATGGAGATTAACTGCCGAAAAATTAATAAGATTTTCTTAATGTGGTTTGATTCAGTTTCAAAATTTTGTTGTTGCAGGTGAAGTAAAGGCTTTATGGTTGTAGAAGTTGAATTCAGAAGATAAACTTTTAATACTTGAAAGTGAAGAACAATTTTGCAAGGTCCACCAAATATTGCTGTTGAATTCCCAAGTGCAGTAATAGCTGATAGAAATAGTTCATGTAGTTAATGTTGATTAAGTTTGATGGCCAGACCGGCCGTTGCAGCTTGCGTCCAGAGGAGGCCGCTCGGACCCCTCAAGTACCCTGAGATACCGCTCGCCCGCACTATGAGGGGAGCAGAGGTGTTGAAACACGCCGCGCCCGCGGTGAACATATACAGGCTGCGGGCAAGTAGCAGGTCGTGCGCCGCACATCAGCCTAGGCCGGGAGGAGAGCTCCGGCTCGCCGTGCACATGTCGTCCTCGCTGGGGCCGAGGGGGCCCTTCCTCAAACCCAGTCGCGGCACGGCGCCGCGCGGCTGCGGGGGCACTGAAACATTAAAACTAGGCGGCAGAATATTGTTGGACCATCATCATTTTTGAGGGCACAGACTTTGTGGAGAGGTTGAGGGGCCAGCGGCGTGCAGATATCCATGGCATTTAATATGGTATTTAATATAAGCAAGCCACAGTGTGTATAGCAGGAGACGGGAGCGTGGTAATGGCCGAGGTAAGGACAGAATGGCAGCTTAACGGTGCGGGGAGGGTTTGCAAAAATACTTACATATGAAAAAAAAACATTATAGAAGGGGCAGAATGCCTACAAATTGAAAACTCAAAAAAATATAACCTTCATATTCCTTTCACGATTATATGAAGCAAGTTAACCCAGAAATTACACCGGTTTCACCTGTGACAGGTGAACCCTAAATATCCTCTCGGTGGCTGGATTACTTAATAACAACGTAACCGGCGTAAGAAAATCGAGAATGACACAAGGCCCATGAAATCTGGGGGCAAGCTTGCCCGCGGGAACAAAATTCTTGACCATAACTTGGTCACCTACCTTCAAAGGGGTGGGTCTCCGTCCACGATCATACCTTTCCCTAACCTTTTCATGAGACAATTTAAGATTGGCTTTAGCCTTCTTCCAAAGATCTTTGATGTTGTCCGGGTCTATTGTCTCGGGTAGAATGGCACTCAGAGACCAGAGGTTAGAGAGCGGCGTGTTGGGAACAAACTTGAACATCAAAGAGGCTGGAGTAAATTTATGTGATTCATGAACCGCCGAATTCAAAGCAAAAGCTAACCAATGCAGGGACGTGTCCCACCTGGAATGATCTTCATGATGATAGGCAATAAGCGCGGACCGGAGATTACGGTTAACCCGTTCAGCCAGAGATGGTTGAGGGTAATAAGCAGAAGTAGTTACATGAGAGATGGACAAGTCAAAACAGAATTTACGAAAAAGATTTGATGTAAACGCCTTAGCATTATCAGACACAATATATTGGCACGGACCAAAAGACGCAAAAATAGAATTTAGGCAAGTAATGGTGGACTGAGCGGTAGCCAGCTTAGTCGGAAATAACCAGGAAAATCTTGTAAAACCATCTACACATACAAAGATGAACTTGTTGGCGTTTCCCTTTGACTGGGGGAAGGGTCCTACATAATCAATATACAGGCGTTCCATGGGGCGCGACGCTTGATGCGAAGACAAAAGGCCTACCTTGGTGGACATGGTGGGTTTACTGAGCAAACAAGGTTTACAAGCTTTTACAAGTTCACGGATTTCACCGTCCATACCTTTCCAAATGAACATTTCACGAATCTTCTCACGAGTTTTAAATATTCCAAGATGCCCCCCTAATGGGGTCTCATGATAGTATTTGAAGATCATAGGCACAAGAACAGCTGGAACGACAACTTTCATCATCTTATCATGCCTCGAAGGGCAACATAGAACACCATTCCTCAGAACATAAGGGACAACATGTTCCCCAGAAGAAAGGGTTTCCATTATCGGAGCCAGCGTCGGATCTTCAAGTTGGTATTTCTCGATATCCCTAAAGAGCATGGGAGCATCTGTTAATATGGCATTAACACCAGATAGTATGGACTCGGGAGGTGATGAACTGTTGGCCGGTTCGTGGGTCTCGACGTCGTTGGAAAGCATACGGCTGAGTCCATCAGCAACAACATTTTCGGTACCTCTGATATGCATGACATCGAATTGGAAGGCAGAAATACGGATGGCCCAACGGGCTATACGACCAGTACGACGCGGCCTACCTAAGACCCAGCTTAAGGCTTGATTATCTGTCTCCAGGTCGAATTTGACATGTTCCAAATAGAGACGGAACTTCTCTAAAGCGAATAAGACTGCCAAACCTTCGAGCTCATAGATGGAATACTTGGCTTCTTGAGCCGACAAGGTCCTAGATGCATAGGCGATGGGTCGCCTCCCTAATTCAGTCTCTTGAAGAAGGACTGCAGCTACTGCTGACGACGACGCGTCGGTTTGGACGATGAATTTCTTCGAGAAATCAGGCATAGCAAGTACAGGGGCATTACAGAGAGCTAATTTAAGATCTTCAAAAGCGGCTTGTTGAGAAGGTCCCCACTCGAATTTGATGCCTTTCCTACGAAGAAGGTTCAAGGGCGCCGCTCTATTAGCGAAGTTAGGAATAAACTTCCTGAAGAAATTCACCATACCAATGAACCTGGCGATACCTTTGATGTCCTTGGGAGGTTTAAAATCACGGATGGCCTGTGTTCTAGAATGATCGACTGCTACACCATCAGGTGACACAATATGCCCTAGGAATGACATAGAGGGCTTAGCATAGGCAACCTTGGACAACTTGACAGTTAACCCAGCCTTACGAAGGCGATTAAGAACTTCTCGCAGATGATCTAGATGTTCTTCAAAGGTCTCCGAGAATACGACGACATCATCCAAGTAGTGATACAAGTACTCAAATTTGATGTCGGAGAAGACCCTATCTAGCAGCCTAGTGAGTACAGCTGCTCCCGTGGGGAGCCCGAAAGGCACGCGGTTGTATTCGTATAAGTTCCAGTCCGTGGCAAACGCTGTAAGATGTTTAGACTCTTCGGCAACGGGAATTTGATTATAGGCCTGATTCAAGTCCAAGATAGTAAAGAACTTGGCCTTGCGAAACCATGAAAAACAAGAATGAAGGTCGGGAAGGGGCACAGATTGCAACACCACCTTCCGATTGAGAGCCCTATAATCAATGACAGGCCTGAAGCCTCCTTGGGGTTTAGGGACTAGAAAAATAGGCGAAGAATACGCCGATTTAGAGGGCCTAATAATACCATCCTTCAACATTTGATCGATGATTTCTTTCAGAGCCTTCATTTTAGGTGGAGATAGCCTATATGGTGGAAAACGAACAGGAATCGAATCCGTGACCTCAATTTTGTATTCGATAAGGTCAGTAACACCAAGAGTATCAGAGAACACCTCGGGAAACGACTGACACAATTTCCGAATACTATCAGCCTGCTCCTCAGGTAGATGTCTAAGGTCTAACAACATCTCATCCTGGGTAGGCGCAATAGATGAACATGATACGGAATTACATTTCAATAAGGGAATTTTACAGTTGGACGCAAACTTGAATGTCCACGACTTACTCTGAAGATCGAGCACAAGACCAGTGTGAGAAATGAAGTCCGCACCCAGTATGATGGGGCAAGACAAGTGCTTAGCCACAAATAGTTTGGTTTTCCATGTAAATTTAAAAATACGAATTTTGACCTGAAAATAACCTAGAATTTCTAATGGAGATGAATTAGCCGAAACATATTGAACAGGAGAGGAGTCATAGTTCGGTAGTTTACAAACCGATTTCAATTTAGAATACCATTGGTCCGAAATAATTGAACAAACACTGCCTGAATCTAATAGAGCGGTTACAGGCTCGTTATTTAACTCAATCTTAAGAAAAGGGACAGGTGCGGGGGTATCCGCCGCAATCCTAAGACATTCTTTGGGGCATTCAAAAGAAGGATTTGCAAATTGAACGTCCCCTGAATTCACGACCTTTTTGCCAGGGGCTGAGCCTTGGGAAGCAGAATTAGTCGACTCAGCCGGAACCACTAGTCACTTTTGATTCTTGTTGGAAGTTGCACCAGAGGTTGAGCAGGAGGGGGTGCTATTTGAATTTGGGCAATTTTTGGCGATATGTGAGAAAGCCCCACATTTAAAACAGCCTTGTGATGAACCCGCCCCATTCCTTGTCCCACTCGACTTGATCAGTGGGCACTTATTGCGAAGATGGTCAGGCGACTCGCAAGCATAACATTTACGGGGTGTGACTGATCGGCGAGGTGGAGGCCGAGTATTACTAAAAGAAGGCGGGGGTTCTTTCGCGACACGCAATGAATCGGCGTACCTCACTCCTTCCGCTGAGACGGCCAACGCTTCAAGTTCGGAGAAGGTTTGCGGGCACGCCGCGAAACGCAAATATGACCTATAGGGTGGTGAAATGCCTCCTACAATGGCTTGTACAATCTGATCCTCAGGGAAGTGAAGAGCAAACACCCTAGTATATAACTTAATGTCCTGTATGAAATCAGCCAAGTTTTCATCCAAGCGCTGTACACGATAATAGTACTTCTGAATCAGAGATGACCTCGCGCGAGCAGGAATAAAATTTGCAAGCAAGTGTGCGTGAAAATCTTCAATAGATGACTGTTCAGCTATGGCTCTTACTAGTTTGTCGGAGAGAATACCAATTGCATAAGGATAGATGATTTGCAAAATTTGACATGGGGAAAGAGAAAACACAAGGGCATGATCCTGAAATTCCACTAGAAATCTTAAAAATGGAATTACGTCACTGGTGGTATTAACGGAAAACTTCGATATACCCCTGAGCAACATTGCCAATGGATGAGGCAAGCTGCTGAACCCGGGTGACATAGTAGGTAAAGGTTTCAATGGCAAAGAAGTTAATTCAGCACGTACATTATTCAACGATGTGCGGCGTTCAGACTCGTTGTCCAATGGGGCAGAGATAGTTTGAGCAGCAACGGTTATTCTATTGACTTCTCCCTTAGGAGGCTCTTCCTCACTACCTACATTCACTGTGGTGGGTTGATCGCTTTTGGGAGGAATTTCGCCAGTTAACAATTGAGTGACCTTGCTAGATAACTCAGAAATATTTTCAAGCAGCGTACTAGCTTCCTTCTTCTGAACGTCATTCAACTTTAGAGACAACAGATCGTCAACTCTATTTGAAAAATGAAACAGCCTGGCTTGCACACGCTTAATTTGATTAGGAGAAGGATCATTTTCATCAAAAAAACTAACTACAGAGGCTAGCCCAGTAATATTCTCGACGATCGTGGAAAGAGAGTCGTCAATTTCTTTCTCTCCCAAAGCGGGGATGGAAATGGGCAAATCAAGGGACTCTCTAAGCTTATTGGTGTCTACTGCAACCGTGCCTCCAGATTGCACATTTCTGATAGTCAACTCATAGATCAACTCCTCCTTGCGCAAATAGTTAAGATGGTGAACATCGCGAGGGCCGGGCATGATGACAGAACAATTTTGAAAAAATAAAAAAAAAATCCAGCAACTGAGAAAATTGTTAGAGTTCGGATCAAAACAATGTTTAGCCGTCAAGAGGGGCTAAAATGAGACCCATTCAACCACGCTCTGCTACCACTTGTTACCGTGTTTTAGTGGTAGGTAGAGGTGAAAGAAGGTGCGGGCGTGAACGGGTCTCAAACTACGGAATCAAAGTTAATGTAAAATTTAACAAGGTTATATTTTCTTTTTAAAATAAAGAAATAACAAGAACAGCAGGTACGGTGTAACAAGGCAACAAAGAACAATTACAGTATTTACAGGATTTGGGCTTCGAGCCCTGAAAACACAATTCTTGAGCAACTAGCTCAACCTTACGATATACCAATTTCAACCACGGGGCAGAAGACCCCAATCAAACCCTGGAGCACTTGCTCCCAATTACACAGCAAAGCCTCCTCGAGGCATACAACACTCAGTTTTAGAAAAAGAGCCACTCGCTCTCAACTTTAAGCCTATCGAAGGCCACACCAAACTCCACCTTCAAGTTGTCCTCTCTGGACATAGACACAGGGGTAAACTACCCAACCTACTGAGGTCTATTAGATAAAAAAAGGGGGTAATTACATGACCTCTAAAATAACAATTTGAGAGGAGGCGATCTGCACTCCTAATATATTTGTTTCAAAACCTAATTTGGCTCTAGGCCACTGATGCAAGGGCTAATCCCATACTACGGAGGTGACTTTCGAAAAGAAACAAATTTACATAATGTTATGGAAGAATAGGTTGAGAAAATAAGTTCACCTCAAAACAATGTGAGTGGGAGCTCGAGAGGGTTAAGCACTCTCTATCCCAATATGTAGTTTGAAAGATAGAATAGATACAAGTTTCTTTACATTTTAAAGAAGGTTACATAATGGAAAACTTCAGACCCGCCCCGAGAGTTAAACTGCTGAGCAAGCAAGAAAAGAAGTAATTAATCGGCCATTACCTGGTTGGTGACCGCTGCCGGAGAAAGAGGCGCTTCCCGCCCCCTGCTATGTACTTTACACACTGAAAGATGGAACAGAAGTGGCGCAGAGACCCAAAAATCAGCAGTTTATATACTCTCGCGGAAGGTTCTAGGCGTTAGGGGAATGAGAACACCCGCCCACAATCACTTTATTGGGTAGGATACAGCAACATATTCAAGTTGGGGGAAGATACCTCGGATTGGTCAGAAATAAATTGAAGAAATTCGGGATTGGATACATACAAAACAAGGGGAAAGAGAGCGGTATACAGCCAACTTAAACAATAACAGAAAGAAATTTAACAAAAAACAAACTTTTGAAATAAAAATTTCTCCAAAAAAACAGTTCTCTCACTCCGCACTAGGATGCACTATTGTTGATCTTCAGTAGTGTCCTCTAGAAGAGAAAGTTCACACTTCTTACTACAAGCAAAACAAAAATACGTCGAAAATGACACAGTTCAAAAACTCCAAATTTTCCACGTAGTGACATCTTCTGAGAAACTTGAAAATTAATACCATCAATAAGGTTCAGACTTCCTCCAGCAGAGGAGTTTCGATTGGCGCACATTTTAAATTAGCGGCGTGGAGGTGTACAGCCCGGTACAATTATTATTATTATTATTATTATTATTATTATTATTATTATTATTATTATTTATTCAGCATTAGGTTGAAGACTCTCATATTATTCGCAGATAATAGCAACGAATCACCATGACATGCGATGAATGACCAAAATAGGATGAATAAAGAAAACAATCATCACCACCATTAGTTAGGGATACATCGAAGAATGCACTCATATAGCCTCATGGAAAAATTGCTAAGTCTTTACTTTACACAATAAAAGTTGTTGAGCCAAAATTTATTATTATTCCCTGAATAATTAACCATATCACCATAAATCACAATACCCTTACGACTAACATGTACCCTAGCGGTCATCATGTTGTCTATTATTATCATAAAATTTTATCATCACAATCGTCGCTTACATTTAACTCTCAACAACAACTTTAAATGGCCCCGACTCATTATCATTATATCCATGATTATTATTCCTAAACGCATCATCTCGATGAGCTGCCTACTGTCCACAGCTATCACCTTCCCTTCTAAGGTCATTTTCGAAGACTTTAATTACACCTCGTGAAATTAACTAACATCTGGGGTTATCAATCACTAAATCAACACAGCAATATTTCAAGAAATCAACAAAATGAAATCAGTGAATCAATAAATCAATGTCTACTCTACCATCACCACAATTTAAATGCTACATCTCTAACTAAATCTACGTTTCATTATATAAGAATACAATCCAGCTAGCAATCTACCGAAAGAAAGGAAAATGTGACAAGAGTACTTATTATTCCGATGAAAATCTCCGGCGTCTTGAATGTAGGTGTAGATGTAGGTTCCTCCTCTGGATTATGGCGGATTGTAGAGGAATAAATTCATCGTGCTGGCTCATACACGTCGGCTTAACACATCAGGATTCCTGGGCAGTCAAATAGTATAGAATCGCTCCAGCGGTGTTTTAGAATTCCCCAGGATTTCCTTCTTGATCGGTCCATGATGACGTCTGGCCTTCGTTGATGTTGCTGAAACTAAAATATTATATTAAAATTGGATCCTCAGTCGTGGTAGTCTATTAATTGGCCTTACAATACTTAACTGGCGCAATGATGTACAATGTGGTTCAACCCTACCCTCATTTATCAGTTTACAGCACTTCATTGAGTTGTCGTAATGTCGAATATTCCACTATATTACTGTTGAAAAGGATGTTCCTCGGCCAGGTTTATTCTCGAAGCTTCCATTTCAATGATTATCTTCCCTCGTAATACCTAACAGAACATTCCATAAGTTTCCGCGGCAAAACTCCACGTAACGTCTTGTAATGACTGTCCGTGGTTTGGAAACGTCCACCCAGGCAAATGTACTACAATGAGATATCGTACTAGGCTGATCCGTCTGTACCGAAAATTAAATTGGCACACTCGAATACCATAACATTGTGCAGTACTATTTCATGGTCAACTAATTTCTTCAACAGCTCTAGCAGTGACTATCGTACTCCATCTGTCTCTCAGCCTCACTAGAAACACATTGTTCGTCTTCCTTCCAGAATGATTCTCTGACTATAGAGCGGCTTCGCTAATTCTCATTGGTCGACAGCTATTCTGCGACGTGATTCGTTATTCCATATTTGGTGCAGATTTTTCTGGAATCTCTCTCCCCCTCGTCTCCGGCACTCGCTATATAATGTAAGCCTTATGACGTATGATGTCCTCGACCGCCTAACACATTTTTAACTCGCCCGCAGCGGAACGGCCTGGTAACCAGCTGGTGCTCGTTCGTGCGTAGACCCGTGTTACATTACGGGAATTGGACCAACCTCTCTAAATGAAATAAAATACCATTTGGACGGGTACAAGACTACCTAGAAGGTTGATCGGCCATTTAAATGAGCCTATGGTTTTGGGTATGCTGGAAACTGGCAGTAAGATCTGTAGAGCCTAATGGGTGGGTAGGGGATAAGGATCTGCGCTCAGAAGGCCTTCACTTGAACCGCAGTGGTACATTTAAGTTAGGAAGTTTGTTTAGAAAGGCTGATAAGGGGTACATTCTGGGAAAATGGGGGCGGTGATAACAGTAAAGAAAACTGGAAGTCAAGTAAGGATGAAATAAACCGTGCGAGTTAGCCATGCAGCTGGCGTCACACAGCTGTGAGCTTGCATTCGGGAGATAGTACGTTCGAACCCCACTGTCGACAGCCTTGGGGATGGTTTTCGGTGATTTCCCATTTTCACACCAGGCAAATGCTGGGGATATACCTTATTTAAGGCCACGGCGGCTTCCTTCCCACTCCTTGCTCATTCCTAATCCATCGTCGCCATAAGACCTATTTGCGTCGGTGCAATTGAAATCAAATTGCAAAGGATGGCATAATATGGTTAATGTTAAACTGTATAAATATTATAAAGAAAGGAACAGAATTAATACATTTAATACATTTATCAGGTTTCAAGTGACTTTTTGTTCATCTCTAGAGATGATGTATAATAATGAAGGAGATTGTGTAGTATTATTTACTAGCTTCATTATGTATTTTGTTTGAATGTGACCTACATACTACGTTATATACCAACTACGGAAAGTGTTGTTATAACACTAGTGATAGTTCTCCTTTCTATGGCTAAGTAGTGATATTATGGATGCGAAAATACTCTCGCAGAACTGGAGTGTTTATCGTAGAGACCGGATAGGTACGGTAGGAGGGAGAGTATTCATAGTGGTGAAAGAAGAATTTGTAAGCTACGAAAAGGCTAAGGATGAGACACATGAAATTCTATGTGTAAGGCTAATCTCTCAAGACAATAAGCAACTTGATGATTTTGGGGTGTACAGAGCTAGAAATGGCGGGGCTGACGCTGATACGGAATTATTTAATAAGATAATCAGCTATATGGGAAACGACACGGAAAGGAACGTGAATGTAGTGGGTGATCTCAAACAAATGTCAATTGGAAAGGTAATACGAATGGGAGAAATCACGACCAAAAAATGGCAAATAATTTAATCAGCTAAGGACAGCTGAATCAGAAGTTGATGGAACCAACCAGAGAAAACCAGAGGACGCGGTGCTGTTAAAACCAGATGAGTTCTATAGAGAGTATGAAGTAATAGATAGTAAAGTGATCACGAAACTGTTTTCGACGTAGTTAGAAATAAATCTGATAGAAAGGAAGGTTGTAATATACGATCACTAGACTGTAACATATATTTCATAAGAGAGACGAGGGAGTTCAAAAATGTAATTATCATCGGTGGAAACTAGTAATTAATAATGTAAACAGGCTATAGGATGATTTAAAGCAATTGTTGAGGAATATAAAAACAGGTATCTTTAAATGTTATACGAATTGGTAAAGACATGCAATATTATAACAGAGAAATAAAGGGACTGAGAAGTAAGAAGAAATTTTACGAAGTTACTGGGAAATTGAATCTAGCGAAAATTCAGCTCAGGGTAAAATGATTACAAGCATAATTGACAGGTGCAAAACTCAGTGAAGAATGGAAGGGTATGTATAGCTAAATGAAGTAGGACTTAAATGAACAAGGAACAAGGGGAGTGTATATGTCAGGATTTAAAGATGAGAGAAGTATTCAGGCAGCAGTATGTAAATTTTGTTGTTTACAAGGATAATATACGGTAGAGGAGGTGTCTCACAACAAGGAACTATTACAATTATCTATGATTAAAAAATGCAATAAGGTAAAAAAGTTGTTAACTAGAAAAGCAGATGGAATTGATAAGATTTCTGGGGATATACGAAAGGCAACTGGTTGGATATATTACCATATCTGAAGTACTTATCTGATTAGTGTTTGCTAGAAGCAGTTACACCACATGAATAGAGACGTGCTATATCAGCCTCTGTGTATAGAGGGAATGGTAATAAGTATTAAAGAGGATAATTAAAAATCAGTCAGTTTGACGCTGTTGCGTGTAAGCTCTGGGAAAGCATTCTTTCAGATTATACTACATGTGTTTGATGGAAGTAAGTTCAGGTTTGGGAGAAGTTATTCATGAGGCTCAACTTGTAGGATTCCAGCGGCATATGGCAGATATTTGAGATTCAGGATGTCAAGTGGACTGTATAGCGATTGACCTATTCAAGCCTTTTGATAGGGCAGATAATTGTAGACTACTGACGAAAATAAATGCAATTCGACAAAACAAAATGGTAACTATATTTCTAGCAAATACAGAATTTGAATAGGTGAAGAATTATGTGATCCTGTAATCATTAACGGCCAGTTCCCGAAGGCAGTATTATTGGACTCTTATGTTTTCTTCTATATCTATAAATTACATAAGTAAAGAACTGGAATAAGGCTTTCTGCGGGTGATTTTATATTGTATGGAGTACTAAACAAGTTACGGGTTTGTGAGTGACTGAAAAAGACCCCGACAATGTTGTGAGATGGACAGCAGGCAATGGTATAATGATAAACGGGGTGAAAAAGAGTTTCACCAAGAGGAAAAGTCCTCTCATTTTTAATTAATGCGTTGATGGGGTTGTAGTACCAAATGGGGATCATGTAAGTACCTGGGGATTATATAAAGAAAAACCTGCATTTGAGTAGATACACAAACGTGATTGTAAGTAAAGGTTGCATACTAATCGTATGTTTATGAGAATATTTAGTGGTTTCAGTTAAGATGTAAAGGAGAGGCCAGTAATTCTCTTGTAAGATCACAATTACAGTATGGTTGCTGGCTATGAGACCTTCACCAGTATTACTTGATTCGAGAACTGGATATCCAAAGAAAAGCAGAATGATTTGTTCTGGATGATTTCCGACAAAAGTGTTGTGTTACGAAAATGTTCCAAACTTTGAGCTGAGAAAGCTTTGAATAAAGGAGACGAGCTTCTTGACTAAGAATTATGTTTAGAGCTTTCATCGGAAAGACGGAGTGGAGTGATATTAGTAGACGAAAAAGTTTGAGTGGAGCTTTTAAAAGTTGTATTGATCATGTTATGCAGATAAGGTTGCAATTCAAGAAGACAAATTTTGAGGCAAATATTAGTTTATAGGAAGAAGAGTTAGGGATTGGAATAATTTTCTAAGGGAATTATTTATGAAAACACTAGGTAAACAATAGCTAGGGAATTTGTCACCTGGGCGACTGCCCTAAATGCAGATTCATGTTTAATTGATGATTTATGCCTGTGCTAACAAACCTTATGAAAGGAAGGTAACAGATCGAATGCAGTCTTCATAGTGACATTTTTAGATTAAACCATGGTGAAAAGGGAAGAGGGCTCGCATTTCACAAGTTTATCAGTTAGCCAAAGCTTCATGCAAGTCTGAGTCAGTGGTTAAATCAGTTTAAAAAGTGTGGCAATAGCAATGCACTGGATCATATAGAGGTCAAATTGTAGTATGTGGATTCAGATTCTAGTTTAGGACAAGTATCAGGGACTTTTTGTTCATCTCTGGAGATGATGTATAATTTTTGAAGAAGGAGATTGTGAAGTATTATTTACTAGCTTGATTATATATTTGTTTGAATGTGACCTACGTACTACGTTATATATCAAGTACGGAAGGTGTTGTTATAACACTGTTGATAGTTCTCCTTTCTACAACAATATGTTGAATATATATACACTGACTGACAGAGCAAATGCAACACCAAGAAGGAGTGGTCAGAACTTTATGCCAATTGCAGGGTAGACTGACGTCACTGAGGTATGCTCATGATGTGAAATGCGCCGCTGCGCACGTAGCGAACGATAAATGGGACACGGCGTTGGCGAATGGCCTGCTTCGTACCGTGATTTCTCAGCCGACAGTCATTGTAGAACGTGTTGTCGTGTGCCACAGGACACGTGTATAGCTAAGAATGCCAGGCCGCCGTCAACGGAGGCATTTCCAGCAGACAGACGACTTTACGAGGGGTATGGTGATCGGGCTGAGAAGGGCAGGTCAAATCGCAGCCGATACCCATAGGGATGTGTCCACGGTGCAGCGCCTGTGGCGAAGATGGTTGGCGCAGGGACATGTGGCACGTGCGAGGGGTGTAGGCGCAGCCCGAGTGACGTCAGCACGCGAGGATCGGCGCATCCGCCGCCAAGCGGTGGCAGCCCCGCACGCCACGTCAACCGCCATTCGTCAGCATGTGCAAGACACCCTGGCTGTTCCAATATCGACCAGAACAATTTCCCGTCGATTGGTTGAAGGAGGCCTGCACTCCCGGCGTCCGCTCAGAAGACTACCATTGACTCCACAGCATAGACGTGCACGCCTGGCATGGTGCCGGGCTAGAGCGACTTGGATGAGGGAATGGCGGAACGTCGTGTTCTCCGATGAGTCACGCTTCTGTTCTGTCAGTGATAGTCACCGCAGACGAGTGTGGCGACGGCGTGGAGAAAGGTCAAATCCGGCAGTAACTGTGGAGCGCCCTACCGCTAGACAACGCGGCATCATGGTTTGGGGCGCTATTGCGTATGATTCCACGTCACCTCTAGTGCGTATTCAAGGCACGTTAAATGCCCACCGCTACGTGCAGCATGTGCTGCGGCCGGTGGCACTCCCGTACCTTCAGGGGCTGCCCAATGCTCTGTTTCAGCAGGATAATGCCCGCCCACACACTGCTCGCATCTCCCAACAGGCTCTACGAGGTGTACAGATGCTTCCGTCTCCAGCGTACTCTCCGGATCTCTCACCAATCGAACACGTGTGGGATCTCATTGGACGCCGTTTGCAAACTCTGCCCCAGCCTCGTACGGACGACCAACTGTGGCAAATGGTTGACAGAGAATGGAGAACCATCCCTCAGGACACCATCCGCACTCTTATTGACTCTGTACCTCGACGTGTTTCTGCGTGCATCGCCGCTCGCGGTGGTCCTACATCCTACTGAGTCGATGCCGTGCGCATTGTGTAACCTGCATATCGGTTTGAAATAAACATCAATTATTCGTCCGTGCCGTCTCTGTTTTTTCCCCCACTTTCACCCCTTTCGAACCACTCCTCCTTGGTGTTGCATTTGCTCTGTCAGTCAGTGTATATACTTTTCTTGCAAGTTGCTTTAGGTCGGACCGACACAGGTAGGTCTTATGGCGACGATGGATAGGAAAGACCTAGGAGTTGGAAGGAAGCGGCCGTGGCCTCAATTATGGTGAAGCCCCAGCATTTGCCTGGTGTTAAAATCGGAAACCACGGAAAATTATCATCATGAACACCATGGGTCGCTTTTCTTAGGTACACAATAGGTTTGTGTTTAATAGCAACAGAGTGTGAATCAGGGTGGGATTTACAGTACCCGTGATTAGTACCACTACATGCGGAACACCACGGGCTTACGTTGCCTGTAATTAGTACCATAACGTGAGAAACACCACGGGTCTGGGCGTTATCTGTGATTAGTACCACTATATGAGCGACACCATGAGTCTGCGTTGCCACGGGATATTACGAGTCTCTGTGATTAGAACACCTATGCGAGGAACACCATAGGTTTGCGTTGCCTATAAGTAGCGCCGTAATGTAAGAAACACCATAGGTCTGCGTTACATGCGTGTATTACATTACTTGTGAGTAGTACCATTATGTGTGGAATACTGAGAGTCTACGCTACTTTTGATTAGTACCGCAACATGAAAAATACCATGGTTCTACTTTACAAGCAATAAGTATCATTATGAGAGGTCGGTGACCAGGATTTTGGACCCCTTTAGACAATAAGCATCATCGATTCAGGGTTGTGCTTTAGAAGCAGAGTCTTGTTCAGTAATACTATTGCTTTGTAATAGTTTCTGGGAATGTGGGGCATTGCGGGTTGGATCAATTGATTGTTTTAAATACTTATTGGCCTATTCATTCTTCGTCATCACGTTTTGAATTCTAGACGGTGGATGATTCTGGACTTTTAAATTGTCATTATATTTCGTCCCATTTCGTACCATTAGGGTCTGATGACCTAGATGTTATACCCTTTAAACAACAATCATCATCATCACCATCATAATCATCTCATCATATCCTAGTCAAAAATTCCATCGGATCACGAAATTTCAATAACAATAGGCTACTAATAAACCACAAATGATTCAATAAATAATGTGAGGTCTGAGCGAATCAGATTGTAGATCACTGGCTTTCTTTGTAGGTATCAAATACGCTAAACTCTTTCCATTTGGTTTACTGGCATTAATGGGGAATGCGAGTTAAAATTCTGGCACCCCAGCGTCTGTGTAAACCGTAAAATTATACATCAGGACGTAGAATCAATAACATTGCTACTAATTTTTTTGACACGTACTGTGAAGGGATTCTATTTTTCAACCTTGAGCACTGCTGTTTCTTTCCTAACCTTTTCCCAACTATTTGAGTCAGCACTCATTTAGAGATTAAGTCCTCTTTTACAGTCGGACACCTTTCCTGACGCCAAAGCTATTTGGATTGATGTTATCGTGATATTGGAAGAACAGTCAAGTAAACATAGGCCTAGTCTCGTCTCTTTTCTATTTATTATTGTTATCAAAAAATCTAAAAATCTAAGATATAACACTTACGACACAATGATATTAAATAAAGATATAAAACATAGCACAGTCCAAAGAATGATCTCGAGTAGTGTCTATCAATTCCCAACATCCTCCCCACCCTGGTCAACCTCTAGGGGGATGACCAGCTGAATTGGTCGGGCTATTTTATGTCCCTGTGGGGTTCGAAGAATCACAGTCCTTATCTTCTGGTCCCTTCCTTCTAGTAACCTCTCTATTCTTGCCCTTTTCCACAATTGGCGTGGTCGTCCATCTTCTTGAATCAACGCCAGATCTCCGGGTCGAAACTCGATGGATCTCCCAGACACACCTCGAGCTTCATGAAAACTCTTGAGTTCTAAGAGGTACTCCTTGGCCCATCTTCTCTTAAGTCGTCTGAAAGTTTTTGTCTCAGTCTGAATTATCTTGTCAAGGCAAGTCTGGTAGTCGGTTCTGGTCCTGTTGGCACGGTCATGAGTCCTTCACCAACAAGAAAGTGTGCCGGCGTCAGGGGTTCAGCGTCATCTCCATGGGAGATCGGTCTTGAATTTATCGCAGCTTCAATATTGACTAGAGTGGTGTTAAGCTGTTCTTCTGTAAGTCTTGATAGCCCCAGCACCTTTCTTAGGCATCGCTTAACTGTGCCTACCATTCTCTCCCACCATCCTCCCCACCAAACTGCCCGTGGGGCGATGAACTTCCAAGTTATACCGTCTTTGGCGAGGAATCGATGGGTCTCCGAAGATGACAGTGCCTTCCAAAGTTCCGACAGTTCTGAATTGGTAGCCTGAAATGTCCTTGCGTTGTCTGTATATATAGTATGTGGCAGTCCACGCCTACCAGCAAACCTTTGAAGGGCCATAAGGAATGTGTCAGTGGTCATACTGGAGCATAACTCTAAATGCACCGCACGTGTAACAGCACAAGTGAATAGCGCTATGTAAGCCTTTTCCATCGTCATGCCTATTTTGATATAGAGGGGACCGGCGAAGTCTATCCCGGTAACTGCAAAGGGTTTCGACGGTCTCACCCTATCCGCAGGTAGTGGAGCTTCGATTTGCTGCCCTCTAGGGTTCTTTATGATTCTGCATGGGAGGCAGGCGTGCAAGACCCTCTTAACAGTTTGACGAGCTCTAAGGATCCAGAACTCTTTTCGGAGCTCCGACAGGATTACCCGAACTCCAAAATGATGTAGTCGGATGTGTGTTTGCCGAATGAGTAGATACGTGAATCGATGAGAGCCGTCTAGAAGTATTGGGTGCCGTCGCTCCTTAGCGAGGTCCGCACAGTGCAATCGACCCCCGAGGCGGAGGAGTCCGCCTTCAATGAAGGGGTTGAAGGGTCCTATTTTGGATTCTTTAGGAATTGGTCGACCGTCTTGGAGTGCTTGAAGTTCTAGTGCAAAACATTCTCGTTGAACAGCTCCTATCCAGTATCTACGTGCCTTTGCGAGCTCCACCGCTGTTAGTTCTCCTGTAAGCTTCTCTCGATTGCGGGTGTTGTGTGTAAAGCGAAGAATCCAACCAGTAATACGCATCAGTTTCCAGTAGGAACTGAACTTCGAACTGTCTATAACGCTGGAATATGTGGTCGTTGTCATTACATGTTTTGTGTTTCTCTTCTTCTCCTCGGGAAGTTGCTCGCTTGGGGTTTGAGCACCAGATGGCCAACATTCCTCACGATGTGCAAGCCATGTGGGTCCATTCCACCACTTGCGCTCATTCCGTATCTGGTCACCACGAAGTCCTCGTGTAAGGTGGTCAGCCGGGTTCTCATGTCCAGGGCAATGCCTCCACTGACTTGGAGTTGAGTACGATTGAATCTCCGTTACTCTGTTGCAGACGAAGGTTTTCCATCTGTTTGGGTCACTGTGTATCCAACCCAAGGTGACAGTAGAATCCGTCCATAGTATTGCCTGAGTTATATCGTGGCCTGTAGCTGCACAGAAATAGGACAGTAATCGTGCTCCCACTAGCGCTGCTAGTAGTTCGAGCCTTGGGAAGGTTACCTTCTTGATCGGGGTGAGCCTGTTCTTGCTGCAGGCCAGATGGACGAGTACAGTGCTTCCCTCGTTCGTGCGAATGTACAAAACCGCCCCATATGCCCTTTCTAAAGCATCACAAAATACGTGGATCTGAACCTTGCCCGCCGTTGAAGTGGCTAGCCACCGCGGAATTTGTATGCGTGAAAGAGAGGATAAGGAGGATGCCCAAGTGTTCCATGATGCTCCGATATCAAGGGGTAGCAACTCGTCCCAGTTAATTCCCCTGTTCCACGTATCCTGGAATAACAGCTTACTGAGGAGGGATACTGGGGATAACAGTCCGAGTGGATCATAGAATCTAGCCGTAATCTGTAATAACTTCCTCTTGGTGATTGGTCCTTCAGGTAAAGCCTTGGTGATCTCCTCTGGGTTAATGTAAAGGTTATCCGTTTCTGTATTCCAGTAAACGCCTAGTACCTGCGTCTCTACGTTGACCTCTTGACCTTCTGCTCTCCAGATGGCCTTTAGCGAGTCTGAATTAGTGGCCCATTTCGCTAGGTGGAAGTTCATCAATTTCATCAGTGCAGTAAGTTCGTAATACAGGGCAATCACACCATTGTCATTCTCTGCGCCGGACACGAAGTCGTCCATAAAGGTATTGTCATCTATAAGGGGTGCTGCAATAGGAAATGTCGTCTTGTATCTGTCGGCGAGTTCCCTCAGTGTTGCTGAAAGCAAGAACGGACTGCAAGTCAGGCCGAATGGGAGCCTAGTGAAGCGATAGGTCACTACCTCGTCCGTCGTGTGGTAACTTCCGTTACTGTCTTGGGTGACCCTGTACCACAAGAATCTGGTCAAATCCCTGTCATCCTCGAGCAGAATCAGCTGAAGAAATGCCTGTGTAATATCAGTAATGATGGCCATGGGATGTAGCCTGAATCGTAGTAGAATAGCCAGTGTCTCCGGTAACAGATTTGGACCTGCCTCTAAAGCATCGTTGAGAGACGGAGAGTTGGTTTCATGAGAAGATGCGTCGAAAACTATTCTCCATTTTGTTTTTCCCAGTTTCTCCTTCTTTACAGCTTGGTGGGGGAGATAAAACGTGGTGTTCTTTGGATCTCCAGTAGGTGTGACTTCTATTTGTCCTTTCATGATATGATCCAGCATTTGGTTGTAGTACACCTCCTTTAGAGTGCTATTGTTTTGAAGTCTTTTGATCAAGTTATCAAATCGAAGTTCCGCGTTTATTTTGTTACTTGAAGGAAGAACATCCTGCTTTCTTGGTAGGCAGACCACTCTCCGGCGACCTTCAACGCGATAGGTTGCCTTGAATTCTTGAAGAATGGCAGAGTCTTTCTCAGCTAGGTCTCGATTTTGATTTGCAACTATTCCCATTGTCTCTAGATCCCAGAATTTTCTTAGTTCATCATCCGAAGGTGAGCTAGCTTGTCGAATGAAGTTCACAACAGTAGAATTCACACAAGTCCCTGATCGGCTTCCATTTAAGATCCATCCAAAAATTGTTGGAATCAGAACGATCGATTCAGATATTCGAATCGGTGAACCGTCCTTCACTATTTTCCAATATTGGTCACTGCCAATTAAGATCTCCACGGGCAGGTTTTCTTTCGAATCAGACCTAGGGTCTGCTAACTGCAATTTGCGTACGTGCGCCCAAGTTTTGATGTCTTGTGGAGCTGCTGGTTGAGGTGAGAGTGAGTGTGCACTTTCGTAAGCTTTCATGGAAACCGTAAAGTTGGTGTAAACTCCTTTCATACTGAACCTGACAACTCTGCGCTGACATGATGGGTAAGTCTGGGACTCAAATGTGCAAACAGTCAGTTCTCTTTTGTCGGTGGTTAGTAGCTGTAGGTCGTCTATCAGTGATCTTGATATAAATGTTGCCTGACTTCCACTGTCTAGTATACATCGAGTAAGTCGGCTTATCCCTGTAGGTCCAGTGATTCTTACTTGAGCTGTCTGCAAGAATGTGAAACCTGGTGTGGTGATATCTATTTTTCCTACAGAAGCTGTGTTGGCCTGATGTTCTGAGGTCTTGTGACTCCTTCCGTTGTCGCAAAGGGATTTATGGTGCGACTTCTTGCAGTTAGCACACTGTGCCTTTCCTTTCTTTCGGCAATTGAACGCCGTATGCCCTCGATTGAGGCACAGGAAGCACCGGTTAGCTCTCTTCAGCCTCTCCTTTCGCTCCGTAACGTTTGTGATTTTCTTACAGTCCTGAGCCCAGTGACCTTTTGATTCACAAAAGACGCAAAATGGTTCCGGCCCCTTAACCTCTTTTCCTGCTAAGCCTTTAGGATCGGCACGGACGTGAAGAGCTTCCGCCGTAGTGGGGTAACTTGATGATATGGAGGTTTCACCACGAATCTTTTGTGTAGTAAGCGCTCCGTCAACTTCCTCACCGAGAAACTCCATTAGTTTGAGGATGTTACCCTCCGAAAGGTCTTTTCGCTTTGCGTGAATGATCCAGCGACGGCATATATCGTCTGGAAATGCTCGGAGGATCTTCGGTGCAAGTACTCGGCCATAGGCGTTCACATCTTCCCCGAGAGCGCGCAGAGCTTGAATGCGGCGATTGCAGTCAATAAACGTAGAATTAAGTGCGTTCGGTGTGACAAACTGGATGGGCTTAATACATTCTATGTTGTCCAAGTGTGCCTGTATGATTCTATTCTTGTCACCGTAGCGAGCTTCAAGAATTTTCTTAGTCTCTTCATAAGTCTCGGCCGTCACTGCGATGCCGTCAATCAAGTGCTTCGGTTCCCCCTCTAAATAACCCCTCAGAAATATATGTTTATTAATAGTAGAGAGTGACGTGTCCTTATCGATTGACTGTTCGAACTGTTCCCAGAAACGTGCCCATGTTTCTATATTACCTGAGAAGGGTTCTAGTCTTATTGGGGGGAGTCTTAACGTGGTTGAGGGAACAGCTGAGGCAAGTGTTGGTACCGTCTGTGTGTTCGTGAGTCTAAGATTCGACATCGCACTTTCAATTTTTTTCTCCATCCCATGTGAAATGCGAATGATAGCGCGCTTGGCGTTCTCTATATATTCCTCACATGTACTTATGTCATCAGCGTACGCGGCGTCATCCAGGAGGTCGTGAACCTCATCGTCCAGGGCTCTTAATTTATCCAAAGTCTCTTGTAACCTATCCTTACAGTACTCGTAATCCTCGGGAGAGGTAGACTCAGTAAACTCTTGTGCTTTCTCCACGAGACGTGTGATGTTTGCCCTTTCCCTAGCACGTCTTCTTTTCAATTGATGTAGTCGTGTGTTCGCGTTACCGCCTTCCATACTGGACCTCTAGACGTGAATTTGCTATAGTAAAATAGTGTATTTGATAGGGACTTCGTAATAGCGTGGGAAATATTTCGTTACTTGATCTATTATTAATCGTACTCCGATGTATTGCGACGTAGTTCAAGGAAAGCCAGCAGATGGCAGCACTGGTCACTTAGTCGTGCGTGACGTCTTCTCCAAGTGACGTAAATAAACAATATGGCTACCCTTCCAGCTTAACCAATAAACTATATATGCGTTTGCACTACAAATACTATTTATACCCCTTTTTTATCGTACTATACTTTATGCGCTATTTGGAAGTTCCTTAAGTATTTCAGATATTAACAGGAACAAAATTACATCTGAGAAATGTTACCGTACGTTGATGGCTTGGCGTGATAGGTTTTATTTCCACGGCAGCAATTTTTCCGTAGTCTCCTTACGGAACGTGTAGTAAACCAATGATTACCTATTTAGTCTCTAGTATATTGCCCATTCGCGCTGGAGTGTAGTTCTTCCCGTGTTTCCGGCACCAAAATTATATCGTGATATTGGAAGAACAGTCAAGTAAACATAGGCCTAGTCTCGTCTCTTTTCTATTTATTATTGTTATCAAAAAATCTAAAAATCTAAGATATAACACTTACGACACAATGATATTAAATAAAGATATAAAACATAGCACAGTCCAAAGAATGATCTCGAGTAGTGTCTATCAATTCCCAACAGATGTGTCCACAATGGCGTCTTTCTTTGTGATGTTTGGTGGTGGAATGCATTTTATTTAAAAGGATATGTACTAAGACGACCACAAGTACCTAGTCCCAGAGCTAGAGGAATTAACTAGACGCAGTTAAAATCTTCAGTCTAACCGGGAATTAAACCCGCGGCCCTCTAAACCGAAGGCACTACAGTGGCCATTTTGTCAATTAATTAGCCATATACCAGTTCGAAGTGATAAGTTGTTCAGTTCATTGTTTTTAAAATCTACAATAAGTGCTTTATAACAAATGAGAAATTTACCGTACTTTATCTTCAGGAGGAAGAACGGATACGTTGAACAATATTACATGCTTCAAAGAGAGGGATGCCACGTATTATTACTACTATGAGGTAGGTATGACCTAAGATAGAATAAATTGATTGTAAGGGAATCCATGTAAATGGAGCTTTCTTGAGTAAGAGGTAATATAATCCGATAAGTAAAGTATATTGCCGAGAAGAGAACAGAACTTCGTGCAAAAACGATCCAAGGCGTCCACAATACTACATCTTAAGTTCCTTCGCAGAGTACAGAAAAAAGACGAAATTGTATTCTTTCCATTTTTCTTGCCGCCTCCTTTCTTTCTTTTTTCCACACAAACGGATGGCTGTAGTTCAAGAGGGAGGATGTTAGCGCCAGAAGGAAAGTGAGATGAAATTAAGGAGGCTGTGTAGGGGTAGACACTGTGCCAGCATAACTTACAATAGCGGTCTTGTTTTATTTATACTCCACCAGCCGTGTTTACATGACATTCTATGAGGAACACTCCCGCATTCACATCGATCTCAACCATGTTTCCACGACGCACACCAATAAACGCACGGTATATAAGGAACCAAAGTTGTCGTTTCTTTAACCTTAAAATGAGGCATTGGAAGCAATTGGGTCATTAATAAGACAGATATGTTTCAACTGGTACACTTTCATCCGGCAAATGTGGCTCAAATTCCGCTTGTATGGTATAGTGGTTAGTGTGATTAAGCAGCTGCCGCCTCCGCAGGCCCGCGCTTGATTCTCGGCTCTGCCACGAAATTTGAATTTTTTTTTCTCTCTATGGGCTTTACGTCGCACCGACGCAGATAAGTCTTATGGCGACGATGGGATAGTAAAGGCCTAGGAGTTGGAAGGAAGCGGCCGTGACCTTAATTAAGGTACAGCCCCAGCATTTGCCTGGTGTGAAAATGGGAAACCACGGAAAACCATTTTCAGTGCTGCCGATAGTGGGATTCGAACCTACTATCTCCCGGATGCAAGCTCACAGCCGCGCGCCTCTACGCGCATGGCCAACTCGCCCGGTAATTTGAAAATTGGCACGAGGGCTGGAACGGGGTCCACTCAGCCTCGGGAGGTCAACTGAGTAGAGGGGGGATCGATTTTTACCTCAGACATGCTCGAAGTCGTTTTCCGTGGTTTCCCACTTCTCCTACAGGCAAATACCGGCATGGAACCTAACTTATGACTACGGCCGCTTCTTTCCCTCTTCCTTCTCTATCCCTTCCAATCTCTCCCCACCCCACAAGGCCTCTGTTCAGCATAGCAGGTAGACCGCCTGGGTGAGGTACTGGACCTCCTCCCCGATTGTATCCCCTACCCTGGAGGCGGTAGAGGTCGGGTCCCCACTGAGTTCGAGGGAAAAGCCAATCCTAGACGGTGAAAGGTATTAAGAAAAAAATGTGGCTCATTCAGAAACAGCGACTTACGTTAGTAATGAAATCATTGTCTAATAGACCTTCCCTCTCCAGCGTCAACCTCGTTCCCCCTCTTGTGCACTTCCAGCAACATAATTGACAAGATACTTACCTCCTGTAATGGATGAATACTTCACACTCCTCTCTCTACAAGGTCGTGTCTCTAATAAATATTCCACCTGGTTAGCCCATATCTCTGCATTTTCTCCGATCAAAACAGATGTCACTAAGAGAAGCTATATCTAACGCCCTACTTATTATAACATCGTTCATTGTTTTGTGTTTCTCCGGATGTACTTCATGCAAATCATCATACATGGAGTCAAGTATTAGTTAGGTAAATGTAGAAACTTTCTTTCTTTCTTTCTTTCTTTCTTTTTTAAATCCGTTTATCGTCCAGCGTTGGTTTTTCCCTCAGACTCAGCGTCTGATCCGACCTCTGCCACCTCAAAGATAGTGTCCCGGAGCTTGAGACTTTGGAACGAGTGAGAAACAACTAGGAGGAGGACCAGTGCATTACCTAGGCGGCCTCACCTGCTTTGTTGAACATGAGGCTTGTGGTGGATGTGAAGATCGAAAGAGATAGGCAAGGAAGAGGGAAACACGGGATCGTGGACTTCAGTCAGGTACCATCCCAGCACATGCCTGGAGGAGAAGTTGGAAACCACTTCGAGGATGACTGAGGTGGGAATCGAACCCTATTCTACTCAGCTGACCTCGCCAGGCTGAGTGGACCCCATTTCAGTCCCCGTACTACGCTTTAAATTTCGCGGCAGAGCTGGGGATCGAACCCGGGCCTCCGGAGGTTGCAGCCAATCATACTAACCACTACACCACAGAGGCGGACATGTGTAAACCTTACGGAAGAAAAAAGTTTTTTTATTCTTCGTGAATAGACCAGATATTCTGCACTCAAGTGTACGGTACGTAATGGACATAATTACTTGTCTTAGATAATATGGGTGATCAACGCTTTGTCTGAATGGTCAGCGTAGCATCCTACTGTTCAGAGGGACTTGGGTTCGGAATTTTGACTTTGCCTGGTTTATTACTACTCTAACTAGTTACATTATCATTAATAAATTGTTCTTAACCCCCTAGTGCCCAAGTGGTCAGCGTATTAGATTCTAGTACCCAAAAGCATATTCATGAACACATAAGATGTCTTATTTAGTAAATGACAATGAGCCGCGAGCACCAACGTTCATTAATTATATAAAGTGATTTTTCCATCACATGCATTCTGCATTCGAATGTCCGGCTCCATGGCTAAATGGTTAGCGTGCTGGTCTTTGGCCACAGGGGTCCCGGGTTCGATTCCCGGCAGGGTCGGGAATTTTAACCTTAATTGGTTAATTTCCCTGGCACGGGGACTGGGTGTATGTGTCGTCTTCATCATCATTTCATCCTCATCACGACGCGCAGGTCACCTACGGGTGTCAAATCAAAAGACCTGCATCTGGCGAGCCGAACTTGTCCTCGGACACTCCCGGCACTAAAAGCCATACGCTATTTCATTTTTCATTTGCATTCGAATACACCCACTAAAATTCCTCGGTTCCTCTGCTTGAAGTGCTGACTAAGTAGTGCACGCTGTTAAACAGAACGTAAAAAGATGTACAAACCATTCGGATGCCGTAACTTTAAAAAATACTAGCAAAAGTACCCGTGCTTCGCTACGGTATTCTAATTCTACATTGTACACGGATATCGAAGTAAATTACAGTACATACAGTGAATTTCTTTTGAACTGCATGTCTCTTAGCGTTACTCAGAAACCGCACGGGGAGGTTCCCATACGTTGTTTCCAGTGTGGAGTGCGAGTTGCGGAGTTGTGATGATAATGGTAGGCTCACTTGCCTACTGCCATTTACAATCGAGTATTTTAGTTTACATTATAATGGGAGGAAACATTACATACTGCTCGGTCACAATCAATATGGGGAGTTTTCGTTACAATGGCAGATTACCTTCTTCTAGACATATCACAGTTGAGAAGTGTTTATTAAAATAGCATGCACCTTCCCTACTGCCAGTCAAAATTGAGTTGTGTTGTTATCATTATAATGAAAGGCCCCTTTTCTTAATGACAGTCACACCGAGTTGGTGAGTTTCCATTATAACAGCAATGCCACTATTCCTAATGCTAGTCACATTTGAGATGGGTAAATTTGTTTATACTGGCGGGCACACTTGCCTGCTCTCAAACACAATCGGTTAGGGGAGTTTTGAACAAAATTGCATGTTCCCTTGACTTCTTCCAGTCAAATCGAGAAGGGGATCATTCATTATAATGGTAGTCCTTCCTTACTAATGCTAGTCAAACAGGAGCTGGAGAAGGGTCCCACTCCTAGTGTATGTCAAAGTCGATGTGGAGAGTAATGATTACAATAGCAGACGCCCTCCTGCTGAGAGTCACTATCGATGTAGAATATTAATTATAATGACACACACACTCTCTCTGCATCGCTACAAATCGACTTCAATGAATACATATAGATAGACATACGAAGTACATGCATGTTGACAATATTGCAAACCTTCATTTACAGATTAACTGCTGCTAAACGATACATCATATCGACAAACGGATTGTACAATAAGACGCCTCATTCAGCGGTCTGAATGGCTGGTCGTAAGATATTTTCTCCTGTCCCATTTATTATTGGGGAAAATTGAGTTAGAAACGTTGAATAGGTTGAAATTTGGGTAAGGTTTTCTCACAGTGCATTACTTTTGCGTACTAATGTGACAGCAACAAACATAGAATTTGGTGTCCGGTTCCATGGATAAATGGTTAGCGTGCTGGCCTTTGGCCACAGGAGTCCCGGGTTCGATTCCCGGCAGGGTCGGGAATTTTAACCTTAACTGGTTAATTTCCCTGGCACGGGGACTGGGTGTATGTGTCGTCTTCATCATCATTTCATCCTCATTACGATGCGCAAGTCACCTACGGGTGTCAAATCAAAAGACCTGCAACTGGCGAGCCGAACTTGTTCTCGGACACTCCCGGCACTAAAAGCCATACGCCATTTCATTACACGTATGGACGTATGGATACTGGGTGGGCCAATATTCGTGTAGAATTACATGATTCTATCTTTCATGTAAGTGATTCGAAATACGAATTATACGTTTACATAAAAACAAAATATAGGTATAATCGAGAAATAGAGACAAATCTAACTCACAAGAAATAAAGATAGGACGAAACGTCACAGTACCAAAGTTGTAGATCACTCCAAATTGAACTGAGATGGTGCCATCCGTTTAGTGCCTACGACTTACTGTTTAGACATGAAATACCTCAAAACGAAGATCTGCATCGACATTAAAATTGCCTCAGTATTCCGATATTTTTCGGGGGTAAAAAATGAAATTTTTAAGATGTTGGAACCGTTCCGTCGATTACAGACTGAAACGTATAATTTTGCCTAATTTCAATTTTCTGGTTCGTATGACAGATTGCTCCGTAATTTTGATTTTGGGAGAGGGGTGTAAAATTAAGGATCTTCAAGAAGCTATAGCTAAAAATGTGCAGATGGTCATTATTATCCTTTATACGGATAGCTGTACGAAAATTTGGCCAAAATAGTCAATGCACAGACACACGGTCATTACGATTTTATTTATATAGATAGATAAGGAATCTGCTATACGTACACACCTTTGGGATATGTCCGCTGGACGTAGCCTGCAAAACTGACCGTTTATAATAACTCCATTATTAATCCTCCTGTCAAAAAATGCACACGAGAAAAAAGTTTTAGAATTGGATTTCCATCAAGGGTTGGTCAATTTCCAGTCAGGTTGGTCTTATATATAATGTGCGAGAGTAAAATCAACGTTTCAGTTCCTAATTAACTCCCAGTTCTTTACGGGAATTGGAAATGGTATGGACCTTAAAACCTACATTCGGTGAGGTGGATGCTAAATATAACGTTTGGTTGAAATTTCTTCAGTATTTTTCAAGTTATAATAAATACGCTTTACACGCACCCGCTCTTCAGTTACGTCCGGTGGGACTTGTACCAAAAACGGTCCGTTAATGGTATGTCCCTTATTAATCCTCGTATCGAAATGATGCACATGAGAAAAAAGTTTAGATATTGATTTCCATTAAGGCATGTAGATTTCCATTAAGTTTGGATGAGTATATTCTGCGGGAGTTAAAATCACGGTTTTGGTTTCGAATAAACCTCCAGTCATTTCAAGGATTTAAAAACAATATTGGCTCCAAAACCTACCTAAGGGGAGGTGGATTCTAAATATGAAGTTTAGTGGTAATGTATCCAGTAGTTTTTATGTTATAGACAAACAAGTAGACAAACAGACAAACAGACACCAAAGCTAAAAAATATCCAGATGGTCATTATTACATTTGAAAAAGATAACTGTACAGAAATTTCGCCAAAATAGTCAATGTACAGACACAAGGACATTACGATTTTATGTATCTAGATTTTTCAGCCAAGGCTATACTGGTTCAGGGAGAAAAAATATGGAGAGATATTCCGAGTGGAAGCACCCGTTCAAAATCCCATGAAGGAAACTCAAGTCAATGGTGACACATTTATCGCCCCTAATACTTGCTGCACAAGCTGAATTCTAAATGTATGATTTTATATTTATTACAATGGTAGCGAAGAAGATACTGCTCTGTATACTTTGCTTAGAGAAAGAGGATGCTCTTTATGTTGGAAAACAGCAGTTTAAGAGAGGCTAAATAAGGAAGGAGAAACGAGTACAATGGAATCAGAAGTATATCTTTCCTTTAGTTACATTGCTTTCTTCGGGTTCGGAGATGATGTGAGATGAAATTATATGGCATTTTCTTACGGTCGGATGCCTTTCCTAACGCCAACCTGAACTGAGAAGCTAATGATGATGAAATTATTGATGATGTATAAATGCTGTGGTGATGGATAGGAACTGTCCTAGCATTTGCATGGAAGTGAACATGAGAAACCTAAGAAAGTAATTATCAGGACAGTTCGAATCCCACTATCGGCAGCCCTGAAAATGGTTTTCCGTGGTTTCCCATTTTCACACCAGGCAAATGCTGGGGCTGTACCTTAATTAAGGCCACGGCCGCTTCCTTCCCACTCCTAGCCCTTTCCGGTCCCAATCGTCGCCATAAACCTATCTGTGTCGGTGCGACGTAAAGCCAATAGCAAAAAAAAAAAAAATTATCAGGACACCTGAGTGTGGGGTTCAAACCCACTAGACCCCCGAACGCACAGCTTTGCTCCATAGCCGTAGAGCGTGGACATGTGTGGCTACTCCGTTCGGTTACAATTAAATCAGATATTACTACAAAATATCTACACTGACTGACAGAGCAAATGCAACACCAAGGAGGAGTGGTTCGAAAGGGATGAAAGTTGGGGAAAAAACAGAGACGGCACGGACGAATAACTGATGTTTATTTCAAACCGATATGCAGGTTACACAATGCGCACGGCATCGACTCAGTAGGATGTAGGACCACCGCGAGCGGCGATGCACGCAGAAACACGTCGAGGTACAGAGTCAATAAGAGTGCGGATGGTGTCCTGAGGGATGGTTCTCCATTCTCTGTCAACCATTTGCCACAGTTGGTCGTCCGTACGAGGCTGGGGCAGAGTTTGCAAACGGCGTCCAATGAGATCCCACACGTGTTCGATTGGTGAGAGATCCGGAGAGTACGCTGGCCACGGAAGCATCTGTACACCTCGTAGAGCCTGTTGGGAGATGCGAGCAGTGTGTGGGCGGGCATTATCCTGCTGAAACAGAGCATTGGGCAGCCCCTGAAGGTACGGGAGTGCCACCGGCCGCAGCACATGCTGCACGTAGCGGTGGGCATTTAACGTGCCTTGAATACGCACTAGAGGTGACGTGGAATCATACACAATAGCGCTCCAAACCATGATGCCGCGTTGTCTAGTGGTAGGGCGCTCCACAGTTACGGCCGGATTTGACCTTTCTCCACGCCGACGCCACACGCGTCTGCGGTGACTATCACTGACAGAACAGAAGCGTGACTCATCGGAGAACACGACGTTCCGCATTCCCTCATCCAAGTCGCTCTAGCCCGGCACCATGCCAGGCGTGCACGTCTATGCTGTGGAGTCAATGGTAGTCTTCTGAGCGGACGCCGGGAGTGCAGGCCTCCTTCAACCAATCGACGGGAAATTGTTCTGGTCGATATTGGAACAGCCAGGGTGTCTTGCACATGCTGAAGAATGGCGGTTGACGTGGCGTGCGGGGCTGCCACCGCTTGGCGGCGGATGCGCCGATCCTCGCGTGCTGACGTCACTCCGGCTGCGCCTGGACCCCTCGCACGTGCCACATGTCCCTGCGCCAACCATCTTCGCCACAGGCACTGCACAGTGGACACATCCCTATGGGTATCGGCTGCGATTTGACGAAGCGACCAACCTGCCCTTCTCAGCCCGATCACCATACCCCTCGTAAAGTCGTCTGTCTGCTGGAAATGCCTCCATTGACGGCGGCCTGGCATTCTTAGCTATACACGTGTCCTGTGGCACACGACAACACGTTCTACAATGACTGTTGGCTGAGAAATCACGGTACGAAGTGGGCCATTCGCCAACGCCGTGTCCCATTTATCGTTCGCTACGTGCGGAGCACAGCGGCGCATTTCACATCATGAGCATACCTCAGTGACGTCAGTCTACCCTGCAATTGGCATAAAGTTCTGACCACTCCTTCTTGGTGTTACATTTGCTCTGTCAGTCAGTATATATATAAAATAAGACTTCTGTCTGTATATTGCTCAGAATTTTAAAAGGATGGTATTTCTGTATCAGTCGTGTCCAGAGTAACAAGGAAATGCACCTTTTACTTTTCCGTAATTTCTGTATGTACGTATGTATGTATGTATGTATGTATGTATGTATGTATGTATGTATGTATGTATGTATGTATGTATGTATGTATGAATGTATGTATGTATGTATGTATGTACACGCATCACGAGAAAACGGCTAAAGTGATTTTAATGAACGGTATGCAAAGTAGGGAAATAAGCCGCTATAATCTAGGCCATAAATAATTATATTTACGCTGACTGAAATAGTGGTTTAGGGAAAGGCCTAAAATTTAATTCTCAAATATTTATTATATTAGTGATCGTATCGTAATGAAAATCAGTATGAAAAGTCGGAGAATAAGTCGCTATAATCTAGGTCATAAATAATATTTTCCCTGAGTGAAATGGTAGTTTAGGGAAAGGCCTAAAATGGAATTATCTAATATTTATGTTATTAATGGTCCTATCTTAATGAAAATCGGTATGCAAAGTCGGGGAATACGTCGCTATAACCTAAGTCATAAATAATTTTATTCACACTGAGTGAAATAGTAGTTGAGGGAAAGGCCTAAAATTTAATTCTCAAATATTTATGTATCGTATCGATAAATACTACATAACTAAAGTTATATAGTTTTAAATTTCCGATCATTTATATCTTATACTTTGTTGCCGTACCGGCTATGATCACAGAGATATTCATGAATTTGGATTTTTATTACTAAGTCTATATCAGCGCCGAGTCGCGAGAAAATAGGTAAACAGGACTTAATGAAAATCAGTATGTAAATTCGGAGAATAAGGTACTACAGTCTACGCTATAAATATTTTTTAAGACGCCCTAATATCACAGAGTCGAAAGAAAACTAAATGTGAAGGCCTACAATATCGATAGCCCATCACATTTATCAACAATAACATTACATTGACCATTGTTTGTTGTGATGTGCTTTGTATCTTCTTCTGTTGCCAATCATCTCCGATAGATAGGATTACTGCTGCTTACCAAGTATTTTTTTTAAATTTGCCTTAGGTCGCACCGACCCAGATATGTCTTATGGTGACGATGGGATAGGAAAGGATTAGGAGTGTGAAGGAAGCTGCCTTGGCTTTAATTTGTCTGGTGTGAAAATGGGAAACAACGGAAAACCATCTTCAGGGCTGTCGGCAGTGGGGTTCGAATCCACTATCTTCCTGATGCAAGCTGACAAATGCGCGCCCGTAACCACACAGCCAACTCGCCCGGTCGTACCGAGTGTAACAGCCTGCCTGAATATTGGCGGGAAGTAGCTGGGAAGTTAGATAACTTTCTTCTTTAGCATGCCATTCCTCTGGTTCATACATTTTCTGATACTACTGGTACATAACACACTGGTTCATCATAGCATTCGAGCTATTCAATCCCTACTCTGAGGCACTGATTGGAGTGAGCAGTGTGCATATTTAACGGGATAATGGCAGAGGAGTGTTCACCGCTGTCTGCGATCTGGTCATTCCAGCTCTGGAACTTTGGACTGTTAGATCGGCACCGTAGTACTGTTCGTTAAAAGTGAGAAAATGTGCGGTTTTTTATTTGATCGAGTATTTTTATATGATAACATTGCTTTTAATCGCTACTTTCCTACTGTCGTTTTTGTAATAACCTATGTTGACTTCAGTTAAGAAAGTCACAAAATCAGCCTTTCTGAGAATCCCGTAGCGAAGCACGGGTATATCAGCTAGTTTATAATAATTTCGTGGGCTTGGCATTATCTGGTTTACATGACATTATTATTATTATTATTATTATTATTATTATTATTATTATTATTATTATTATTATTATTATTATTATTATTATTATTATTATTATTTTATTGCCTGTTGAATATCATATTAACTTTAGGGTTGCAGTCCCAGCATTTTACGAGAAGGGGAGGGACTCTAAAATTTCTCCACGGTCTCTTATGACTTTTTAAAATTCGAAAAAATGTGTGACCTACCAGCAGGGGCTCTAAAAATAGTTTACAACCACTGGGCCCCTATCTGAGTCTGGAATTACTTCCATTTACCTGTGGTAAACTCCTCATTTTCATCTTTCCTATCTGCCCTTTCTTGGACAGCTCTCCCAACCACGAATGTATTACATTATTATTTACAACAAGCCGACGATGGGACAGGAAAGGCCTAGGAGTGGGAAGGAATCGCACGTAGCCATAATGTACAGCCCCATCTCCAGGGCTGCCGACAGTGGGGCTCAAACCCACTATCTCCCGGATGCAAGCTCACCGCTGCGCGCCCCTAACCGCACAGCCAACTCGCCCGGTAAGGTATTACATTTGCGAGGTCTAAGGAGCCTTTCATTTTCAAAAACGAGCAAGTTTGTAGGTGTACGTGAGAGTTTGTATCGTGATCATAATTATGGGTATCCCAGTTTTACATGAAATTCTAACCACAGGGACGTATTTTTCCATTTCAGAAATCTCACAAATATGGACGTGATTGAAACCACAGGCGCCATGGCGAGGAGTCAGTGAATATGCCAGACGGCTGTCATGCCCTTCCTTCCTTTTCACTCCCTTCCTGGTCCTTCTCTATATCTCGTCGACACCTTCATTCTTCGAAAGTCCATACCTCTTCCATCTCCACTTCTGATTAGATTTAGTACAATTTTCTTTACGTCGCACCAACACAGATAAGTGTTATGGAGGCGATGGGATAGGGAAGGGCTAGTAGTGGGAAGGAAATGGTCATGGCCTTAATTAAGATACAGCTCAGCAGTTGCCTGATATGAAAATGGGAAACCACGAAAACCCATCTTCAGAGCTGCCGACAGTGGGGTTCGAACCCACTATCTCCCGAACACAAGTTCACAGCTGCGTGCCAATGAACGCATGGCCAACTCAAAAGTTAAGAGAGTGATTATCTAGTTCATCTTCCCGTGAAATTAATAATAATCTCCACCATCACTCTCCACATCACTAGATTTATTTGGCTGGCTTATGGTTCAAGTGGGGCCGATGACCTAGATGTTAGGCTCCTTTAAACAACAAGCATATGGTTCAAATTATGCTGCGCACATATTTTAAGGAAGAATGTACATGATGAGAACATAACGAATAACTAAAATCAGAATAAAGTCAACAAAAATGCGAGACTAAAAAACAGTGTGGAAACGGAGAAAGAACAGTGGAATAGAAATGAATCAAAATATATTATACGTAAATGCTTCTATTTCTTCTATCCTTCCTGACGCCAATCCTACTTGCCGGGATGAATTCACTGTTGCGTGTTTCTGTGGTGGTGGGTAGTGTGTTGTATTGTGTTGTGTGAATATGAAGAGAACTGTGTTAGGACGCACGCAAACACCCAGTTCTCTAGTGATAATAATTAAGGACACCATTAAAACACCTTGTGCGACCAGGAAACGAACCCGGAACCTTCTGAACCGAAGGTCTCAACACTAACTATTCAGCTAAACAACCAGACTAAATATACGTAAAAAAATGGGTAAAGACATTGAACCCTTTAAGGTCCTTCGTGGAATACCTACCTTCCTTACCAATTAGCAAATCGGCATGAGATCTTTCTCTTGGATCGTCTACGGGCTCTTCGTCACTTGCTTAGGTAAGAGGCGGGTTTCAGTAAATTAAACTACCATATGAGAGGAGTCGGTCAAAAGAAATGGTTATTTATTCATTATTGACGATGAGGTCGAGGAAACTTGTGACATTATTATCATCCCTAAACAATGAACTTGTCCATTTAAAAAATAACAGTAATAACGATGATGAGGGACACTGGCTTTTGAGACCTAGATTCAATTACCTGAGGGGCATCCTTACTAAAAACCACTGTCTTAATTTAGGAATGAAATAAAGGAAATCTCGAGATCCCTAAGATCGGTTTCCAAGTGAGACTGCATGTACCATCATAATGATTCGGGATGATCCAGCCACCGTAGCACGAGCTTTGTACTCTTGGTATAATGAAGACTGTCCAATCGGTATGTGCCATACAGTGGTTGTACGGCATGGACCCTTAATTGAATCGATGTAACCTGTGACTATGTCATGGACCGACATCTAACTTTGTGATTTATGTTAAAGTCATTGTGGATGATGACCGCAAGAAAAGTGATGCTATAGTAGCAGATCGCCCTAATCTAAGTCACTCAGGTTGATGACCCCGTGACCATCCAAATTTCTAAGTTGAAAGCGGAACACAATTATGTTACAGTAGTTGATGACCACGGTTTACATATTAATAAATCCCCAGCATATCTCATGGTCAACAAATCAAAATAACAAATAATAACAACAAACGCTCACAACGCTTGTGGCAGTAAAGTCCCTTTGCCATCGGACATTCCCCTTAATCGTTACGGTACGTTAATAAGTTGACATATCGCAGGAAATAAAATCTGTGATTTCCAGAATACATTTTCAAGTTAGTCACTTTGTTTTAAGTTAATTCTCAAAATAACAAAAAGTTTTATCTACCCCGGACGAATGGTTTCTTTAAAATCCCTAATTATTTAAGTACATTATTGTTTTACCCGGACCTGCTTATCACAAACGAAATCTTGATCGAATATTGTTTATGCTCATACTTTTATTTATCGCCGCTGGAAAACGGGATACATTGGCATAATTACAGTACTATTTATTTATTTCATGACGTCACTCAACGAGCTTACATTATACCACCAACAGTTATTAAGAAACTAGCTTGGATAACCCTAACATTAAATCCTAAAATATGCATAAATTTACACACAACGCAAAATAAACAAGCCATGTCACATCGCTCATAACGCCTACGGTTATCCCTTGGACTAATTCCGGCACCTACCGGGCGAGTTGGCCGTGCAGTTAGGGGCGCGCGGCTGTGAGCTTGCATCCGGGAGATAGTGGGTTCGAATCCCACTATCGGCAGCCCTGAAGATGGTTTTCCGTGGTTTCCCATTTGCACAGAGGAAAATGCTGGGACTGTACTTTAATTAAGGCCACGGCCGCTTCCTTCCAACTCCTAGGCCTTTCCAATCCCATCGCCGCCATAAGACCTATCTGTGTCGGTGTGACGTAAAGCCACTGGCAAAAAAAATCCGGCACCTCCTTCGATATGGTTTCAGGTCGATGAGAATGAAGTGTCGTGATGCACCTCATATCACAAGAACCTATATTTATGCCTTGGGAACCAATAATAACACAACACAATCATCCATCACGGACTCTACGGATTGACAGCTATCAAATAAAAACTTTGAACAACTCTCAATAACATCAGGCATCACTAGCGATTCTCAAATTTTGACATCCCTGAAAAATGGTTATTTCCAACATATCGTAAAATCGCTTCAATAATCGATTCAAGTATTTACTACGAGGTCCGGCTCCGTGGATAAATGGTTACCGTTCTGGCCCTTGGTCACAGGGGTCCCGGGTTCTATTCCTGGCAGGGTCGGGAATTTTATCCATTATTGGTTAATTTCGCCGGCACGGGGCCTGGGTGTATGTGTCGTCTTAATCACTATTTCATCCTCATCACGACGCGCAGGTTGCCTACGGGAGTCAAATCAAAAGACCTGCATCTGGTGAGCCGAACTTGCCCTTGGACACACCCGGCACTAAAGCCATACGCCATTTTCTACTACAACGAGTTTCTTCTGAATAATGAAATCTAATTCCAAACATTTTCTACAAATGACAAATTTCAGTTACGGTTTCTTTGTAACAGTAAGCTGGCTCGACCACCAAACAGCTGGCTGGAATAACGGAAACACGACCTCTCCCCCGATATCTTTAAACAAACACACATAATATTTTAACTTGCATGAAATAAACCTCGCCTCGCTGGCAATTCAAATGAAATATAATTCTTGACCAGCATAGATTATGTGAAGAGATTTCATTGAATAAGTCACTCAAATATTCATATCCATGAAGGTTCTACGGTTTCACGTGGAATCTTAAATATTTTTTAATTTATTAATGTCTTTCTGTACATGGCGGGGCTCAGGCTATGAAACCTGCTATTATCCCAAACCATATAATTATGCACCTGCATAAACATAAATACTGAACATTATAACTACTTAAGATTAAAAATAAGTTTATCATAATTTAAAGTTAATGTGAAATGTAATTTGAATGAAATGTAAAGCATCATAAAAATTATTTTAACATTTTAAAATTAATTTATAATATTTATTATTAAAACTATATCTCGAAAAATATAAACTAAAATTTAAGGGTGCTTCCAAGAGTAAATTAATCTGAGTGTAGGTAAAATTTCCAGCACATTCTTCTGAATAGCTTTAGGTTGCTTATGTCTCTAATTTCAGCCGGGAGAGAATTCCAGGAACGTAAGGTCCCCGGTACAAATGACTTGTTCTACGTACTACTGTGGTGAGTGGGGATGGACAGCATGGTTCGTACTGATGACTTTGAGGGTGCTCTACCTGAGGGAGAGAGGTAGTTGAAATCTATTCTCATATAATGTGGTTTACCTGTTCGCAGTATTTTGTGAAGAAGAGAAACAGCATGGTACTTACGTCTATCACATAATCTTAACCAGGACAACTGATGGAGGAATGGGCTGATGTGGGAATGGAGCGGAACATTTAGAATGAATCGAATGCAGGCATTATGCGCCCGTTGAAGTTTAGAACCAAGTGAACAACTTATGTTGTTATAGACTACATCACCATAATCAAATATTGGTAGTATTAGTCCTTGAACGAGCATTTTCCTGGTTTTGACAGGTAGAAAATCCCTCAGTTTGTATAGTGAGTGTAATGAACCGAATACACGTTGCCAAATTTTTGTTACGTGCTCCGACCAACTTAAATAGTTATTAAAAATTATTCCAAGGTTCTTAACGGAGTCTTTCAGTGCTATATGTGTTTCATTGATCTTGACAACCGGTATGTTGATGCTTTCTAACTTGGCATGCGCTTTTCTTAGATCCTATTATGATGGCTTGCGATTTTAATGGGTTTACCTTCAGGCAGTGGCTACTAGTCCATTCGTTAATGTTAAATAAGTCTTCATTTAATTTCATGATTGCTTCTTGTATGTCATTCGGCTTGGTATGAATATACAATTGGATGTCGTCAGCGTATAAGTGATATTTACAGTTCGTCAGTTGTTCTGATAGGTCATTCATGTATAGGGAGAACAGAAGTGGTGATAACACCCCACGCTGTGCTACCCCCAACTCAGTATTTCGCCACCTAGACATATTGTCTCCCACTGACACATTGTTTACGTCCACTGAGATAGGAATGCACCCAGCATAATACATTATTAGAAAATTTCATCATTTCTAATTTAGCTAGTAAAATGTCTTTATCTACGCAATCAAATGCCTTTGTACGGTCGAGAAGAATAAGAATTGTCATTTGTCCGTTATCCATTGCTAGCTGAATGTCGTTAGTTACTTTTACTAATGCTGGGCTGGTACTGTAGTTCGATCTAAACCCTGATTGATATCTGTCGAGTAAGTTATGATGTAAGAGAAGGCTGTCATTTTCTTGTGTACTAGTTTCTCCGGTACTTTTCCTAGTACAGGGGGAATACTAATAGGGCGGTAATCGTCAAGGGTTGTGGAGATACTGTTTTTCGGCAAGGGTCGGATGATGGTATTTTTCCAGTTCCCAGGAAAGATTCCCGTCCCCATCTCATTAAATTACACAAAATAACTCCTCGGGTTACCTACACTGAAAATCCCGGCCTCAGTACTACAGGAATTCAACAACCTGATCCGCATTCCTTCATTCCTTCTCATTTTTGCAAGACTTGAAACACTCGCTATCACAAATTCTCTACACGACAATAGTATGGAATATCCCTCTTGGGTGACCCACAATGCTGTTACATAAAACAGTCTGTGTCAACTAACCATCTCTCCTCGCACACCTGAGCCAATATTTCCAAACCGAAACTCACAATTTGACTTAGAAAATTTTCACCGTTATTTCCCTCTCATCAGTTCTACACAGATTTCAACAGACTTTGGAATATCAATCTCCTGTAACAAATTTCACCAGTCTCGCCTGGTAAATTCTCTTGACAAAATTTACGTCGCCGAACACAACGGTGTGCCTTCTGCGCCAGGTGACTCTCCACTATTACTGCGCACTCGCTGTAAATGTATAACCACAGATTATGCTGGCATGAAATTCATCTTTACACCGAACAGAATTTTATGATAAATTAATGTCTTAACTTTGACAAACCACGAATATAGAAAATAAACGTACGGAAATGATACTTTGCTGTAGACATTATACAGTATTCGTTTCCCAACCATCAAATCTACTACTATACAACACTTCACACGCTACTTTTGCGACTTTCCCGATTATCCAAGAAACATGAAAAAATGACCTTTTGTCATATTCCCCTGAAATTTTCACGAAATAAAACGATGACCAAAATGCGTCACAGACACACAAAAAATGGTGACATCATGTAATAAATAAAAACACTTTATAAAGGTGGTAGTTCACATGCCTATAGTCGTACGTCGTCTCCCATCATTACAAGCTCACCAGCCCCTCTCATTCTTTATTTAGCCATCTCAACACATGGTTTTATAAAATATATTTTTCCCTTCTCTGTCGTTGTTTCCATTCACCTGGGAAAAATGACATAAACAAAAAATGCTCTTCACACGTTCTCTTACTCGCGAACCGAACACGTTCGTCAAAACACCGATCCGCACACGAAACGAAGTTAAATAAACAAATGTTGGTTAATGCGACTTGCAGGACTTCGGCATTACAATGACCATCTGTTACCTTCACATGAATTCACCGTTAACTTGACTGACAATCTTTCTCCACTTGGAAATGGCATTATATAGCCACCTTTAGGCACACTGCCCTCCTGGTGGGAACTTAGTCTACACAACCGAGTTTACTGTCCTTCTGAGTAGCGTACGGTCACTTCGAATTCTCTGAACACAATGCGGAACTGCAAAATTGGCGCATCGTTCTTTTATAACCTTACTACCACTCTCATGGCATCTGCATTTACCGCCTAAAATTTACAGACACTTTTTCTACCCAGTAAAAGTGTACTTATGGTAGATCACGACGTTACACAGGGCTGTTTAGTTTATTATCGGTGTTGATAAGCATTTGAGCGTTTCTCTTAACCAACTGAATTGATAAATTACCTCATAAGATAGGCACTATTTTTGGTCGATGTAACAGAGTTCGAACGAACAGGTGCGTCTTTCGATAAATTTTCTTCTGGAGCTATTTAGTGGTCTAAAATCTTTACTATTAATGACCAAATTTTTTCACTTACAATTTCCTGATGTTTACTATGGCAGTTTCGTCGCCAACTCTTCTTAAAATGTACTTTTTGTTAGAAAAAATAGTCCGACATATCCCTGCACATTCTACACGTGCGGGTGACCTTATTAATCTAGCGTGAGAGTGAGAATCACCACCTGTTTCTCCAGGTGCCGTCTCCGGTCAGAGATTTTAAAAATGTAGCTAGAGCTCATGACTTGTAATTTATATGGGACCTCAGGGCTCCTTATGACTCAAAGGTCATGGGTCCATATCTGACCAGAAATCGAACACGGGACCTTCTGAACCGAAGGTCTAAACACGAACCATTCAGCTAAAGTAGCAGGCTAAATATATGTAAAATAATGGATAAAGACATGAACTAATCTAGGATGCCCAACTGTTGCAGAAAATGAATTGGCAAAATGTAGGAAATCTCCCTTGTATTAGCTATCCCAAATATATCTAAGACTAGTGCATGACTCCTGTGACCAATTCGGTACAAGAATATCAGGAAATACAACCATTGAACAGCTGTCCATCGCACGTTGAGCACATCAATACTTGTTCATAAACAACTACACACGGCAGAATGATCGCAGTCCCTGTTATGAAACAGCATCAAATGGTTCAATAATTTACATCATAATTCGTTTATATCATTGTAAGCAATAATTCCAGTTCATAAATTCGATATGTTCAAATAACTTTTTATGAACACAAATTGTTCAAAAGCCATGCTCTGGATTTACTCGTACTAAAGTCCTTGGTGTGGGTGCTACTTATTTTCAATGTTTCTTAAGTTCCATCCAGTCACGAACTCATATAATTTAATTCTCGTTACACCACCCCTCTCGTGCCTGTAATAACGGCTAGCATCTTTTGTCTCCGTCTAAGTATCTTGTACTTGAGTCTTAGCCACTATTCATTAGCCACAGTATGTTTGTCTTTCATTTTACTCAATGTTTTGTTTTCTAGATTTCCATTTCGTGATCCCTTTATATCAGGAATAAAGAATGAAGGAAAGGTTACTTCAGTTAGGGAAGTTTGTTCTTTTATATAATTTAGTATGCTATGTTATTTTTGTATCATTCCTTTTTAGCTTTACAGACATACATTCAACCTTCACTCAGCTACGTTGTTAAGATCAATACCATCAATGCTCGGTTACTAAACTAGTACAAATTATAATCATTTAGGAAATTTATACGAACATTTCTGGGATTGAAATATAGTAATAGGGCAATATTAATCATACTATCCGGTCGTAAAGTAGGACCAAGTCAACACATAAGTGACATAGTTCACAACTGCGAACTTTTTCCTCTCCCCGCCTTCCAGACCCAGAGCGTGAGAAAAGCGGAAGGAGAAGAATTTACCTCAATACCGTTATTGAACAGGAATACAAATAGCCTATACATTTCTGGTAGCTACATTGGCCTATCGTTTCACTAGCATAGGTAGGCTTTGCCGACGCTGAAATTTTTAAGTGTTAGTATTAGGGAGGAAATGCTCGAATATGAAGACTCCAGCATTCACGTGGTGATAAATGGGGAACCGCAAAGAACTTCAAATCCAACTGCGGGGTTCGAACCTATTATTCACTAAAGACAATCTTACTGCTACATCTCTCGGACTGCACAATCGACTTACTTGGTGTTAAAGGAAAGTTAAATGTTAAAATATTAATTTCCCTTCATCCATCACTTCACCTCAAACCACCCTACATATCCTGGCCAGAGAAACAGCATCACCTCTAAGTGGCCCGCTTCACCCCTCTCGGGTGCGGAATGAAAGCTTTTGGTTAACTAACAACTTTTAGTGACTAAAAAACTTTGAATTGACATGTATTTTGGTGTATATACTATTTCGGACTTAAAATGTATCTTTTCATTGATCAAGCACATTATAAAGTATTCATGTCCAAAAATATTAGGCAGTCTCATGGAGCAAACATTATTCCTTTTCATATTTGCTCCATTTCAAAGAATTATCAGCATTTCCTATCCGAAAGCATTTACGTTCATATTGTACTTTACATTCATAAATCATGCTTGGAAGTTGTGATATGAGTAAATTAGAAGTATATAGGCTACCTTTTATATTTCATTGAATTGTGAAGTCAAGAGGCAAAATTTCATTTCTCTTTCCAAGGAAATCAGTAGTTGCACGATTCATAAAATTAAGAAATAACTATTTAAAGTCAAATAAATTACGTATGGTGGAGTGAGGCCTTCGGTGCATTAGATGCTCATTTCCTGTGCTGTAAATTTCAGAACTGAATTTCAACATAATCACTCGAATTGAGGACCGTTTTTTTTTCAAAACTCGCTCATTGAAAAAATGGGATGAATTGAGTTATGTACGGGACGTGAATGTTAGGTCACTTGGCTTTCATGTCCTTAAACTGGTTTTAGCAAAAGTTGTTTATTGTCATCACAACAAGCCGCTAAATCTGGGTTGTTTTCCCAAAACTCGCTCATTACTACGATATGCGGTATACCAAAACTCGCTCATTACAACAAACGTCGCTAGACTGCTGGATATTTTGCTGACATGTAAGATTCCATTGGTTTTTAATGTATAAATGTTGGTATCCCTAGCAGCAATCATTTCAGAGCATCACAGGGGCATCACGTGATAGACTTGCACGCATTGCGCGGTTCTTTCTAAGAACTGGAGAGAATCGTGGGGGTTCTCGTGTTACGGAACAAGACAAAAAACTACGGACGCAGTTATTCATCACATATTAAAATATAAGTGTAGGCAAAGCCACTAGTCGCAATAAGTGTACACGCGCGTATTTGCCTCCGGAACTTAATATGAATAAAATGTACATTCACTTCTACGAAGAAAGAGATTTAGAAGGGAAATCAAAATATTCAATCTCAAAGTACAAGCAAATTTTCTATACGAAATTTAATTTATGTTTTGGGAATCCACATTCAGATACATGTTCGACGTGTAAAGAACTGTTATTGATAATTAAAGTTACGAAAAATGACGCTGTAAGGAACAAGGCTGGTATTGATTATAAATTACACAAAGCACGAGCTAATACATTTTTTGCCATACTTAAAGAAAAGGATTACAGTCATGTTGATGTTATATTTGGCATGCAACAAAATAAACCCATCCCTAAAGTATTTATACGGGAAGCATTTTACCTGAGACAAGCATGGTTATATAATCTTTGTGTCATGACAAATGAAAAGCGACTGGACAAAAGTAGTTTTCTTTTATACGTGGTTGGAGACAGAAGGGGGTCGTGAAGCGAATGAAACAGCTTCGGGTGTAAACGACTATCTTGAGCACTTAGAAAATAATCTTCGCAAGGAAAGGGCTAGATATAAAAAAACTCAGACTATTTTCAGACTCGTGTACATCCAAAAATAAGAATAGTATTTTATTAGCATTTGTGGCACGTTTCCTCGAAAAGTCTAACGTTTCCACATCAATTGAACGTTATTTTCCCATTCGAGGTCATAGCTTTTTGCCGCCAGATCGAGTGTTCGGGAACGTAGAGAAAAAATACAGAGAGAAAGAAGAGATTGTATCGCCTATGGAGTATCATAGCCTACTCAGTGATCACGGACAAGTGAGAATATTGCAAAAAGATTGGAACATCTATGATCTGAAGGTAAAATCAAGAAAGATTTTGAACATCACGAAATCCCGCATCATTCAGTACAGAAATCATGAAATCTTCAAGGTACAAGTCGCTGTTCGATACACATATAGTGGTGAATCAACCATTGTAGAAATACTCATTAAAGGAAAGATTTCCATCAAAGAAATGGACTTGGCTCCAAAAGTGGAAATAGTAAATCACGTTAGTAACGAAAAGAGCCGCGATATGGCTAAATTAATGAAATTCATACAAATACCTGGGGAAGCTAACGAGTTCTGTGATGCGGTTCTTAAGGGAAACATACCAAGAACCACCAACACCACCACCACCACCCCCACCACCACCACCACCACCACCTGTGCTGCTATTGAATGGCTCCGCGTATTTGCTTAATTAAGTGGTGTTTTAAAGGCTGTGTATGGATAAAATATATTGCGATTATAAGTGGAAGTGCTGCCCTTCAGAACGCGGTATTATCTCTCTTTGATGAGCTAAAGAGGCATCCCTTTTCTGACAAGGTAAATAGGTCATTTATACTGCTTTAAATGATTTAAGGTTATGTTTTCAAAGATAAAAGAGAGTAGAGGTACTGAGAATAGAAATGTCAAATCCAAAGAGGTTGAAATAGACGTAGAAAACCAAAGAGATACTGATGATGATGATGATGATGATGATGATGCTTGTTGTTTAAAGGGGCCTAACATCGAGGTCATCAGCCCCAAGAGATACTATGTCGGATGAGGAGCTGGACGTAACCATGGAACTACAGAGTACGAAGACTATAAACCAAAGAGTAGCATTAGAAGAGATGCGACTAGAAATTGATAAGTTAGTCAAGCATAGTGAAGATGACTCCTAATACCGAAGCGGAGATAAAGAAAGGTATTAAAGAAATGGTACAAATGGCAGAAATAATTCGTTGTCGTTCGTAGGAATGGGAACAATTTGATGTGAATGAAGATCCAAAGGCTAGGAGTGATTTGGAACAGGGCACTACCTCCAGTTAGAAAATAGCCCGTGATGTTGGGACACAGGCGCAATTCAGTGACAGAGTGCTAGATATAGAGCAGACCCTCTTGGAAGCTACGTGCTTTCACGAGTTTTCGAAGCTATTGGATAAGGAATGGCCTGACTGTGTTTACAGTAACACGCATGTCATCTCCGGAAATATAGGGAAATTGACTGATTGGGATATATCAATGGTTGTAAATCCCAAACATCTTACAGAGGAGGATGGAATTATGAGAAGCATGAAGAATATGCATACAGAAATCTCTAACTTGCTGAACTTTAATCTGGGGGAAGGTAAGACGGAATTCCTGCGCACTGTTACGCAAACCTACACCAGTAGAGGAGGAGAGCGGGAGAAGCTGCGATATGTGTATGTAATACCATATTCATTTAATCAGGATGGAGTAAATGACCTGCAGAGCCTGTATTCATGTCTCACCCACTGGAGAGAGATAATTGAGACTCATGCAAGAAAGAAGGTGCTGATAACTATCCCGGATACCCTTGATCGGAATTATATAAGGAAAATTTTGGAATGGATGTTTCGTAAGAGTGATATTGAAATAGGGTGCTTGGAATCGGGTAAGACGCAGGTAAAACAGCCTGGGATTAACATCGAAAAAGAAATCCCTAAATGATAATACTCAGGAAACGGTTACGTGCAAAGTTGCGGGCAAAACGTACGCCGAATTGCTTAAAACAGTAAAGGAAGGAGTAAACATCGAAAAAATTGGCGTTAAAATAAAACGAATAAGGAAAACAGCAAAGGATGACCTTATACTTACTGTAGAAGGCAAAGGAAAGGCTGACGTATCACAACGTGAGATAACTAAAAACGTCAAGGAAATAGAGATTTCAACAAAAAGGAAGGAGACAAAAATTCTAGTGTACGGTATTGATCCGGATTTAAATTAAAACTATCTTAGAGTAGCACTCTCCTTAGAAGCTGCTGTCGAAGAATCTCAGATCAATATTACGTCCGTAAGACCGGGGAGGATCGGAAATCTGAATGCTACCGTAATATTGCCAACGGAACCATCGAAAATACTGTTAAAGAAAAAGAAAATAAATGTGGGATGGGCAACCTGTATGGTGAAGGAAAGAGTTACAGTTGCAAGGTGTTTTAAATGTCTTGGATTTGGACATAGAGCGCCACACTGCGACGTTAAGGATGACCGGTCACGGAGCTGTCTAAATTGTGGACAAGAAGGTCATTTGGCGAAGGATTGTGGGAACATTTCGTTTTGCACCATGTGCCAAGTGGAGGGCCACCGCTCAGATCAAATGAAATGCCCTACTTACAGGAAGCTAATATTAGAGGCAAGGAAGTTGAATTTAAACGACCAATAATGGACATACTGCAGGCGAATCTCATGAGGAAATCCGACAGTCATGATATCATGTATGCGACAGCCTTGGAAAAGAAAGTAGACTTAGTGCTTGTTAGCGAGCCAAACAGAAGCTGAAGGTGGTTGGTTCACGGACAAAATATGTGATGTAGCTGCATATTTTTTAAATGATAAGTTGGAGGTGCTAAGCATAAGGGCAGAAGAAGGATATTTGTGTATTCAACTTCAGCAATATCAGATGTATTGTTGTTATATCTCTCCTAACATCCCTTTTGATATTTTCAAAGCTGAAGTAGATGCAATAGTTCAGGACTGCATGGCGTCAGGTATTGAATCTATAATTATCGGAGACCTGAATGTCAAGTCGCCTCTGTGGGGGGCACCAACTGCAGATCGTAGGGGAGAATATTGGGCAGAATGGATAGCGACCCTAGACTTGGTGGTTCATAATTCTGGAAATTTACCAACTTTTTCCAGAGGGAACTCAGAGTCTTTCATATACGTCACCTGCTCAACGCAGGGTATAGCATCATTTATTGTTGACTGGGAAGTTATGGAAGATGAATCTCTCAGCGACCATCGTTTTATTTACTTTCAAGTTAAGGGATCGAAGAAGCTTAATGATATCACGAAAACGGTGTGGAACTGTAATTGGGAAACTTTTAAAATTGCAATCGAGTGGATGTCACAAACTGTAGATACAGTGCAACATACTATAAAAGGTGTAACTGCTGTTCTTAAAGATGCTTGCAGGACCAGCCGATTGAGGGGATCAACAAAATATAAAACACGAGTCCCTTACTGGTGTAACTGGTGTAACAATGAAATAGACATGCAAAGGAAAGACTGCAATCGCAAGGGACGAATTCTTACAAGATATAGGAAAAAAATCAGCCTGATCAACTTAATACAATTAGAAGCTGACTATAAGGTATCAAAGAGGCAACTAATGAAGCTAATAAAGGATTCTAAGAGAAATCTCTGGCAAAAGCTATGCGAAGATCTAGACAGTGATATCTGGGGAGCGGGATATAAGATAGTGACCGGTCGAATAATCAACAGGGTACCAGTTCAGCTCCCAGCTGATAGAAGGAAAGCCATAGCAATGGAGTTGTTCCCTTGTACTAATGACAGACTTGAAACGGAATCAGATTTTTGTGTTGCAGAACCGTTTACTGTGGTTGAGTTACAAGAGGTAGCACGCAATATGAAGACTGGTAAGGCACCAGGTGTAGATGGAATCCCACCAGAAGCCATCAAGTATGCAGTTGAGGTGGCACCTGGTTCGATCTTATCAGTCTTCAATGATTTATTAAAAAAGCGTGAATTCCCCGATGAGTGGAAAGTAGCCAAGCTAGTGCTGTTATTGAAGGCAGGGAAACTATCATTAGATCCATCAGCATACAGGCCACTTTGCTTATTAAACACCTTGAGCAAACTTTACGAAGGATTGATTAAAACTAGACTGGAGAAGGAACTTGAACAACAGGGAGGACTTTCTTCGAACCAGTTTGGATTTAGAAAGGGTAGAACCACAACCCAAGCTATTGAGAGGGTGATTCAAATACAGGCAGAAAGCAGTGAGAAATGGGCTGCCCTGATAACGCTAGATGTCAAAAATGCTTTTAACACTGCTTCTTGGAGCATTATTTTGAGAGAACTTCGTAGGATGAATATTTCTCAGTATCTACAACAAATAATCGTTAAGTACTTCAAAGGACGAAGAATACGATTTCATGATTTAGAAGATCTTGAAATGACTGCTGGCGTTCCACAGGGATCTGTCCTAGGACCCACCTTGTGGAACATTCTATATGATGGTGTCTTACGCCTGCAGCTGATAAAAGGGACAGCATCTATTGTTTATGCAGATGACCTTGGATTAGTGGTAATAGCAGAGAATGTAGAAGAACTGACCTTCCGAGTAAATGAATCACTGAGACGAGTTAACTTTTGGATGGTAAATAATAAATTGAGATTGGCTCCACATAAGACTCAGGCTGTAATTTTGAAAGGTTCCAGGAATTGGAAAAATGTCCGTTTCTTATTAAATGATACAGTAATTATCCCAGGAAAGTCTGTACGATACCTTGGGGTTCTTATTGACAGGAATTGCACATTTGGTGCACATGTGAAGGCAGTAACCCAAAAGGCAGAGAAGAAGGCATCGGCATTAGCCAGACTTATGCCTAACATCGGGGGACCAAGAACAGTTAAGAGACATATTATGTGCTCTGCAGTATATTCCATTTTACTTTATGCTGCACCTATCTGACACAATGCACTCAGGAGGAAGATTCACCGAAGAGCTATGGAAAGAGTACAGAGGACAATGCTGCTCAGAGTTACCTGTGCATATCGAACTGTTTCGACAGCAGCTTTACAAGTTGTAGCTGCCAGTATTTCCATTGACCTCCTCGTTGTTGAGATAAAAATTTGGCATGAAAGGGGTGCAACTATATCTGCTGAAGAAAAGAAAGCCTCGAGGAACCAACTCTTACTAGGCTGGCAGGACCGATGGGATGGCACAACCGATGTTGGCCAATGGATAAAAAAGCTAATACCCAACATAGGAGACTGGCTTAAATGTAGACATCGGCAGGTAGATTACTATCTGTCGCAGATCCTGACAGGACATGGAAGATTCGGCGTATACGCCATGAAGATGGGAAAGACGCAGGGAGATGGTTGTCGGTACTGTTCTGAAAGGGATACAGTGGAACACACTTTTTTCTACTGTGTTCGATGGGAAGAAGAACGAAGGAAAGCCTGCCAACAACTTGGCCGACGACTCACGCCAGGGAATCTGGTTCAGATTATGTTAGAGAGCCCGTTTGCCTGGAACACAGTAAAGGCAATGGCGACAGGCATTATGGGGATGAAGGAGAAAGAAGAGAAAGGAAGAACTTAATAATATACATCACTCCATTCTGATGTCATGCCGACAAGCAGTTCCAGAATGGTCTGAGTGAAGAGGGCAGGGGTTTTTAGTTGGTGGAAATCCAACTCCCACACAGAGTGGTGTCTTTAAAAGACTTTCCCCTGCCATAACAAAAAAAAAACACAACCACCACCACCACCACCACCACCTACTAACGAACATGTTAAGTTACTATAATATTATAGTGGGTTACATTTAAATTCTTATTTTCAATGCCCGGGGTATCTTCTTTTTTTCTCCTTTTTATCATCCTTTTGTGCCTTATCCGTCATCGAACGTTGGCTATCATTCTGATTATCGCAGTTTTGTTGTTGGCTGCGCGGAAAAGCGAGATGATAGTCCGAACCACTGTCTCAGCTCAGCTTCTTCAGCCAAGACGTCCGTGGTTTCCCAGGACCTCTCTTCCCTTAGACCTTCCCTTGTATGATGATTTGGTGGAGGCTCTCTATTTACAGGGTTCTCAGGAGCAGGAGAGCTTCTTGCTCTTGACAGATCTACACAGTTCCTTTCCTTTACACATCTCGGTTGACATCTCTTCATTTCGTAATCTGTCTACCCAGCTGATACGAAACATGCGACAATAGACCCACATTTCAATATTTTGTAATCTTCTAATGGTAGCATTTGTTATGATGCAGGACTCGACCCGATACACCAGGATAGAGAACACATAGGACCGTTCAATCCTAACTCACTAGTAGGGGGACCAACTGTTGTAGGAAGGAATAAGGGACAAGACTGTTAAAAAAAGGGGAGGGGGGTGACATTCCACAGTTTTTGTGGACAGCTACATTTTAGCTGTAATTTTAAGACGACAAAAATGTTAACGTTTCCAAAAGCACGTTTTGTTCTTCGCATTTTTTGTGTCTCCTTGTCTTCTTGTAAAATTTACAAAACGGCTTCGTTACATCACTCAAGAGATAAGTATGGCGTGTTAGATTCCCACTTTTCATTAAATGCTCATGCCTTCTAATGATGGCTTTCTTTTTCTGTTTTCTTTTCTTATTACGAACTAGACGTACGGTCATCACTATCCGACGTCGAATCCATTTCAAAAGTCACTAAAAAGAGAAAAACCTCAGTTAATACAACACGTCTGTGTTGATGCGCTTCGTGCTACTAAATGGCCACATACGCCACCCAATGGACTAACGGAAACTCGGAAGTCAAAAGGTATATCCGAAGCATTTCTCTAAAGGGCTATTACCAACTTCTTTGCGCTTTCAAAGATCATACTGGTACAACTTACTTCTTTGCGCTTTCATTGATCATACTGTTGGCAACGGTTACGCTATGTTTAGTTGAAGCTGGATGGCAGGACAGTTGCGTATTGTAAACATTCGTACCAATAACAATAACACTAAAATTCATTCAGATAAAATACAAAACATTTGCAGGACAACTGGCGACCCATGCGGGACATTTACAAAATACCTTAATACGGGATGGTTTGTCACCCTACCCACAGCTGAAGTGCTAGTTAGGAAGCTTATTTCTTTCTTTCTATCCTGACCTGAACGATCATTCGGGTTAGGTTTAAAAGTATTGTCGTGGTAAAGACTCGTTTTTGCCTCGTCCACCCGAACTGCAATGATTTTCCGGGTCTCGTAGAGTATGGTTCTATTGTTTCTGTTGCTGTGGTTGACAAACAGGCGCCAAGCCTAGAAATCGTCAATGCAATTGTAGAACCGAAACACGTAACGTAAGTTGTGATGTATACCTGTGCATCTCCAATAATAATAATAATAATAATAATAATAATAATAATAATAATAATAATAATAATAATAATAATAATAATAATAATAATAATAATATGTTTTTAAATATTCTACACATGTGTATAGCGTTGTGAAGTGGCCTATCAGAAGAATAGTAAATGGAAGATATCTTTATCATATAAATTGCTCCAATTGTGTTAATTGTCAGCAGTACAACGTGCTGTAATTATTTGGTATTCACTCCACCAAATAATTGGTTGCAGTCATTTAAAAGATTTTAGTTTTAACACGTTCTGTCACGTAATGGAAAATAAACTCATAACCAGCTGGACTGTGCTGTTAGAATTCCCGAAAATATATGGCAGAAAGATTATTTAGTATCTCTTCTTTTCCAGGCGTGGTGGTGGTGGTTTATGGTGGTGCTGGTGGTGATTACTGTTTTATAAGAAATTACAACTGAACAACAATCCTCTACTAATATTGATCAGAGGGAAAAATGGAAGGGTCCGGCACTTTGAAAAATTAAGATATTGGCCATAGAAAGACAAGGGCCTCGAAGGGTGTGAAAATAAGACATTCCCTAGACCTCGTGACTTAATACAGTCGGAGTTATAAAGAACAGAAGTTAACCAAGGGAGGTCGAATAGAATAGATGTAATTGAGGAGCCGGCGCAAGTAAGTGAAAGCAATTCCAGGATTCAGCTAAGGACCCCGTAGTCACCAACCCACGCTCCAAAAATTAAGAATCACTGAAGCCCCCTTTAGTTGCCTCTTACGACAGGCAGGGGAAACCGTGGGTGTTCTTCTACTGCCCACAACCCCAGGGAATAACTTTCCAGACCTCCAAACAATTCCATAGATGCATTTTAAAAGAAAAGATCAACAAAAAATTCAGATGAAAGGGGTTTAGCTGCAAATAATTATGCTTGCTTCTCAGAAGAACATATTTCTTTAAAACCGTGCAGCAAGTTGAAGAAAGTATGCATTAGGTGCCCTTAAGGTGAATACACTTTATTGAAAGTTGGTATTATCACCAAGCATACTGGCAATTAAATTGCCTACGCATTTTCCAGAGGAAACGGATTTTGTATGTTTTGTCACATGCCTTAGCCGATAACGTTCTAAATAATAGGTAAACTGTTAGTCTTACGAGCAAAACAAGCATACAATTAATTTCTTAACAGAAGGTTCATATACATTTCCTGAACGCTAACGATTTTCCAGAGGATTTATTTTGCATGTTTTAAGGAAACATTTCAAGCTTGTTGCCGAGGGTCCTTGTACGTCCAGGGCGGAGTCTGTAAAATTATGTATAAAAAATTTTACACTCCAATATTGTAAAAGCTTCCAAGATTTTCAAAAAATTAATCACGCAGTAAGGAATTTGTTAACGATCAATAATATATGCTACAATATGTATTTTAGATCGTTAGCGTTGTTTTTGGAAGTTTGACTCCTTGGCTAAATGGTCAGCGTTGAGGCTTTCCGTTCAGAGGTACCGGGTTCGTTTCCCGGCCGGCTTGGGGATGTTAATCGTGTCAAATTCTTCCGTCTCAGCGACTGGGTACTTTTCCCAACACTGTATTTTTCATATTCAGACAATTCACCAGACTACCAACCACCACGTCCCTCCAAATAGGGTTGGCGTCAGAAAGATTACTCGGCCGTTAAACAGGGCCAAATACAATGTGTCCTACAAAGTTCGCACCTGTTGTCCCCACAGGTGTGGACAAAGTGGTAGAAGAAGAAGAAGAAGAAGAAGAAGAAATGTTGCTTGGGAAATATTTTACAAAGCACTCGTCCTTCTTCTGCGACAGATACAGCTCGCTGGCGGAGTAAGGGAGGTTTAACCCTCCTACATTCGAGATGAGGATGGTAAAGGGAGAAAGGTAACCGGCTCTCGTATAAGGTCTGGACTTCCTCTTATTTCTCTCAGATAGCTGCTCGAGGGACTATCATGCGGCTCTTCCACCATCTAAGATCACGCGGAACAGATAGCTCCTCGAGGGACTATCGTGCGGCTCTTCCACCACCTAAGAGCACGCGGAAGAGATAGCTGCTCGAGGGACTATCGTGCGGCTCTTCCACCACCTAAGAGCACGCGGAACAGATAGCTGCTCGAGGGACTATCGTGTGGCTCTTCCACCACCTAAGATCATGCGGAACAGATAGCTACTCGAGGGACTATCGTGCGGCTCTTCCACCACCTAAGATCACGCGGGAAACCTTTACATAGGGTACTGGACGCAGGGAGTTCTGTAACACTGTCGTTTCTGACGGGAAACCATACACGAGCTACTATTGGTTCTTGGTTGAAATTCATATAAAACTAAAAGGAACTCTACACCTAAGAATTCATAGCTAATCGCTAGTATGGGCAGAAGCGTGTATCGAAAGTGTATCGGTCACTTACGTCGAGATCATAGGTGGACGGTTTCTAAGGCGTTAGAACTGAAACAAGATTCACTCAGCATCATAGTTCAGATGGAGGACTGCTTAATTTGAAAATGCCGGGCTGAGTAGTTCAGACGTGTTCGATCGCGGTTCAGTCCGGTAATATTTGAAGGTGCTCATATACACCAGCCTCATGTCAGTAGATTTACTGGCAAGTAAGAGAACTGATCTGGGACACAATTCTGGTATTTAAGCGTCTCCTAAAATCATAAAAGTTAGCGAAATATAAAACTAACATTGTTATTATATAAAAGGCAGTGACACTGCCAAGAGAGCCAAAAAATATGTCGTAGGATCATGCGCCATTGCAATATTTGCAAGTCAACAGGTTCGTTAGAATTCGTTTTAGTCGGTTAACTTTCTCCTATCTTTACCTCCCTCATCATGAATGTATCAGGGTTAAACCTTATTTTATCCGCACCTTCATAGACGAACACAAGCGTGCTAAATCTGTCGTAGAATATTTTTTATTGCTACTTGCTTTACGTCACACCAACACAGATAGGTCTTATGGTGACGATGGCACAGGAAATGCCTAGAAATGGGAAGGAAACAGCCGTGGCCTTAATTAAGTTACAGCCGCAGCATTTGCCTGGTGAGAAAATGGGAAACCACGGAAAACCATCTTCAGGGCTATCGACTGTGGGGTTCGGACCCACTATCTCCCGGATGTGAGCTCAAAGCTGTGCGCCCCTAACCACATGGTTAACTCGTCCGGTTGTCGTAGAAGAAGCGAGAGTGCTTTGTAAAATATTTCCCAAAACAACGCTTTTTATTCGACTGCTACTACTACTAGTACTACTACTAATAGACTACTAATACTACGGTTATTTCCACACCTGTGGGGTCACGGGTGCGAACTGTGTAGCACATATTTATATGGTCCTGTTTTACTGTGAATTTACTGTACATATTAAAAGTACCTATTTATTTCTTTTCTTTTTTTTACGAATATTTCATATACTCATGCATTTTGTGTAGTGATAGCTGGAGTATGTTTCTCAAATAATTATGAGGTGTTATCTTAGAACGTCGTCCTGCTCCACTCAAGCAATTTTCCCTATAATTTAATCCACGAGTGGTCGCTAGCCGAAATGTAACATGAGTGGTCGCGCGTGAGACTTTCTCTCACATTAAAATAGATATGACATTTTTCACAGTTATGCGGAGCGTAAGGCTGAAATTTACTACTGAAATGTAACGCAAGTTCTACCTTATTTATTTTAGATAAAAATGAAATCATTAGCTGAGAGAGAGAGAGAGAGAGATGGCGTATGGCTTTTAGTGCCGGGAGTGTCCGAGGACAAGTTCGGCTCGCCAGATGCAGGTCTTTTGATTTGACGCCCGTAGTCTACCTACGCGTCATGATGAGGATGAAATGATGATCAAGACGACACATACACCCAGCCCCCGTGTCAGGGAAATTAACCAATTAAGGTTATAATTCCCGACCCCGCCGGGAATCGAACCCGGGACTTCTGTGACCAAAGACCAGCACGACAACCATTTAGCCATGGAGACGGACATGATTAGCTGTTCATTAAAGACACAAATTACTACTTAAAATAACATATGCAATGTACATAAAAGTAACTTCCGTCCTGAAGTTGTAAAAAATAAAATCTCACTCATGCATCATATCTAGTAATATTTACGTACAAAGCAAGGTTTCTGAACACAATAACATTTTCAAAAACAAGAAGTGATCATAATACAAATACTAACGTGTACAACAGGAATATGTTTCCTGCTCCACTTCAAAATAACACCTACGTCATTAGTCGCGCGGTGAGAGAAACTCTCACGCAGCGCGCACGGACACATAGCAACCTTTGTTCTGACTAGGGGAGCGGGTGCTTACCCTTCAAATGTGGATCGCTCCACTCACGACAGTTATAAACTCAGCTAGAAGAGGTAACAGTCACCTCCCTTTCATCACTGTGAAGTAATATCACAATAAAGAATAGTGTGAGAGAAAATCTCATATAGCGACCACACACGGGTTAAGGAGACTTTCAGGAATAAACTCAATCAAGATCGCCTTCATCAACTACTGAAATACGAGCGGAAGATCTATGCAAGCGAAACTCAACCTTGATACATACAGTAGTCCTAATGGCTGAAATAAGTAAAATAACGCTCAAACTTTGACAATTCAACCAGCTACAATCAAAAGAAAGACCAAACCCGTTTCAAGCTACGAAAGTATCTGGATTTAGACTTAAGTACTCCACTATTCAAAACCTCGGCACTAAGTGAAATGGAGTGATTTTTTGTTTGTTTACCCGCCTTCAGCACCAATTAACGGGCTGAGTGAAACCGAAACCCACGTGTCTCCTTCAGGTAGAAATCGCGTTTCTGAATTAATCGACACCCTGAGGGGGAATCGCACCCACTTCTTTCCTTACGAAACAAAGTGGGCAGCCCTGTACAACAAACTGCATCAAATAACATACCAATTTGCGAGCTGTCGGCAGTGTGCTCTGTAGCGAAATCTCTTCGTAATTCGCTAATATCCTCCCCACGCCCAGTTATATATTACTTCCTTCCAAAGCCTGGTGCAGCAGATGGACTGAATATCGTGCGTGTTTATCTCAATTTATTCAGTATATTGTATTTATAGAGGCGTTGTTATCCTGTCGTGTATTCAGGAGCTGTAACAATAGACACCTTTGTATTCCCAGACAGTAAAGTCAATGTGAATGGTAACAAGCTGTGTGTGAAGTGCTCCTTAGCTGCTTTCCACTTAGTGGTTTCACTTAATTCTTGAATTCTGGCGCTACTTCTCGACTTGAGCAATCGATTGCAGCCTTAATGCGAGACTTATCGAATAACGGCATGTTTCTGTGACTGCTGACAATTACAATTGTTTGTGTAATTTGTCTCCGTTCCTTTCTCGCCGTGCGGTGCGGGTCTCATTAACTCAATTGCTAATAAATGGCCGTGTAATTTAGTTGGAAAGAGATATACAGCAAGCAGTGAGGCGGCAGAGCGAGGTGACGCGCTCTATTATGCGGCTCCAGGGAGAAAAGATCCACCTTCTCACATTAAACCAACCAACGAGGACCAAGAGAGCATTATATCGTATAATCCCAGGAATAGCTTATCATGACATCATCAGTGCTGTGTACTAACTTAATTTAATAAGTAACGTGACATTAGATATTATCTAATACTCAAGTTAACGAGGTCTATCTAGCCGTGGAGATAAAGGGTAAGGTAAGGTAAGGGGGTATTCTGCCCGAAGGCAGGTCCGAACCTCCACAGAGGTGTGCCTGAGCCGGAGTTTACGTGCGGTAGGGTAGCCAGTTCCTTTCCGCTCCTCCATTCCTTTACCCCCCACCAACAGCGCGTGGCAACCCATCCAAATCTTGACCACGCCCAATGTTGCTTAACTTCGGACAGCTCACCGGATCCGGCTTTTCAGCACGGATACGGCTGTTGGCTGTGGAGGTAAAAGCGTATTCATTTATCTCTGAAGGACGTAAACCTCATTCCCTTTCTAGTAGAGAAATGTAGAAAGAGACTTACAGATTGGCACACTCCTCTGGGAGTAAGAGTGAGACATTTAAAGTATCTAGGAGTTACGTTACAGACCAGCGGAGTAAGGTTTGACCACAATGTCAGAGAAAGAGCGATCACTGCAATTCCTGCTATGAGTGATGTCTCTCTAGACACAGTGATAAAGATTTTTAACACCAAAACCAGACCTATTCTAACCTATGGCATACATTTACACACACACAATCACCACCGATCTGCATTTAGGGCAGTCGCCTAGGTGGTAGATTCCCTATCCCTAACTAAATTATTCCAGTCGCTAACTCCTCTTCCTATTAACAAATATTTTCCCCGAATGTTTCCTGTTGAAATCCAACTTTATCTTCATATTGCTATCTTTCCTACTTTCAAAAATACTACTCAAAATTATTCTTCTACTAATATTATCCCACGCCTCTCTCCACTGTCAGTTTGGAACATATCACTTAGTCGAGCAGGTCGTCTCCTTTCTCGCAAGTCTCCCCAGACCAGACTTTGCAACATTTTTATAATGCTACTCTTTTGACGGAAATCACCCAGAACAAATCGAGCTGCTATTCTTTGGACTTTTTTTCAGCTCTCAATTCAAGTAATCCTTGTGAGGATCCTATATACTGAAATCAAACTCTAGTTGAGGTCATACCAGAGGCTTATATGCCCTTTCCTTTACATCCTTAGTATAACCCCTAAATACCATCAGAACCATGTCCAGAGATCTGTACCTTGTTTTTAAAATCCCGTTTATATGATTACCCCAATGAAGATCTTTCCTTATACACTGACTGACAGAGCAAATGCAACACCAAGAAGGAGTGGTTCGAAAGGGATGAAAGTTGGGGAAAAAACAGAGACGGCACGGACGAATAATTGATGTTTATTTCAAACCGATATGCAGGTTACACAATGCGCACGGCATCGACTCAGTAGGATGTAGGACCACCGCGAGCGGCGATGCACGCAGAAACACGTCGAGGTACAGAGTCAATAAGAGTGCGGATGGTGTCCTGAGGGATGGTTCTCCATTCTCTGTCCACCATTTGCCACAGTTGGTCGTCCGTACGAGGCTGGGGCAGAGTTTGCAAACGGCGTCCAATGAGATCCCACACGTGTTCGATTGGTGAGAGATCCGGAGAGTACGCTGGCCACGGAAGCATCTGTACACCTCGTAGAGCCTGTTGGGAGATGCGAGCAGTGTGTGGACGGGCATTATCCTGCTGAAACAGAGCATTGGGCAGCCGCTGAAGGTACGGGAGTGCCACCGGCCGCAGCACATGCTGCACGTAGCGGTGGGCATTTAACGTGCCTTGAATACGCACTAGAGGTGACGTGGAATCATACGCAATAGCGCCCCAAACCATGATGCCGCGTTGTCTAGCGGTAGGGCGCTCCACAGTTACTGCCGGATTTGACCTTTCTCCACGCCGACGCCACACTCGTCTGCGGTGACTATCACTGACAGAACAGAAGCGTGACTCATCGGAGAACACGACGTTCCGCCATTCCCTGATCCAAGTCGCTCTAGCCCGGCACCATGCCAGGCGTGCACGTCTATGCTGTGGAGTCAATGGTAGTCTTCTGAGCGTGGCCGGGAGTGCAGGCCTCCTTCAACCAATCGACGGGAAATTGTTCTGGTCGATATTGGAACAGCCAGGGTGTCTTGCACATGCTGAAGAATGGCGGTTGACGTGGCGTGCGAGGCTGCCACCGCTTGGCGGCGGATGCGCCGATCCTCGCGTGCTGACGTCACTCGGGCTGCGCCTGGACCCCTCGCACGTGCCACATGTCCCTGCGCCAACCATCTTCGCCACAGGCGCTGCACCGTGGACACATCCCTATGGGTATCGGCTGCGATTTGACGAAGCCATCAACCTGCCCTTCTCAGCCCGATCACCATACCCCTCGTAAAGTCGTCTGTCTGCTGGAAATGCCTCCGTTGACGGCGGCCTGGCATTCTTAGCTATACACGTGTCCTGTGGCACACGACATGTTCTACAATGACTGTCGGCTGAGAAATCACGGTACGAAGTGGGCCATTCGCCAACGCCGTGTCCCATTTATCGTTCGCTACGTGCGCAGCACAGCGGCGCATTTCACATCATGAGCATACCTCAGTGACGTCAGTCTACCCTGCAATTGGCATAAAGTTCTGACCACTCCTTCTTGGTGTTGCATTTGCTCTGTCTGTCAGTCAGTGTATTAACACCTAGACACTTACAGTGATCCCCATAAGGAACCTTCACCGAGCTCGATAGCTGCAGTCGCTTAAGTGCGGTCAGTATCCAGTATTCGGGAGATAGTGGGTTCGAATCCCACTGTCGGCAGCCCTGAAGATGGTTTTCCGTGATTTCCATTTCCACACCAGGCAAATGCTGGGGCTGTACCTTAATTAAGGCCACGGCCGCTTCCTTACCACTTCCAGCCCTCTCCCGTTCCATCGTCGCCATAAGACCTATCTGTGTCGGTGCGACGTAAAACAAAAAAACAAAAAACAAAAAAAAAAGCTTCACAGAAATTAAACCTGAAGACTTTCCAGCTGGCATAGTATTACGAAGACCGACCTACAACGATGGGAAGCAGTAAAGGCCACATTCCTGAAAAGAGCACAAATTATCTCTAATCTAAGTCCTTCAAGACTAGCGTATAAGCTTGTAAGGGAGCTGTCTTTAATTGAGGAAATAAGATTGGAATTTCTACTTCCAACCACAGCAGCATATGAAACCTTCATACGGGAAAGGACAGAGAAGAGGAATGCCATTGATCTCGATTTTTATGGCACTAGTACGTTCATTGACCGTAGTTGGACTTATCCTAATCAAGACTTAAGGCAAGTGGTAACACGGTTGATAGTGAATGGTCTGCACCGCAAAGTATGCCCAGCTCCATGGCTAAGTGTTTAGCGTGCTGGCCTTTGGTGACAGGGGTCCCAGGTTCAATTCCCGGCAGGGTAAGAAATTTTAACCATCCTTGGTTAATTTCCCTGGCACGCGGACTGGGCGTACGTGTCGTCTTCATCATCATTTTATCATCACCACAACGCGCAGGTCGCCTACGGGAGTCAAATCAAAAGACCTGCATCTGGCGAGCCGAACATGTCCTCGGACACTCCCGGCACTAAAAGCCATACGCCATTTCATTTCATTCATCGCAAAGTATGTTCAACACGGTAATTTCATAAGCCTGACGACACTTATGTGTGCAGATTATGTTACAGACAATGCACAATATATCATATCTTACAGTGCAGCGAAATGACTAGGTTCATCACTGAGATAGCCACTGGTAACAGTATTTAAATGTAAATTTTGTAAATTTACATACTTACGCGCAATAAATATTTACTATAAGTCAGCCTACAATATAAGTAAGTACCTACAAATGTAATTCCTGGATAGAAAAGCATAGGGCTAACCACTCTATTCCTCTTAGTGTTGAGCCGTTAACTTCCATTTCTTCGGCATTATGTGGGATACATAGATGAATTAAGTTACAAGCAAACTAAACCATGATCTAGGTTTCCGCGCTTTTAAGGCCCTGGCACACGTCAGGACCCCTTGTGAGATTATGTATGCACTTTTGTAGTAATAATGTGGATATTATTTATTTATTTATTTATTTATTTATTTATTTATTTATTTATTTATTTATTTATTTATTTATTTATTTATTTATTTCATTTATTTATTTATTTATTTATTTATTTATTTATTTATTTAACGTCGCACTAACAAATCGAAGGTTTTCGGAGGTGCAAAGATGGGAAAGGGCTAGGATTGGGATGGTAGTTAAGGTGGCCTTAATTAAGCTACAGCCATTACCTTGTGTGAAATTGGGAAACCACCAAAAACCACTTTCAGAACTGCCGACAGTGGGATTTGAACCCACTACTTCCCGAATCCAAGCTTAGAGGTGCGCTACCCTAACTGCACGGCCAAATCGCTCGGTCTTTACTTTCCGGTTTCATCAAAATATTGTGGTTTCAATTCTTCATTGCAGTTTTTATTATTATACGACCTGCCCATGTTGTGAAATAAACCGTTGTCTTAACTAAAGTGATACTTAACATAGCAACACTGTTTAGAAAGTGATGCTTACGGACTACCGTCTGAGCGGCCTGGGGCAAAGCACTTGACTGTGACACGCAGTGACACAAGAGTTGAGTCTGATTAATGGTAAGTAGGGCCTACACCTTCTGTGTGCAGTGCAGTGGAGTGCAGTGCGTAACTTGTCATAACTATGGGATTACAGCCAGTCTTCTTACATCTAACAAGTATATAATATTTTTCTTTTAAATTGTAGCCATTTGAATACTAGAATTATTTTAACTACGCGACAGCGGTGAATGAAGTTTGTTATGCTTTGAAGCAGACAACGTACATACTATACATTCCGAGGCACAATAAGAAATTACTATTGCTACTGTTTTTCTTTCTGGCAATGAGTGGGTGTAAACGCGATGTTGGTAGTACTTACCGTAGTGGAAATGAAAAAATAATGAGAATGAAGCACAACATATATTTTTTTGCTAGTTGCTTTACGTCGCACTGACACAGACAGGTCTTATGGCGACGATGGGACAGGGAAGGGCTAGGAATGGGAAGGAAGCGACCGTGGCCTTAATTAAGGTACAGCCCCAGAATTTGCCTGGTGTGAAAATGGGAAACCACGGAAAACCATTTTCAGGGCTGCCAACAGTGGGGTTCGAACCTACTATCTTCCGAATACTGGATACTGGCGCCACTTGAGCGACTGCAGTTATCGAGCTCGGTTAAGTACAATATAGATATGAAGAAAGAATTAAATTTATATTTTACGAATAGTTACTTGTTTGTATTGCACGATGTTGGACGATCCTTTTCAATAGCATAAATATAACTATCATCAATAAACTATGAAAGAAAGCTCACACTAGAATATCAAATTGAAGATATCCACCAACAAGGTACTACACAATCTCTATAGAAGGATGATAAAGAGGGAATGCACGAGCCTGATAATAATCAGCAAGTATTCTAATGTAATTGTAGGATTCCTACTGATGAATATTTGAATTCAATATCTACTTGCCGCATGGACTACCACAATAAAAAGCTTGAACGCGCTTACTTTTCTGAAAATAAGCTGAGATAAGACTTAGAAAAACAACATTTTAAAAGTTATGGTTAGATGCTTGAAGAAGAAAGATGGGAAGTATTTAAATAAGGCGATTTTCTGTTGAATCCTTGTACAGGAGGAACGAGGACTGGCAGGGTTTCCTGCTTCGTTCATTAACTTTTTCCTTGATGAAACAATGTTTACAATAGGAGACAATGGCTATAAGAATGTTTACCGACTTGCAGTACATAGGAATAACTCATCACATTGAGAAACTATTACTGTATGCTATTCCCGCGAGACCGCGTAGAGGCGCGCGGCTGTGAGCTTGCATCCGGGAGATAGTAGGTTCGAATCCCACTATCGGCAGCCGTGAAAATGGTTTTCCGTGGTTTCCCATTTTCACACCAGGCAAATGCTGGGGCGGTACCTTAATTAAGGCCACGGCCGCTTCCTTCCAACTCCTAGGCCTTTCCTATCCCATCGTCGCCATAAGACCTATCTGTGTCGGCGCGACGTAAAGCCCATAGCAAAAAAAATCCCGCGAGAGGATGTAGATTTGTGTCCGATGAGCAACAACATTGACATATATTGTGAGAAAGTAGTTTCTGTTGTCAGGTTCGTAGCAGAGACGTCTACTACTCAGATTTAGAACAGAGGGAATAAGTTCAGTCCGCAATAACTAAAGTTTTTGAACTATAGAATTTCTCGCACAATATGATGTTTTGCTATGTGACCACCTCATCAGATTTGGAAATGCTGGACGTAGTGTTCCTTCATACCTTTCATCAATTTGTAACGAGTTTATATTGTTCACGGCCAAACATATTTTAAATGCTATCGTATCAGAAGTCAAAGAAAAGAAGTAGGCTACTACAGTACAAGTGTTAAATCGACACCAGATATCACACAAAGAAACCAGTTAATTTTCACACTACGTTTCGTGGCATATGATGGTACTCCGGTAGAAAGATTTACACAATTCATTGCTATTGAGGTATATGGCAATGACAATGTGATCTTAAGTACCTTGAATAACCTAGATGTTCCTACATCAAATTGTCGGGGTCAGTGCTATGACAACACTAGTGATATGGTTGAGAATTATACTGGGGTCCAAGGAAGGATAAAAAAATGTGAAAATGGGGAAACCATGAAGAAAACCTTCAGTGCTTTCGACAGCGGGGTTAAAACCTACGATATCCCGAATGCAAACTGACAGCCACGCGGCTAGAACTCCGCAGCCAACTTGCTTGTATTATGTGAATTTTCATAAAGGCTTTTATTTTATTTTAAAATCACGACCTGTAAGCTATTTTAAAGCGTTTTAAATACGATACTTAGTGCGAAATCTATCTTTTTTTCAAATAGAACGATATGTATTTTTTTACTTTAGATATCTTCGTTGAAGAAACAAAACCTCGTTTCTCACAGTGCTCTTCCTATTCATTACTTTCCGTAAGACTGGTCACGCCTCCCAGCCACATATGGATATGCAATCCATCAGAATAATGTTCGTTGTGTTCATTTTCGTTTATAACTGTTATTTAAGTTAAATACAGTGTATGTAATTAGGAACCTGAAGAATCTGTAGTTTGTACAATGTAGCACAAATAAGATGGTTTGGAATAACAGCAGGTTTCAAAGCCTGATCCACGTCATATAAAATGAGTCAATAAATGAAATAAGCACGAATGACAGAGCAAAATATTCAGGTAAGTTCTATAATATCACCGGTTCATAACAGTCTAATTTACTTAATTTCAATTTCAAATTTCAAGCACCGGTGAGTTTCATTTAGAGTGGTGGTGGTGGTGGTGATTATTGTTTTAAGAGGAAGTACAACTAGGCATCCATCCTCTATAGAACACTAATCAGAGGGAAAAATAGAAGGTATCCGACACTTTGAAGAATGAAGGTATCGTCCAAAGGAAGACAAGGGCCACGAAGGGCGTGAAAATGAAAGACTCCCTAGCCCTCGCAAACTTAATAGCGTCGGGGTCGGAAAAGAACAAGAGTTGACCAAGGGAGGTCGGATAGGATAGATGAAAGTGAGGAGCCTGGCACAAGTAAGTGGAAGAAATGCCAGGACTCGGCTGAGGACCCCGTGGTCGCCAACCCACGCTCCAAAGTTCAGAGCCCCTGAGGCCCCGTTTAGTAGCCTCTTATGACAGGCAGGGGATACCGTGGGTGTTATTCTACCGCCCCCACCCACAGGGGGGATTTCATTTAGAGCTGTCGCCCAGGTTGCAGATTATTTTCTTGAATGATTTCAAAGAAGTTGGCAAGTTATTGAACACCTGCCTTTGGGAATTATTCCAATCCCTAATTCATCTTCCTGTAACCGAATATTTTCCCCAATTTTCCCGTTTAATTCTGACTATATTTCCATATTATAATATTTCCTCCACGACATAACAAACCCATCCCTTGCAGAAACTGAAAAAACAAGGATGAGGAAGTTGAGCTCCAATTGATGACTCTAATTAGACAAATGGCTCAAGTAACGAGACACCACTGGTTATCGCATGGCTATGGAAGGGTTTTTACACGTATTAACTAATGGTTGAATAAATTTAGTGGCCACGGCGCTATAATACAGCAATTTAATTTTAGGCGTCTCTGCGTTTATTAGCTGGCGTTAGCAAACGATAACAGGTATACAATATCCATCGACGCAAAAGCCATACGTCAATCACGCTCGTCTAAGACTTCATAGAAGTTTCACAGCTCACTGACACGAGATGTAATAGTTTTATAGCTCCCAGAAGCATTTTCGAACCACTGCTCAATATTTGCTCTCGCACGACTCCCAAGGGTGTACCTCGTTATCGTCGGGAAATGCTATCGCACTTCGCTCTTCAGTCCTAAACTGTGGTGAAATCATTTTGCTGATGTCATTGTACAGGCCAGTAAGCAAAATGGGTTCTAATATATCCCTATAGAATACACAGTGAACTGGTATACCCTTCGTTAAATTGAGAGAATTTATTTTTAAATTGCTCTGCAACATTTTAAGCAAACATTTAGTTTCGTTTTTCTATTTCATTACACTTAAATTCTTGTCATTCTCTGATATTTACTTTACTTTTAAGTCTTGAAACAGGTCCTAGAATCGTAATTTAAGAACTAAATGATCAAATGTACTGTAACATGGAGAAAACCTGGTACATTACGTAGAAAGGTAATGAATCTTCATATTGACAAAAATATTATCGCGCGTACTTCTTTACTATGAGTTCCCGATTGCTGTTTCATGCTACAATATCTGATTAAATTCAAATGAATTTAGTCTTTCTTAAGTTTTCTGCTGTATTAGGAAAACCATTACATTATCCTATGTCTGGAAAATCACTTATTTTATTGGATTCGTAGAGTTGTGAATTTGTTGAGATGTTTTTCATTGTCTATTTCCAAGTGAAATAAACAGTTCGTGGCTTACTGATCGGAGCCCAAGGTGGCTAACTACGTTCGTCTACAAAAGCGATTTACAACTGGAAGCACAAAAACCACATTATTCATCCCACAAAAGCTTTTTGAAAAAAATTGAAGAAAACTTACAAAAAAATTCATTGCTCGTTCGAAAAATGTATTAATTTTCATTCCCATTACAGACCCGGGTGAGAACTAATTCATTGTTGAATATTATTTCCTGTATTAATGTATTCACTTGATCTAAATAGAGTATATTTGATTGATTTTTAAATTTAAATAAAAAAATTGGAGAAAAAAGAGCCCTCACAAGTGTTAGTGTTAGGTCATAGAAATGGCTATGGGATCCATTCCAAATCTCGAACTCTACGCCAACCGCAGCCACGGAAAATTCATGCAACCAAGTATGTAATTAATACAAAAATAACAGCCATTTATGCAGTAGGGAGGGGGTTGAGATCTTCATTGTTCTCTTGTCGGCAGTCCTGGCTGGTATACAGTGATATTCTTTCGAAGAATTGCTGAAATCTTAAGCTCTTGCAACTGAATATAAATGTTCTTTCGACAAGGTGGATCTTTGTATTTGGGTCAGACAAGAACAGGGATCACATTAAAAAAACTGATATTCAGCAAACATTACCCTCACATTTTACTGGAAATTACGTCAATGTTGCATTTTCTTCTTCTATTAAATTCATTAAGAAAACAGTACAGAAGTCTGCTTGCAAATTCTTCCTCGCTGCATCTTATAGATTAACAACATCAGAGCTGGAAGTGGACATTCGTTCATTGGTAAATGAAAACATATATTATTGAGTACTCTTCCTCAAAATTCAATTGTTCTGGGTATAATACTATTTGTTTTTTAATTTCCCTCTTTTACAAACGTAAAATAGTGATTTATGCAATTAAACCTTCGTTTCGATTGAACTATCTATATTATTTCCTACTGATATCTCTGTTCTATTTGCAGAATTTTACAAAAATTGGCCTATTATTAAAGTGAGGTCCGCGATCATGGCTAAGGTTTCTATTGTAGCTATTGAGCCCTTAAAAGTTGGAAAACTCTGGTCTACAAGGTGCTGATGAAGCTAGGCTTTTAACGTCCTCAACAGCATAATCTCAGACGTGACAAAGGATTCTTTAACTAGCTCTCATACAGCTATTTACATTGTACCAGGCTTATTAGTACATAACTTGGTTTTCTGTATCCTTATGGTCACTTGTAATTTGAGGCAGACAAAAATATAATTTTCTTCTCTCAGACCTGCATGATAAGTATACTGTATATATCGAGCGAGTTGACCGTGAGGTTTGAGTCGCATATCTGTGAACTTGTATTGCCAAAATGTTCTAAACTATCTAGTATAATTTGGATAAAAGTTTAACACAGATTCATCGCAGAAAAAGACACAAAAGTACTTGCACTCAACAAGTAGGTATTTAAACTCTATAAATCTGTCAATAATTAAAACATTGTTTACGAGGGAAAACATTTTAACATAAAATCACCATAAATTCCTCTTTACAGACTGCTATGCCTCTCAGTGCTCAGTCTGCAAGCCTTTGTGAATGTATTTAAACGCTTCAACAATCCTCTATTTGTAACGAGCTCAGTGGCTTCACTTAGTTACACACATCTTATCTTTAAATCGTTACAAGCTGAGTCTACCACCGTCATCTTGATGCCCCTCTACTTCTCTTACCCTCCATGACAGAACCCATTCTTCTCCTAGGTAAACTATACTCCTCCATTCGCCTCACATGATCCCACCACCTAAGCAGTTTTATGCGTAAAGCTTCATCAATCAATTTCGTTCCTAACATAGACTACAGAGCGAGTGACTATGCGGTTTTGGTCACGTAGCTGTCAGCTTGAATTTGGAAGACATTGGGTTCGAACCCCACCGTCGGCAGCTCTGAAGATAGTTTTCCGTGGTTGCCCATTTTCACACCAGACAAATGCTGTGGCTTATCATAAAGCAGGTCACGTTCGCGTACTTTGTACTTGCTATTCCGTTGTCGCTATAAATTTATCTCTGTCGGTGTGACGTAAAATAAAAGAAACAGAGAAAATTTAGAATTTAACTCCTTATGCCGAGTAATCTCCTTACATTCATTCTAGCAACTTTCATGTCTGTTACTTCTAACGTATGAATAAGACACCCTTAGTACACCCAGCTTTCAATCCTGTAAAGGGAAGTTGGCCTGAAAACAGAAAGAAAGTTTTCGTCCGGGAGCTGATTTCTTTCTTACAGAATACTGTTGATGGCTACTAGGATCTTACTACATTTGATTGGCTGCACTTTGATTCAATCTCTATTACCATACTACCATCCTGGTAAAATACGTATCCTAAATACTTGAAGTAATCTACGTGTTCCAGTTTTGTCTTCCCAAACTGACATTCATTTCTATTAGGTTTCCTTCCTACTGACATCAATTTAGTCTTCGAAAGGCTAAATTTCACACGAGTACCTATCATAGTCATTGCATTTATTTTAAAGTTCCAAGATATTATATTGCAGGTCTTCCGGACATCCTGCCATTAAGACTAAGTCGTCGGCATAGGCCAAAGTGCTTACTACATTTTCACCTAACTGAACACCTCCCTGCCACTTTATATCTTTCAATAGATGATCCCTGTAAACTATGAAAAACAAAGGTAAAAGGTTGGCCATGCAGTTGTGGGTGCGCAGTTCTGAGCATGCATTTGGGATATGAGGGTTCGAGCCCCACTGTCGGCAGTCCTCAAAATGGTATTTCGTGGTTTCCCATTTTCACACCAGGCAAATGCCTGGACTGTACCTTAATTAAGGCCAAAACCACATTCTTCCCACTCCTAGCCTTTCTTATCCCATCGTCGCCACATGACATCCTGACGCATCCCCTTTACTAACTCAGCCGGTTCTACTTCCTTTCATAAGCCCCATTAATATTGATAGCTACCCATCGAATTCCATTTCGTTCTCCAAATTGTTTGCAATGAGTCCCTCGCCTGTCAAATTGATGTGAGACCGCTTTAATCCCGTAGGTCGGAGGCTTGATTTAAACGTTCCGAGAGTAATAGGTAGAATTCTGTGAAGCGGAACGCTACCCTGCTTACACATAGTCCAACAGGTTAGGGACCACTGGTGAGTTGTATAGTCCTTGCCGCTTGAGCACAAGGACAACTATGAGCCAGAATATATTCGAGGTGCCCACTCCTATTTGATACCAACTGGGATCCCGATTCTCAGCAACACTTCCTTGGCCACTCTGCCGTTGCCCATGGTTCGTGAACAAAGACATATCTACAGTATAGTAGCCCACATCGCGACCATATTTACACATTTCTAAAATTATTACTTCGGTCGTAGCTGTCTGAGATAGTAATAAGCTTCCCGTCACTTCGACCGTGTTTTGGGTCTTGGTCAAGCATGTGGAATATTTAAAATAGAAAGCTACGTGCCAGTGGTTCAGGTACCATGCCAACACTGCGGTCCTGTGGCTCTTAATCGGCAATGCTAAATGACACATAAGATTACAAACTTGTTTTTGTATGCCGTCAGATGTATATTTGTAAGGCTCTGTTCAAATTTTTCTACCCCGCAGACAGCTGTAACTGAGGCCACAGACTGAACTTCACTAGAAACATAATAAAATGCTTTTTTGCTAGTTGCTTTACGTCGCGCCGACACAGATAGGTCTTATGGCGACGATGGGACAGGAAAGGGCTAGGAGTGGGAAGGAAGCGGTTGTGGTCTTAATTAAGGTACAGCCCCAGCATTCACCTGGTGTGAAAATGGGAAACCACGGAAGACCATCTTCAGGGCTGCCGACAGTGGGGTTCTAACCTACTATCTCCCGAATACTGGATACTGGCCGCACTAAAGCGACTGCAGCTAACGAGCTCGGTCATAATGAAATGTAGAAGCTGTACCAAAATTATTCAACTGTTTCTATATATTTATAAGAATTTTGAATATATTGGTTGTGTATGCCTTTGCTGGCGGGACGTAGTGTTTACACTGCACTAAGTCTTCTGGTATGGGCTAGAGCAATTTTGTTACTTTCATTCATCTGTCTCTGTCTTATCCCTGGCTTTGACAAAATGAAAGTGACTGAGGTATGAGCGATGCTAGTAATGCCATTCCTGACGCAGCCAGTCCCTGCTATGAATGGTGTGAAACTGTTGCTCATAGGGTCGGTTGGTGCATGCATTTCAGTGGGCTTGGCAGACTGATATGTAATAGCAACTTCTGGCTCGGTGAGGAAAGCAACGGGAAACTACCTCACTCCTCATTTCCCTAGTACGACTCTTCAGTGATGCCTAGGCCATCTATGACAGCTCATGGCGGAACTGTTGAGGATCCAACCAGCCTTCAGGCTGATGACTAAACATACATACACATTGGTTGTGTATCTTGAAGCACAGAGGTTCGAGTTTGGCATCCAAAAGTGAGGGAAAGTGACAAGCGTTTAATAATCGCTTAAATTACAGCGTCTGTTAGCCAGATGTGGTGCCTCGTGGTGCTCGGTACCACAGTAGCTCTCACACCCCCACTAGAGCCATGACACTTCGGGCTGCACGCGATGAAACGTCACGAGCTTTTCTCACAATACGACACGCAGCTGGAGATCACCGGTTAAAAAGAGAACACTTTCATTTGAAGAGCTATGCAGAATTCTAGGTCATATCAGAACACATACAGTATATATTTATAGATTACATGCAAGGGAAAGACCTACGTTGGGTGTTGCGGATTGATCGGGGGATTCTCAGTTGATCAATGGCCTGTGTGGCAGAATTATGAAAGGTACATAATGTGCTCATGTGGAAAGTCTGGTGATAATTAGGATGAAATGTCCCGTTTTCGCAAGGACAGTCAGGTTTCTTTATTGTACAGTATACCATCATGCCATCCGTGTCGTCTGCTTTCTATTTTGTCCCATTTTGTAAAACGTCTATACAAATAAAAGTATGCATTCCTTTAAACGTTTTGATAGGATATTGATGTGCAAAGTTTAATGACCTTTTATGTACCGAAACTCGTTGAGAAGAGCGAAAAAATGAGTTCTTAAGCTACGCGTTTTCTCCTTATTGTATTCACTGTTTTCTATATTCCTTGATTACGTGTCAGGGGCAGCCCGGTTGAGGCGGTAAAGGCGTGATTGGTTTACCAGGAAAAACGTGGGTTCGGTTCCACATCACGAAGTCGAAAAATTTAATGAACGAGATTTCTACTTCCGGAGGTGCATATAATCCTGGGGTTCGCTCAGCCAACACCAAAAATGAGTACCAGATTAAGAGCTGGGGGCAAGGGTTGTCGGGCGTAGAGCTGACCACTTTACCCCATCTAGTGCGGAGGTTACGGATACTGGAAACATTTACCTCCCACCCCTCCAAGGAACTTTATGGTTTTTATGTTTGTATGGAAATGACTTTGAATATGTTTTGGATTATGGCTTGAAAGGTGGAGCATGTTAGTACTTCATCATAACGAATTTTATTGAGTTTCTGGTTATCGTGAAAATTTATTTTGATTTCTAACTTTATTTATAGAGCTGAAGGTGTGTATACTTTCTAATGTGATCATGTTGTTGAGCAAACTTAAAAGTTGTATAAAAACTGCAGAAAAGTGGCTAAAATGTCGATATATATATACATATTGCAGTTGATAACTAAATGTTATCGTTAGTACTTTGAAGATCCACTTTGATATTAATATATGTTAAAAATATTTTGATGTCCCGTTCTGGACCTTCAGAAATATGAAATTTAATGTGTAGTTTTTTGGGTGGTATGAATGAAGTTCTTACCCAAAAGTTTGTACTCATAAGAATGAGCTGTTAGTAATATTTTCAGCCAAACTATCATGTACTCTGTTTGGTAAGATTTAAGACGTCCTTCTTCGACTTAGTGGATACTCATTCGCACCATCAAGTGGATCATTTAAAATTCAGCAGGTGGTCATGTTGTGCACGATTGACAACTGTTAGTGTTTTAACCTGTTGAGTTCCCGTTTCCAATCCGTTTGTATTTGAATTCAGTTGTATTTTGCTCATCGCAATAGAAATTATTTCGTCAGTGACGTTTCTAAACAGTTTATGGAAACTTGTTGTCCTGTACACTTAACTCCGGAAAGAATTTAAACCAAATTTTAAGGCATGTGGGGGGAGAAAGTCAAAATGTTTACGATAACGGAAAATCTTCGGGACAATGCCATTATTTGGAATTTGGAGTTGAGACAAAATCATTGGACGTAATTAACCAGACTATCACTGAAACAAAGTCCAGGGTGAAATTTATGTCAGAGATCTCAGACGAATTTTAAAATAAAACCAGTGTCAAACAGGGAGACGATATTTCTCTGAACCTTTTCAACAACTGCCTATAAATGGTAATAAGAGTATAGGAATAAAAACTCAAAAAGGGGGCGGGGGGACTTCATCATGAGATAATATTAGGTTCAAATCAAATAGGGGTTGGTGTAAAATGTTTGGCCTTCACTGACGACATAGCAATCCTCTCTAGAAGTACAAAGACTTCCATAGAACAAATCAACAATCTGAAGGAAATAGCAGGAAAATTTGGACTTCAGATATTTTTTATAAAGACTAAATTCATGACCAATATTAGAGATTCAGCCACAGCGTTAAAACAACAAGAACGGTAAATAAGGAAGGTTAATAAATATAAAAAACTACGTGAAATAATTCAGGTTAATGGACTTAATTCGAAAGCAAACAGATCAAGAGCAGAAAAACTAGAACTAGCATACCAACTAACTTAAAGATACATATAAAAATAATCTCTCAAGAGAAACTAAATTCAAACACTACTATACAGTAATCAAACCGGAGAGTCTGTATGCCACAGAATGCATTTTCTCTATGAAAACCGGTGAAATATAAGAGATAGAGGAAAAGGAAGGAAAAATAGTGATAAAAATCAGGGGACCACTGAAAACGTACTAAGAAGAGCTTAGACATAAGAGGAATAGAGATCTATACGAGGACGAAGAAAATGAAAGGATGTCAGACACGATCAGAAAGAGAAGAAATAAACTATTTTGTCACATAATGATGAAGGATAACAACAGAGACAAAACGAATGTTCAACGATATTTTCATGAATAAAAATTTCAATCACTGGATCAGAGGAGTGATATGACAGATATGGGAATAACAGAGGTATAAGACAGAACAACTTTTAGAAGACTGACACAGTATTTAAGGGTTTCTAGAAGAAGGAAAAAAGGAAGACACAAGAGTGAAGGAAACAGCAAATTGAAAGGATGAAAAACTATTGAAAGTCAAGAAAAGAAGGGTCAAGAAAAATCCACGATAGTAGCACTCTTAAATCATCCAATTACATCAAGCCAATGTAAGCCTCTTGTTGCTAGATACATTGATCCTATTAATAATTTCATAGCTTCGCCTCTTTATTTGTAGACATAATTATTTTTATACTAACACTAGCAAGATACCCGTGCTTCGCTACGGAATTATACTGAAATGTATAATTGAATGCTAAACGTTTTATATATTATCCGCCGAAATTCGCAAACTGACTCGTTTTCTGAGAGAATCCGCCAAAATTCGCGATCTGACTCATTTTCTGAGAGATTACGGCAAAGTTCCTCCCATTTTTCAATCTTTCCTTCCAGCAATCGATTTCGTACTTTCAGGCCTAGGTCCAGGTATTTCGCCCAGTCAGTTGGGTCCGTAAATCTTTGCCATCTTTTCCTATAAAAATTGTTAATATGGATCAAATCCTTGAGGTGATCAGGCGTGGTGTCGTCTTGGGTGCCTTGGCGGTACTGAACACGCGGCCGGAATGCATTGGTAGTCATTACCCGCCCAGGACCCGTTTCCAGCGCGGTCCGCACATTTGGACGACGGTCCAGAACATTACTTATTATTATTATTATTATTATTATTATTATTATTATTATTATTATTATTATTATTATTATTATTATTATTATGGACCCCGCAGCAAGATGCAAGACCGCTACTTGGCGGTAAATTACACCTGCTGCCATTGTCATTGCTGATAATGTTATCAGCACCATTGTCCCGCGTATATTTTTAGCGTTGTAATCGAATGAATTACTGTAACCGAGAATTCGGTACCAGTTACAGAGAATAGTTCTTTAGTTAATGAGCACTTAAAAAAATAGTTCAGTACGAACACTTAAGTGGTTCATAGTTGGAAGTTCAGCAGCTTAGCCTTTAAACCACATACAATTTATTGCATTACTTCTATCTGCTGTAATTAAATGTACATTAAGTTATTCATAGAATTTACATTTCATTTGAGGGGGCCCGACTTTTTATTTTGGCAGGTGGGCGCATGTCACATTCGGTACGCCTCTGGCAAGACCCCTATGGCACTTTGATATGCAGGGCCACCTACTAGTTTTGAAAGTACGTAACTTTTTACTATGTTCTTAGTAACACCTCCTCTTGTTTTTAGATTCCCTGGTCCAAATAAATTCAATTTCTTAAAAGAAATAAGCTGTTCAAGTTCTCAGAATTCATATCGCACTTGGCCATTTCTTTTCAGTATCACTGCCAACAGTTATAAATTAGTAGAGACTCATGCCTGAGACAGCTGTAAGCAATACCCGATAGTGAACACATACTCATCAATAAGACAAGTAAGTAAGTTATAAAGTAAGACCGTATTCTCGTTCCGAGTTGGTACAGCTCTTTTCAGGAGCCCCTCCACCCAATGGAGGTGTGCTGTATGTAACATTTTAGTCAAATACCAGCCTTCCACCCATTCTGTAATCTCCCGTTTTTCTTTTTTTCTTTTCTTTTTTGCTTCACATCGCATCGACACAGATAGAGATAAAGACGACGATTGGATAGGAAAGTTATAGGAATGGAAATGAAGCGTTTGTGGGCTTAATTAAGGTACATCTGCAGTATTTGCCTTGTGTGAAAATGGGAAACCATGGAAAACCATTTTCATAGCCTAAATCTGAGTTTATACTACACCATTTCCAAAACATGAGTATTGTGCTCCTCTTCTCGGTAATTTTTGCTTAACTGGATTATGATTTCAATAACATGCTGATATGTCCGTGGCATTTACATCTGAGTGCTCGCCCTCTGTAAAAAATGGTGAGATAAAACAGAACTACGAAAGACTTCTTCTCTTGTGACGTACTACACAAAATAATAAACTAGCTTGACCGTGTGCGAACTTGTGTAAATCACCTTACTGCCCCCATTTGTGTAACTTTCTCTGTGGTTTTCACAGCTTAGATTTAAACCGAAATGGGAATAACTCTTCAATAACTTCATTCAAATATATGTCGCTGTGCTAGAGCGCATGTGTCAATATTACTTGATCGTGTAGCAACAAACTTTTGGCAAATCTTTCAAATTGTTGATTGATGTTTCAAATCACCTGCTGTTCTGTTAGAACCTTGAGATTGGGAATAGTGATATGGAATATAAATCCCTAATAAGTGTATCATTCAAGAAACAAAGAGAGCTCTTTTCAGAAATTTCTCAGACTTTGACCCCCTTTTGTTATGTTTTCTTCTTCTTCGTGGTGTAACGGTTAGCTTCCGTCCTCGGTACGCCGAGTTCGATTTCTGGTACTCTTAGGAGTGGCAGGAGGTCTGGAATGTGCTTAAAATGATACATTAAGATTACCTCCATTGGCGTTGTGTCTGAAAGACCCACACCATCTCAGGACGAGGACACGAGTTTAGTTTTCTTCTTTTACTTTATATTATCTATGTCTGCTCTTATTATCATCGTCCAACAATTCTATTAAACTTTTATTCGGACTAGTCCGATATCGGTTGTGATTATCATTCTTTATTTTTCATTATTTTATTTTCCAAGCCTTTCATGCATAAATGTTCTGATCATTTATCTTGTCGTTAATCTATGCACATTTTCCTCACCTACTTGTTGTTACTCTTCCTTTATTGTCTATGTACGTTTTCTATTCTTATCCACGTCCCTCAGTCTTCTCCTTCCTTGAGTCCGGATAACTGCTTAAGTACTATTCGTGCCACGTTAACTACTTGGGTAATCGGCTTGCACTTGCCAGAAATTAAACTCCATTTAAATTGAACCAGGAAATGTCCGCACTAGAGGTTATCTTGAGAAGCATGAGCAGTTAGATGTGGGGCGTGTGCGATACACCATTGGAGTAGGTACAGAGAGATGTTTCTTTCCAAATATGTGCATAAATCTTGTTAATTTCTGGTTTATTTCAACAGTGTTCATACTACCTCTACAATAGATTTGTAGCTTCCAGCTTTGATACATACTCCTATAATCTGTCCGTGATGCCTTCCTAAACCACGGAACCACGGAACCACGTATCCTCCAATTGACAGTACCATAGAACCAAGTACCCAGATGCCACCACCACAGAACTACGTATCCTCCAACTGACATCACAGAACCACGTATCCGGATGCCATCATTATAGAACCACGTGTCCTCCGGTGATAAAGACCGCTCTCCGGATGTTCTAGAAGACTAATGATTGTCAGGGTTAACAAGTGTGGATATTATGCAGAAGTTACGCAAAGAACACAAGTCTAGATATAAACACAAGCGATTTAGATTTAATATGTTTACACTTGGCGACGTTCAAAGTTAATTCATTGCTAAGAGCACAGAGGAATGAATAACAAGTTCGTAGACATTGAACATATATACAAGTCTTCCTATGTGATACATTAAAATGAATTGCTTCAACATTAACTTGAAATAAATCAAAGACTATTCGTCGTTAAAACACTGTTCATGCAAAACAAAGAAGCGTAAGTTCGTAGAAGTCAAACGACGAGAAAAATATTCACAAGTTCTTAAAGGTAGAAATAAATGAATAAATGAAATAAACACGTGAAAATTATTTCCACTGTTTAAATACGTAAGTTCTCGAACACTGCCTCGAAGCATGAACAATTGACTAATACTGAAATACACTCACAAAGTTACACAATCTCAAGTGCTATATCGAATTACGGAGAAATATTTAACACTCGAAGGATCACAAGTTGGCGATCACTCTCTCGAAAAATACACAGTTTAAAAAATTAGGGGAACATGTCCTTGAACGTATGCCATGCTCCACAAAACAATACCTCACACCCAGGTATATTGCCAACTAAACCTTTATTCTTTACCGTCGAAGTATACAAGAAACATCGATGGATTCGCGTTCATTTTCTGAACTCAAACGGAAATATCCAAATAGGGGCGAAAACAAACTGATTATGGTACTCCATGGTGGATTTTTATCTCAGTTGGAGAGCTTCAGTATGCTGTATGTCCTCCACGAGCATATAATCACAACTTAGCACCTACTTGGCATGCATCGTATAAGCCGACAGAGGTCACGTTGCAGTACCAGGTTCCACTCTTCAATGAGAGCCTGTTCGAGACCTTGGAAAGTCTGTGGCGGAACACGACGCGCACGAAAATTCTGTCAAGCCTATCCCAGACATGCTCTATGAGATTCAGGTTGGGACTCACTGCTGGCCATTCCATCTCTTGAATGTCCACTTCTCGCAAGACAGCTCTGGTGATGCGCGTTACATGAGCCCTGGCATTGTCGTGCATGAGTACGAATTCAGGGCCAACACCGCATGCTTCAACCAACACATGCTGTTGTCGTATCGGTTCGATGTACCCCGCAGCGGTAAGATAACCATGAACGACGACAAGATCCGTACGGCTATCAATACTGATTCCATCCCATACCATCACAGAACCTTGTCCAAATCGGTCGCCTTCCTGTACAACATTTGGCATGTACTGCTCACCACGGCGTCTTCATATACGTTGACGTCCATCACGCTGTGTCAGGAGAAACCTGGACTCGTCTGTGAACAACACAGGTCTCCACTGGCGAAGTTGCCAATTGACGTGTGTACGGGCAAACAGAAGGCGAGCTGCGCGATTTTACTGCGTTAAACGGGGCACTCGAACAGGACGTCTAGGTCATAACTACACTTCTCTTAACCTGTTCCTTACTGCCTGGTCAGACTCCGTGACCCCAATGACCCTTCTGAGATCTTGTTGCAGTTCTCTGGCAGTTGCTGAACGACGCCTCAACGCACACATGGTCAGATATCGGTCATCCTGTGGGGTTTTCATGCGTGCACGACCTTGTCCAACCCTTCTTGTGAACTGACCTGTCTCACTGTAGCGATTTACGTACAACGTGCTCAAATGCCCGCAGTAGTCTGTGTACCTCACAACGACACACGAACGCACCGCTATTCATTTTTCTTTGAGGGGACACCTGACATTTTATTGCATGGCTAGGCCTACAAATGGAGTATAACTTCCATTTGACATATCCTGTGTAGCTAAGGTCTCAAAGTATGCTGTACGACCATTGGAACCCCATATTAAAAACATGTTCCCGAAATATTTTTGAACTGTGTATAATGATAACATTGCAAGTTCTGTTCCGAAGAACGAAGAAAATATTTATCGTAAGATTTGAAGGGATTACTTCATTTAAACACACGAAGAAACTGTTTTAAGTTAAACACATCACAGAATTATAAGATAAGCGTTGAAAATAAAAAAGTTCTCGGCATGAAGTATTCACGAAGTGAAATATTACAAGTGCTAATTCGTAATTTGCAACCGTAGAAAATTTTAAATCCGCACACAATACTTTACGCGACTTAGCGATGAGTGTCTGACCAAGTCTAACAGCGTGTTGACTATGAAGGCACGACTGAATACGTGGCGTAGATTTAACTGAATTTGCATAGTCGAGAAACGAGACATGTGAGTCACGACTCATTTATTGCATCAGCTTGTTTATAACTATTTAATAAATGCCACAATATTCTTACGATCGGTGTAAAAACTAGTGATTTTCGTAGACATTATTAAACACATATGCTGCCATTGTCCTTTATTTATTATCATAATCGTTAGTGGAGACATTAAAAGAAATAAAAATATCAGCTGGGCCTCGGTGACGTGTAATGTGCTGTGCCATACGCCATTAGTTCCACGCTGGAAGATTTGCAGATGATGCATTCTCAAGCGGTAGAAATAATTCATTATAAGTTATATAATACAGGACAAATGCTGTACCTGCACTACTGATACAATATATATCTAAACAAGTACTCTACAATATACGAGGACTGGGGCAGAAGTCATGGCAACTACTTTTTTTCTGGTAGATATGTCGACGGATCACAAACGTATATGTGTCGTGTGGAAGTTCTGCAGGCATAGTGTGTATGCAGAACAACATATGGCTCTGTGATAGCTGGTAGTAGCGCAGTGAGGGCTGTGAAATCAGTCAGTTGGTGATTGTCGTGCGAGATGGAAGTATCCCGTGTTGAGCAGCGGGCTTACATCAAAATAGCCGTTCTCCGAGGGAGAAATGCGATGGAATGTCACAGTGAATTAGTGGAAGCCTTTGGGAATAATGCCCTACCATGCCATACAGTAGCACGGTGGGTAGGAAAGTTTCAGCAAGGACGTGTGTCAACCAGTGATGAGCAACGTTCGGGACGACCTGTCACTGTGCGGACCGACGTGGCACTTGCCGTTATCGAGCAGCTCCTGCATGAAGACAGACGATGGACGCTACTGGAGTTAGAGAGGGCAAGTGGCATCGAGAAACGAACCGTCACAGGACATTGCGTAATGAGCTGCAACTGCGCAAAATCGCATCGGGGTGGGTACCGCATGCACTGACGGAAGTTCAAAGGTGGATGCGCTATGCAATATGCTCCGACCACCTTGCAGGCTGGCAGCAGGACGGTGATCAATTCTTGTCACGAATAACCGCCATCGATGAATTTTGGGCCAGGGCATACGAACCAGAACTGAAACGTCCGCGGTGTGGCGACATGCTGGATCACCAAGGAGACAGAAGGTCCGCCAGAATCCTTCCCCAGTCAGATTGAAGGTGATCGTCGCGTATGACGTCAGGCGTGTCATTGTTTACCACTTTGCTCCACATGACAGAACAGTGACCGCACAGTACTACGGGGGCTTCCTGGTGCGACAGGTACGACGTGGCGTTCGGGAGAAACGTCCGGATCTCGCGGACAGTGCAATAATCCTCAGCGACAATGCAAAACCGCATAAAGCAGAGTGTGTAGGGTAGCTACTGCGACGTTGGGGATGAGAAGAATTGGAGCACCCACCGTACTCTCCCGACATTTCGCCCTGTTACTTTGATCTCATTCAAAAGATTAAGGAACCACTACGTGGTAAGCGGTTTGCAACACGAGAGGTCATTGCTAATGCTGTGCGCCTACACGTGACCCGATTCACACATGGTGCGGCAAATGCTGAGGCAGATGGTATTCAGCGCCTCCCACATCGTCGGCAGCGTGTGGTGTCAGTAGCAGGAGACTACTTTTAGGGTCTTTAGACCCAGGTTTGTCATGTCAACTTTATGTGTACTGTGTTGTCATTCTTTTGCACCGGGAAGGCCATATTGCCCTGTATACAACCGTAATAAATTAGTGTGTTACGATATTTCAGTGCTATTCATTGTCCGCACATGTAGTTAACACCTTGTCTTTTCGTCTGTATGTCACAGTTCCCAACCGGACTGGTATCTTCAAGAAAACAATGACTTTTGCCCGCAACCCTAGTACTATGCTCAACTAGTGCGTATAATATCATTGAACTATTTTCTTATGAAGTAGAGTAATTTCTCAGTAAAGGGCCTTTTTTGCTATTTTTGATTTACGTCGCACCGACACAGATAGGTCTTATGGCGACGATGGGACAGGAAGGGGCTAGGAGTGGGAAGGAAGCAGCCGTGGCCTTAAATAAGGTACATTCCCAGCATTTGCCTGGCGCGAAAATGGGGAAAACACGGAAAAACGTCTTCAGGGCTGCCGACGGTGGGGTTCGAACCCACTATCCCCAGGATGCAAGCTCACAGCCGCGCGCCCCTAACCGAACGACCGACTCGCCCGGATAGAAAAGTTTAGTAAATAATCAATACTCAAGTTTATCAATACAACCCTATATCAAAAACTAACCTGTTGGTATTAATAGCAGAACTTAGTTTAAACTAAAATGGTGTGAATGCGACCTTTGCCCTACAGCAGTCTTCGACTGGGAGAGTCAAGAGCCGAACAGGGTATACCCTGTACAATACATACTGTACTTCATTGCTGAGAACGGAATAATCCATAATTATTTACGGTTTCAAGTCAAATTTTTGTATCAGTTTTATCCGAAGCTACTAAATCGTTCGTAGGAACATGACAACTCTCAATGTGATATCCGAGACCGTCTCAATAATCCTCTACCGACCTCTGTGAGTGGGGGCGGTAGAATAACACCCACGGTAAACCCTGCCTGTTGTAAGAGGTGACTGATAGGCTCTGAACGTTGGAACGTGGGTTGGAGACCATGGAGCCTTTAGCTGAGTCCTCGCATTGCATCCACTTACTTGTGCCTGGCTCCTCACTTTCATTTATCCTTATCGACCTCCCTTTCAGACCGTGTACGCACAATTGTGCGGGTTCGTATTTTATTTATGTCTGAGCTTATTTGACGCTTTCTTGGCGCTAGACCGGACTGCCGTGCTTGTGCGGGACACGTAGCATGTACTTCAATTGCTTTTATTTAGCGCTTGACCACCAGGGGGTAGGAAGAAAAGTTTAAAAATACAGTTCATCGGCAAGATGGCGGGAAGCAGGAATGACTAAAATAAGTATTTATTTATTGCATTCATATTCATCCAGAAGCTCTACTGAATATCAGAATATAATCAATGAAGTGTGTAAATGGTTTAGCGAACGTAAATTGTGAACTTACAACATCGTACGTAATACCATGAGGTTCTGAATGTTGATACGCACATGTGTGCGAGCTAGATTTCCCTACAGGCAATGCATGCAAGAGTGCTGGGTGCTGCCACCAAGAGGACTGTGAAAGCAGAACTCGTACTCTACGTGAGGAATGTAATGTAAACGATTTTAATTGTTTAAAATACATTGTTCCACACTGTAAAATAGAACATTTGATCATGCATATGTGTATATTCACATGTACTGAGCTGAATTTTGATTTTGTTTTATTTTTTGTAAGTAGTGAATTAAGTCCTAACACGCACAATTGTGTGGGTTCAGTTTTTGCCGAATGTTCTCATTTTGTAAAATAAACTGTAAAAACATATATTTGAGAGCATTTTAGTAAGTTTTTGATGTACAAACGAAAATTCACACGGGCAGTTTTCTTTCAAATCCGACGACAAGGTGTTGCTGCCAAAAGGGCAGTAAAAGCAAAACTCGTCCTCGGTGTAGAAAATGTATTATTTACTTGTATTTGAACGAAGATTTAATTGTTTTAAATTATTCCCCACTGTAAAATAGAACGTTTGATCATGTACATACGTATATTCACATGCATTGAGGTAATATTTATTTATTTATTTATTTTGCTAGGGGCTTTACTTTGCACCGACACAGATAGGTCTTATGGCGACGATGGGATAGAAAAGGCCTAGGAGTTGGAAGGAAGCGGCCGTGGCCTTAATTAAGGTACAGCCCCAGCATTTGCCTGGTGTGAAAATGGGAAACCACGGAAAACCATTTTCAGGGCTGCCGATAGTGGGATTCGAACCTACTATCTCCCGGATGCGAGCTACAGCCGCGCGCCTCTACAGGCACGGCTAACTCGCCCGGTATATATTTAAAAAAAAATGTAAGTAGTGAATTGAGTCCTGACACGAACAATTGTGTGGGTGCTTTTTCTAAGATTTTCAATTTTATTTTGTAGAATAAACTAAAAATATGTCTATTTAAGAGCATTTTAGTCAGTTTTGACGTACAAACAAAAATTCACACCGCCAATTTTTTTCAGGTCTGAAAGAGCTAGGGAGTCTTTTATTTTCACGTCCTTCATGGCCCTTGTGTTTCTTTTTCTGATACCTTCATTTTTCGAATTGTCGGACCCCTTCCATTTTTTCTCTCTGATTAGCGTTATATAGAGGATGGTTGCCCAGTTGTACTTCCTCTTAAAACAGTAATCACCACTACCACCACCACCACCACCACCAATCCTCGATCGGCAAACAAACAAAGAAATAAACACACTAATAAACAAATATAACTTAAATGCTCTTCTGTCTGTCAAACACAGAACTTCAATATTAATATTACACTATGACATATCTGTAAAAATAACCACACTCGTAATCAAGGAATAATGTGATGTTATTACAGCCACTTTATAGTGTAACTTATGTGTTCGATAGACTGGAAAGCTTTTAAATTACGTATAACAGTCAACACTGGAATGTATGGATGGCTTACTTCTTAACAAAGTAATAAACAAGGGGAAAAAGGACAGACGGACAAAGAATTAGTATTGCTTCGATTTGTTTAGAATGAACCTAAACGCTTAGTAAAGCGTAATACCGGTCAAAACATATATACAAACTCCTCAAATGTATTTGTATACTCTGTATTCTGTTTGTTGATAAGACTCGATCCATCTCTGACTAGATATAATGATAATAGTGCGCTATATCTTCTTGTACGGACTAGAACAAATTTGTTACATTCATTGGCCTGCCTCAGCCTCATCCTTAGCTTTGCCATTGTGAAAATGTACGTACGTTCTTCTAGATGTTCACAATGACAGTCATTGGTGTTTTAAAATAAGGCTCTTGTTTAAACTCAAAAAACAATCACAGGTATAAGTCCTTACATGAATGAAGTGAACTGTAGAAGTCAGCATCATATACTATAAATGAAACATCATGTAGCACCTATATGTTTCTGGGTATTTCTAGCTTAGAGTTTCCAGTCAGTCTAGTTTAGTTTACTTCTGGGATTACGTGTCATTACATACATGCTAATTATTTCCGAAATCATATATATTGCATGTGTGCTGTGAAATCTGATTTTTTAATTTGGTATGTTGCCATGGAGAGTGACATGTTAAGCTCGATTCAACCTGACACTATTCAATTAGCAAGGAAAGGTAACCACATCGCGTTGTTTATTCCGCAAACGAAGTAAAGGTTACACCTACAGGCTTACTGTTTCATGCATGTAAGGTAACAGGTTTCCAAAGTTTTATTGCAATATTTGTGGATGGGTATAGGAGACATATACAGAATTTTACATTCATATTTCTACACTACGATCAAATTTAAAATAACGCCTTTAGGGTGAAATATTGAGGTTTTGGTTCAAAATAGGGAAGAGATATGCAACCAAAAACTTAAAAAAATGGAAGGAATAGACTGCATCCGTGTGGAACACAGAGAGAACAAAACTTTCATAGATAGTTAAGAAGGAAACACAGACCTCGGTAACATTACAAAACAAGATTCATTTGATCATATCTACATTGATTTTTTTCTTTATTTATTTAATTCTCTATTTTTATTAAATAGCCTTATTTACTCAATTACTTTTATCTGATAAACATTAAATAAGCTCATTAATAAATTAATTGTCTATGGTATATGGAAATATGCCTTTGCTAGCAGAACCTAATGTTTACAACAGTCTTATCCTTGGCTTTGACAATATGAACGTGACTGAGGTATGAATGATGCTAGTAATGCGATTCCTTGTGCAGCCAGTCCCTACTATGAATGGTGTGAAAACGTTGCTCATAGGGTCGGTTGGTGCATGCATTTCAGTGGGCTTGGCAGACTGATATGTAATAGCAACTTCTGGCTCGGTGAGGAAAGCAACGGTAAACTACCTCACTCCTCATTTCCCTGGTACGCCTCTTCAATGATGCCTAGGCCATCTATGACAGCTGATGGCAGAGCTATTGACGATCCAACCAGCCGTAGGGCTGAAGACTGAGCATACATACATATGGAAATAATACCGTGGCAGATATGTAACAAAATTCAGTATCGTAGTGCTGTCGAACATGAGAATTTGCATTCTTTCAAAAATTTTAGTGCAATAAGCATTATCTTGATGTTCAAGATATTTAACGTGTATATACGCAGGAAATAAACTTGATCACTATAGTAATTTCCCTCCAGGATGATGTGCGGTCTTCTTGGACTACCAACGCCGCAGCCCTTCTGCGTCTCATGAACTGAGTGATCGACTAATTTGCAGATATTTTTCTATCTGTATGTAAGAGCGATCTTCAGCTGCGGAAGAGATTGTCCCGACTACGGGAATTCCAAGTAAGTTCAATTGGTTTGAATTCCAGTGACCCAACTGGTCAAAGTAACCACACTATTCACTTGATGTTCTAGTGATATTTATAAGCACGGACTTCACCATCCAGGAAAATCTGGTCAGTGAAAATCTATTGACCAAGTTGGGCATGTACTTTCCATTCTAAATGTTTTCTACCAGCGAATATATGAGAGCACGGATATCTTCGTCTACGAAGGACTTGAGGGCAGAGTTGACCAAGTGATTTCTAGACATAATCAATTAAAGTCTGGTGATCCAAGCGGCCCCTCTATACCATCGAATTTCTGATCCATTAAAATGAATTGTTTCTGTTCGTAGGACCTCACCTTTATGCATGAAATCTACCATGTCTGAAGATCTGGAAGTCTGCCAATACCGACTCCTCACCTCAGTATTATTCCACCAACAATGCAACTGGTTATATCGGGCGCAAAAATGAGATTTTTCTTCGTTGATGTCTTCTCTTGATGAGTGTGTCACTGAGGCTGGAACAGTGACTCAAATAAAAACTATATAGACGCGATTAATCATGTCTTCAATGTTTCTGTCGGATGTGTAGTATTTTGCGGTTGATACGACGCATTTTATGGTCTTCCATGCAGCTAAGCAAACTTCACTCAGATGCTTGAGGACAGTTTGATTGTGACACTTTGTATCCCGTTTCTAGAAGGTTATGTTTCAGGTACATAGCATTCTGCTACATTTTTGAATACAAAATTGCGTATGGCTTTTACTGCCGGGAGTGTCCGAGGACATGTTCGGCTCACCAGGTGCAGGTCTTTCAATTTGACTTCCGTAGGCGACCTGCGCATCGTAATGAGGATGAAATGATGATGAAGACGACACATACACCCAGCCCCCGTGCCAGAGAAACTGACCAATGATGGTTAAAATTCCCGACCCTGCCGGGAATCGAACCCGGTACCCCTGTGACCAAAGGCCAGCATGCTAACCATTTAGCCATGGAGCTAGACACCTTTTTGAATGACTATCTCCGGATCATCCATGACGTTGCCTTCAAGGAACATTTGTCATTGACTGAATACCAATCAACAATTTGAGAAATAAAACATTAGGAAATAATACAAGATCAGCTTTTAAATCCATCTATGGTAGTCCGGATTCCTTCTTCTTTACTGTCTAGGTGCACACAAAACACAGAATTGATTATGTTAAATTATACTGTTGCTACATGATTCCAGAACTTCTTCCTATTTCTTAAAGGGCACAGTTTTTTTTCATGGCCCAGATCAAACTGCTCTTCTTCTGCATTACGACTGTAGCAGTATGGAAATTAAAAGGTGCTGGTAGTGTTGACTAATGACATTTGGAGTACGACTAGTGTACCTGGATGTTATGTAAAGTGCTATTACCGAGCGAGTGGCTGCGTGGTTTGGGTCAAGTAACTGTCACCTTGCATTAGGGGATAGTGGGTTTGAACCCCATTTTAGGCAGTCCTGAAGATGCTTTACCGTAGTTTTCAATTTTCACACCAGCCAAATGCTCAGGCTGCACCTTAATTAAGGTCACAGTCGCATCCTTCTCACTCCTAGGTCTTTCCTAACGCTCGACGCCATCAGACCTGTATCGGAGAGACGTAATGCATTTTTAAAAATGAAGTCCTATACATAGGATCTGTAGGGCTAAAGCAATACCACTTTCTGCCCTAGGGAGGAAAACAGTGGCAAACTACTTCACTGATACTCTTGTTTGGTACGCCTAATTATGGTACTGCCATAGCGTTTTGCAGTTTCCCTATAACCGCATAATCTTTGGTACTTTATTAATTAATTTATTTGTTTCGTTGCCGACCCCGTAGTGTAGGGATAGCATGCCTGTCTCTTACCCGAAGGCCCCAGGTTCAATTCCCGGCCAGGTCAGTGACTTTTCTCTTGTTATGAGGACTGGTTCGAGGTCCATTCAGTCTACGTGATTAGAATTGAGGAGCTATTCGACGGTGAGATAGCTTCCTCGGTCTAAAAAGCCAAGGATAACGGCCGAAAGGATCGTCGTGCTGACCATACGACACCCCGTAATCTCCAGGCCTTCAGGCTGAGCAGCGGTCGCTTTCTATTCCGAGGCCCTTGAGGGCTGTAGTGCCATGGGAGGTTATACTTCGTTAGCGTTTTTATTTTAGTGCCAGGAGTTTTCGAGGCCATGTTCGGTTCGTTTGGTGCAGGTCTGTCTACATGACCTGTGCGTCTGCGTGTGAGATGATGAGGATGATGATGATGAGGAGGAGGAGGAGGATGTAGGGAGAGGCTGAAATTCGTTGTCATTACATAGCCTACTGCTATCGAGTAACACCACGGAGTCTGCATAATGCTTAACTACCTCATCCGACGGAAGAATCACAATAATCAGCGTCATACGACTTCACTCCATACTGACACTGCCTAGAGGTTTGAAACTGAATCCGGGCTTTTGGCACGCAGTCTATTTATTAGAAATTGTATTACAACCGCCTCTCCTACCCTATCGGCCAATAATCTGATAGTGAATTTTATTTCCAGCATCGGGATTCAAACCGGCTAATCACGGTGTCAGACCAGGTGTACTTTAAACGAGTTCACGATCATGGCCACCAAACGGTCTTGACAACTTTACAGACAGGCACATGGTACCACGTACACAGTTCTCTAAATGCGGTATCGCACGCGCTACATAGCCTATTAAACTTCCTACAACTGCAAAATGCTACTCCTTAACTTCCCTTTAGCGTCATCAGTAGCTGAGTTACTTGTCTATATGAACGAATGTTTGTTTTATTTGTCGTAGATAAATAGTGTTTGACACTCTTTCAACCCCGACTGAAGTAGATTTACAAGACCTATGGTGTCTTTCGTTTTTACGACCTTCATGGATCTACACTTCTTTCCTTTTTTCTAAACCCTATAACTTCGAAGTGTCGGAAGTCTGTTATTTTTCTCCGCATTAGTGCAAATAGCAAATATTTACCCTACTGCACTTTCCCAAGTTAATCACTACTGCAAACACCACCAGCCTTTTATGGGGCTGTATGTTCCTCGAGTTCCTGAATTGTCCTTATAGCCACTTAGAATATGACAGACAATGCATGGACGTAAATGGGGCTGTTGACTAACGTATTTTAAGTGAAACACCAACAATAATATCAAATACTCTAATATAGTTGACTTTTTATGTGTGAGGTATATTTTACTATGTTTCACAGCTCATATTAGTGCCTACACAGCGACTCAAATGTGCAGTACATCATATCGGCCAGGATCCTCAACACGCAACAACCATTAAGAATGAATGTGCCTCAGCTATTCTCCACGGAAAGTCAGCTTGATTACAAGTTCCTACCGCCTGGGTAAGGAAAAAAAGGAAACAAGAAGCCGTTCTTGCACGACCCCCGAACAGCTTCTGTATGGTCGGACTTAAGATCGAATGGTGCTCCCCACCCTTCCGCACTGCCCGCCCCATTACAGCACCATGCTGGGCTGGAGATAAGCCACGCTATCGATTGTATACCTTCTGAATGCTAATTCCCTGCCCGGAAATTCAAAATACTATACATTGCTGCAGTTTTGGAACTTGCAAGCCAACCGCAGCTGGTATAGGTGTCCTTTGTCTCCTGTCTTGTTCTCTTTAATACAACTTGTATGGAATAGAAATGTTACCTGAGTAACACCGCGCGTGCTTCAGCCATATCCATGTATAACGTGTTCTGTGGATAACATTTCACGTTTACTAGCAATCCTATTACAGAAGTGGGGAAATGTCAGCAACCGGAAAAATTGGATCGAAAAGACTATTCGAAATTTTTCTCTGGTAATTCTCTGAAAAGTATTGTGATAAATTCAAAATACCTTAAAATTAGAAACATCTCATCAAACGACCAGCATTACTGATTCTGCGATCAACAACACGTGTAAGGAATGACACAGGATGTAGTGGGTATAATACTTAGTACGTGAGTTCGTGGTTCTTTGAGCATCTCCAGATTTCTTCTTACCAAGAGTGATCAAAAGACGATAAAGATAGACATGAACTGTGTTAATCGTAGTTGAAAACTGTTCAAGAATAATTAATCGCAAATTAATTAAAATACATGTCATCTATTACGACATACGTACAAACAATAACCAATTCTCCTGAAGAATAGCAACTGAATTGATATCATTTAATATTTCAATTGTATGACCATGGAGCTGCATGCCTTGATCCTCCAGACAGACTACTGACATATTCGATCGAATGTATTATTACCTTACAATGGTCTCCAGATCAGTTATAAAGCCATTGAAGGTTATGGTAAAGAAGAACTCAAAGGAAATTGCACGGAAGTATACGTCCAGTTACTATACGTCCAACTGTGTTTGTCGGCCGAGATAACTTGCTCATTTGAATAGGAAATTTTGATGGAAATAGGATTAAGGCGTAAATTCATAAACTCAAAACCCCGTGGTCATCGAATAATTATATCCAGAAAATATCGTTTAGTGTATAAGCGGAAACCAGTAAATGAAAGATCACATGTCAGCGGGAGAATAAAACAACTTTTATAGGTGGCATTCAAGTCCAGCAATAGCGTATATGGCGGAGGCCATGGTTTGAACGATGCTAGTTCAGTGATCAAGAAAGCGTTGGTGAAACAATCGATTGTATACGTCAAGAAGATATAAGAATGGTTACGCGTTGTTCCTTTGCATGATTTCTTAATTAAGAGAATTACCTTGTCACAGAAGGCATTCCACAAATCTCAAGAACAGGAAAGGAAATTATAGACCAGCGATTTGTCAGAAATTATAAAATGAGAACCAATGTTATTATTGTAACATTTAAATAGGATTTCATTTCATATGAACAATGCTATTGTAAAAATTGAGATTGAAAGCCGAGAGACACTTAAGAAGGAAGCTAGCTGAAAATTGTAAGACTTGAAAAGTAATTGTGAGAGGAATACGGAAAGAAATTGTAATAATAATAATAATACTAATAATAATAATAATAATAATAATAATAATAATAATATGATGATGATGATGATGATGATGATGAAGAAGAAGAAGAAGGTCTAGCGTTACATAAGAAACAAGGCGAGTGTTTTTGGATCAACATTGAAATATTGTTTGTCATATATCGTTGTAATAATTCCGATTGTACAAGTTTCAGGTCAGAATGCCCACGAAGGTGGAAGATTGTTACTGTAATACCATAACCAAATCAACCATGAGGGTTTGAACAGGATTAGTGTCCTGACAGGCCTGGAACTATGGGGAAATGAAATAACATTTAGAATTCAACCAGACGAGAGGATGCAGATGAGCTACAAGAATCCGTCAACGATAAGTACCTCAAGATGTTGTCTTTCCTCTATTCTGTTATGTAGAATGCATAGCAGTAGCGTAGATTTTTATCTTTTATTTGTCATGAGGTGACATAATTAAGATACAACTTGAGTAGCATAATGTGATCTTCGCAAATATTCAATTATATCCGTAATTACAGTTAAGTTTTCAATAAGGAGATATTGTAATCATATCTCCCGTGCAATATTCAACTTGTAAAGCATGCATTCGTGGTAATTATTCCGGGATTTCTTAAATATTGTTCATGAGTGTAGGAAATATTGTACTCATAACTGAAATGACATACTAGCTACTGCGTAGATAATTCTTGTGAGATGATGTGATTTACGTGTCGTTTTTTGAGATATGATAACTTTCATGTGTGCGTATGATTTGTGTAAAATGTGAGTATTTCGTCAAGTTAATGCTAGGATGATACTAACACGTATTTGATTATCAGAAGGTTTCTTCGGATATATGTGCTTGTATATTTCTGGATGGATAATTATGAATAGGCATGATGCGCATGTAAGGTGACGTGAGTAGTAAATGATCGGGTCTTCGATAGAATGTTAATATGACGATGAGAAGTTGCTGTGATATACGATTTGTTGAAAATGAGCATTACGGAAGTGTAGTGTGGTCTTCGAGAATTTTAATGAATTGAAGGCTGGGAATGATTAAATAAAATTTTCATCATGCGAAGTTGAAGTGGCATCAGAAACAGACAAGCGATAGGATTGATGATAGTATTTTGCATAATATTTCATTAATTATGATGAGTAGTGAAACGTGCGTGCGGTCATCAAAATGTTAATCTATGGCCCGGTAAAGATGCGAATGTCACATATTTGATCAGAAAATCATTGATAGAGGATCTTCGACAGTAGACGACATTAAGATGAAGGTAATGAAATGTATCATATTTAAGTGGTGTTATTGTCACCTGAAGCAGTGCATGACTAGTATTTCTTTAAGTAGTTGCTTTGTAGTATGGATTCTCGTAGATAGTAGTAGATATTCATAATTTTCAGGAGAATAATCTCGGTGAAGCCAGATGCTGTTGGATCGTTTCCAAGTCTTATTTATTAGTGGTGTTATCAGCTAGATGTTGTGTATTTTAGGTGCGGCGGATATGAGTTTCCTGGAGATGCTGTTCCTGCTTTGATTGAATTTACTTCTTAGAATTAGTCGCAGTGTCTACGAATAGTATGTGATTACGTTATTAACAGGCGACAGCGTTGAATATAGGTTATTATGAGAAACTCAAGTTGTTAGATAGATAGTTCATGCGATGAGTCATAATATTGATGGAACATAGAAAGATAAAATCTTGGATTAATGAGTGACAAATACGAGTAAAATAACTAAATATTTCTTATTTAATTCTTTAGTTGGCGGACAATCAGAAGAAAGTAGAATCATTTAGTGTGTCGTGATCAATAAGCCTTCAGCAAGTTCCATGTTGGATTTGTTACAAGTCAAGATTTGAATTTAAGTTAGTTATTACCAACATGTGATTAATTGTGTTGTTGCTTGTTGATATCTATATTATAGCCTAAAGGCCTGCAGTTTTACGTGGAATCTAAACTACAGACAAAACCGACTCCAATCTTCAGACCGTAATATAAAAGAACATGGCGGCCGAAGTAGCCGGATTGCTGTTATTGGCTAACACGAATATATCACGTACATATTATATAAACGGCGGTAATGTAATATGATAAATGTAACATCGTAGGGAAAATCACTTTTACATAACATCTAGCTGATAATACCATTAATAAATAAGACTTGGAAACGATCCAACAGCATCTGGCTTCATCGAGGTTATTCTCCTGAAAATTATGAGGAACTACTACTGTCTACGAGAATCCATACTACAAAGCAACTACTTAAAGAAATATTAGTCATGCTCTGCTTCAGGTGACAATAACACCACTTAAGTATGAGACATTTCATTACCTTCACCTTAATGTCATCTACTGTCGAAGATCCTCTAATCAATTATTATGAAAACGCTTCGCCAACAAGTACGCACCACATATAATCAACTAGAATCACATACATTCCACTAGAAAAGAGACCAACAAGCTGATTATTCGGACATTTCAATTCGTCAAATAACGTTTTCTGTTAGATTTAACCTCGCTGAATAGATGATATTACATGACAAAATTGTTAAAATGATATTTCTAACATCATTTTGAATGTTTCAAAATAAATTAAGGTGCGATATTCCTCGATTTATTCGCTCTCATGATAACTGTGAAACATAACTTGTTGCCTTAGATTTGAAATGGTGGACAATTTCTTAAATTCACCACCCAATGAATGGGAAGTACACCCGAAATAATAATGTTATTGGCTTTAGGTCCAACTGACTACATTTTTTACGGGTTTCAGAAACGTTGAAATGCCGAAATTTAGTCCTGCAGTAGTTCCTTTACGTGCCAGTAAATCTACCGACACAAAGCTGACGTATTTGAGCACCTTCAAATACCACCGGACTGAGCCAGGATCGAATCTACCAACTTGGGATCAGAAGGCCAGCGCCTTAACCGTCTGAGTCACTCAGATCAAGTACACCCGAAATGATTATGTTAACTCAATGAACGGCCCTGGTAATGTTAATAAAATGTTAACAAATGGCATAACAGCACTTCACTCAATGATAGTAACCGTAGTAATGAAACGTTCAGACACTAAAGATATAATAGGTTTTTACCCATTAAAGAACATGAGTGCAAAAACTCTATTGACTAAACATTGATATTTAACCACATGGACGAGCTTCAGTTCGGCGCAGTCTGCTTGATTACAGATAGTGACAGCATGAATCGGAAGGTGTTGGTAGTGTAAAACCCTACGTTACAAACTCAGCTAATCCCTCTATTCCTTTTGTGTTACAGTATACAGATTGCTCCATCTGTCACACTTATAAGTTTTGTTATACTCCAAGATCCAGCCAAACATTTCCGCAGGCAAAGCGCAGATTATTGTAAAATACAGTTGCGTCTAAATCACTATACGTTTTGAAGCACATAGACGCTGACGGAATAACACAATATAAATTATATTCTATCTAAGTTAATATTTTTCGAGGAACACGAATAGTTTGGAAGTAGAGAACTGGCTTTTCTAACTTCAGAATTATTCTCAAAATGATGTATGCACGCTACAGTTTTGCCATGGACTTCAAAATAATCACGATGTATATTCCTAATGGATTTCTCTTCTAATGTTCTATTCCGTAGGAAACTTAAGAATAGTTGTATGAGAGGCATTGCCATAGACTAAAAACTGGTCCATCTAGTGCACTCATGTTCTTTAATGGGTAAAAACACGATCAAAACAAGCACATTCTCACATTACTGCGTATAATTACAGATCCTATGTATCCACTGACTAGCATAAATACACTCCCACACTTATATTCTACAAAGAAACTAACATTTATCGTCTTCCTTCATGAAATTACACCGACTACATACGATAACAACAAACCAAAACAAACCCACATTTTCAACAATTCCGGCTACTCGATTCGCCATCTTTGAACAATCGAGGGTAGCATTAAGGTCTGAGGATTTCACATTTTCAACAATTCCGGCTACTCGATCCGCCATCTTTGAACGATCGAGGGTAGCATTAAGGTCTGAGGATTGCACATTTTCAACAATTCCGGCTACTCGATTCGCCATCTTTGAACAATCGAGGGTAACATTAAGGTCTGAGGATTGCACATTTTCAACAATTCCGGCTACTCGATTCGCCATCTTTGAACAATCGAGGGTAACATTAAGGTCTGAGGATTTCACATTTTCAACAATTCCGGCTACTCGATCCGCCATCTTTGAACGATCGAGGGTAGCATTAAGGTCTGAGGATTGCACATTTTCAACAATTCCGGCTACTCGATTCGCCATCTTTGAACAATCGAGGGTAGCATTAAGGTCTGAGAATTGGAGATGGTCTTGCTGCAGACGTGACATAATACAGTCGAACATCGATATCTCGAACCTCTATTACTCGAATTTTCATTATCTCGAAGTAACTTTAATTTCCCGGCCGTTCGTCCTGTTCTTCACGTGTATATATTTTTCTATTACTCGAAATTCGGTTACACAAATTTCTCGATTTCTCGAAGCAAACATTTCCTCCCTCGAAGCAAAAAATACACTGTAACTCGAATTTTGTGCTACATTAACCATGGTTTGTGAGGAACAGGTACCAAGTAAATAAATGTTTGCAGTGATGCTGGGAGCTAATATGACGGGAACCGAAAAACTAAAACTTTTAGTGATCGGATCATCGGCGAAGCCTCGCTGTTTCTCGGGTGTGAATTAATTACCGGTCACGTACGAAAGCAACCCCAGAATTCGCGGACGACAAGCTCCATTTATGAATCTCGGCTGTGTGGTATTGACGAGAAATGTCAACGTGACAGGAGGAAAGGTTAACAGTAACAAACAGAAGAGTCTAACGAAATTTTTTCCAAAGGCGTTAACTGAGGTTATGTTCCTTGTTTCACTACTGTATGTACTGTATCCTGTCTTCTAAACGGTTACTATAATACGGTTTATAATGAAAGTGATACCGTAAAATAGAGTTTGTTTGTATATTTTTAGATACTGTTAAAAATAATGTGTTCAGTATGATGGTTTTCCGTGGTTTCCCATTTTCACACCAGGCAAATGCCGGGGCTGTACATTAATTAAGGCCACGGCTGCTTCCTTTCACTTCCTAGGCCTTTCCTAATCGTCGCCATAAGACATATTTGTGTCGGTGCGACGTAAAACAAATAGAAAAAAAGTGTTCAGTATAAGCCCGTAGATACATACGATTCAATTATGTGCTATACATGCTCGAAAACGGTATTCTCTATATCTCGAAATTTCGATAACTCGAAATAAAATGTAGGTACTGAGGTGATTCGATGTATCGAGGTTCCACTGTATATCGAAACTCTCTCTTTTTTTTTTTTTTTTGCTAGTTGCTTTACGTCGCACCGACACAGATAGGTCTTATGGCGACGATGGGACAGGAAAGGACTAGGAGTGGGAAGGAAGCGGCCGTGGCCTTGATGAAGGTGCAGCCCCAGCATTTGCCTGGTGTGAAAATGAAAAACCACGGAAAACAATTTTCAGGGCTGCCGACAGTGGGGTTCGAACCTACTATCTCCCGAATACTGGATACTGGCCGCACTTAAGCGACTGCAGCTATCGAGCTCGGTCAAAACCCTCTTATTGATCAGGTTTCAGCTATCTTAATGATAAGGTCAAGATGTTATCATGGGAAATATCATGTTATACAGTTGTTGAATATTGGCGTACATCTCTTCTGTAATGTAATGGACCAAGTCAACATCTCTATTACCGAGCGAGTTAGTTTCGCGGTGTGGGTTACGCAGCTTTGAGCTTTCATTCGAGGTTCGAACCCCATTGCTAGTAGCTTTGAAGGTGGGTTTACGTGCTTTCCGATTTACACGCCAAGAAAATGCTAAGGCTGTGTCTTAGTTGAGGCCATACTCGCCTCCTTGCCAGTTCTAGCCTTTTCCTATCCCATTGTGACCATATGACCTGTATGAGTCGGTACGACGTACATCCATTAACCAACATCTTTGCCGAATTGAGTAGCTAAGACGGCAGAGCGCTGAACGTCTGAGCTCAATTTGGCAGGTTTGATCCTGGCTCAGTCCGATGGTATTTGAAGATGCTCAGATACGCCAGGCTCGTGACGGTAGATTTTCTGGCACATTAAAGAACGCCTGTGGGATAAAATTCCGGCACCTCGGCGTCTCCGACAAACCTTAAAAGTAGCTAGTGGGGTATGAAATCAATAACATTATGATTATTATTATTATTATTCCTAACATGTTCTATTAAAAAATCCCTTTTCCTACTGTATATTAGAGTGCGGGAGTAAGAGACCTCCTATAGGCTGTCTGAATGATGTTATTCCATAGAATTCCGTGTTATTTAGCAAATTGACACATTAGTATGAGTATTTAGTTCATGGTCCCAATGAACAATTCGGTATAAGAATACGTGGAAATTCAATCAATCAACAGCTGTCTATCGGCACAATTTTATCGTTTTCGTGTTATCACCTTCGTTTTATCGCACCTACATGCACTTGTCTTTATCTATGAACTAGCTGATGTACCCGTGCTTCGCTACGGAATTGTCTTAAATTGCATAGCTCTTAACGTTACCCTAGAAACGCGACGGAACGTCACCAAACATCTTTTCTCATATGAAGACTGAGGGAATTTTCACTGTAATGGTAGACCCAATTTCATACCATCAGTCACAATCAGTTTGGGATGTTTTCATTATAATGTGTTTTTACATCCTCAGAAAGACTGTCTTAGTGGTTTTCCTAACTGAAATGAGCATACAATGACGTCAATAGGTATGGCGCGATTAAAAGCAATGCTTTCATATTACGCAATACTCATTCAAATGAAACACTACACATTTTCTCACTTTTGACGAACAGGACTACGCTGCCTATCTAACAGTCCAAAGTTCTAGACCTGGAATGACCAAACCGCAGACAGCCGTGATCCATGAATACTCTTCGGCTTTCTTCGGCGGGGAGAGGGTCGAATAGTGGATACTCCCAGGGCAAAAACTATGCCCAATTACTATTCTGTTTCCTAGGAGTACCTGATGAGTCGGAAAATATCAATTCACTACACTGGCGGCGGAAAAATCTGACTTAAAGGCAAATTTTTCCTCCAAGCCAGAAGAGAAACCCCCTCTTCACTGCAAGTTTGGAATAAATTCAATGTAGAATTTAATAAAAGTGAAGAGAAAGAAGCTTTTCTTAAGAAACGGCTCTTTTCAGAGTTGAATTTTGAGTTATTTAGTGTTTATTGTGGTGCTATTATTTGAAAAAGGCCTCAGGCCATAATACTACTACTACTAATACTACTACTACTACTACCACCACCCTAAGTGAGGCTCTGCTCAATCAAAACAGCGCGTCAGAGTAGGGATCGAATAGCTGAAATACTATGATGATCCAGTGTGTTACGTACCAGCTGTATCAGAAAATGTATCAACCAGAGGAATGGCTTGCTAAAGAAGAAAGTTTTCTAACTCCCCGGCTATTTCCCGCCAATATTCAGTCAGCCCGTTATTCTCGGTACGCAGCAGTACTCCTATTTATCGGAGTTGAGAGGCGGCATCAGATACAAAGAACATTACAATAAACAATGGTCATTGTAATGTTATTGTTGATCAATGTTATGCACTTTCGATATTATAGGCCTTCACATTTCGTTTTCTTCCGACTCTGAAATACCACTCTTATCATAGTCGGTACGGTAAAACTGAATAAAAGATAAATGATCGGAAATTGTATTCTCTATAACTTTTTTATATAGTACTTTTCGATAGGACCAATAACATTGGTATTTAAAAATTACATTTTAGGCACCTTCCCCTAAACTACAATTTCATTCAGGATGAATAAAATTGTTTATAGCTTAGACTGTAGTTTCTTATTCCCCGACTCTATATACCGATTTTCATTAAATTCTGTCAACCCATCTTCTCGTGGCTCGGCGTTGAAATGGACTTGGCAACAAAAATACAAATTCATGAATATCTGTGTTATCATAGCCGGTACGGTATAAATGCATGACATAAATGGTCAGAAATGTAATTCTCTATAACTTTGGTTATGTAGTATTTATTGATACCGGTACGACAACTAATAATAATAATAATAATAATAATAATAATAATAATAATAATATGCCTTTGCTGGCAAGGTGTAGTGTTTACAGTGCACTATGTCTTCTGGTATGGGCTATATCAAATTTGTTACTTTCATTGCCCTGTCTCAGTCTCATCCTTGGCTTTGACAATATGAAAGTGACTGAGGTATGAGTGATGCTAGTAATACCATTCCTTGTGTAGCCAGTCCCTGTTATGAATGGTGTGAAAATATCGCTGATAGGGTCAGTTGCTGCATGCATTTCAGTGGGCTTGGCAGACTGATATGTCATAGCAGCGGCTGGCTCGGTGAGGAAAGCAACGGGAAACTACCTCACTCCTCATTTCCCTAGTACGCCTCTTCAGTGACGCCTACGCTATTTATGACAGCTGTTGGCGGAGTTGCAGAGGATCAAACCAGCCTTCGGGCTGAATACCCAACACAGCCACATAATAATAATAATAATAATAATAATAATAATAATAATAATAATAATAATAATAATAATAATAATAATAAATAAACTAATAATATAAATATGTAAGAATTACATTTAGGCCTTCCCCTAAACTACCATTTCACCCAGCGTAAATAAAATTACTTATAGCTTAAATTGTAGTGGCTCATTCTCCGACTTTGCATACCAATTTTCAATGAAATAGGACCACTAAAACGTAAATATTTAAAAATTAAATTTTAGGCCTTCCCCTAAACTACCATTTCACTCAGAGTGAATAAAATTATTCATAGGCTAGATTGTAGCGACGTATTCCTCGACTTGTCATACCAATTTTTATGAAGATAGGACTACTAAAAACAAATATTTGAAAATTAAATATTAGGCCTTCCCCTAAACTACCATTCCTATTAGCGTAAATAAAAAATTTATGGCCTAGATTGTAGCGACTTTGCATACCGATTTTCATTAAATTCTCTTTGGCCGTTTTCTAGTGATGCGTGTACATACATACAGACAGACAGACAGAAATTACGGAAAAGTGAAAAGTGCATTTCCTGGTTACTGTGGACATGACCGATACAGAAATACCATTCTTTTCAAATTCTGAGCAATGTACAGACAAAACTGTTATTTTAAATATATAGAAGATAGAAGAGAGAAGATTCATGAGAATAGCAAACTAAAGAATCTGTAATAATGCATTTGACCACAGAATGTCCAAGAAAAAAGGACGTAACAGTATTATTCTGGTGAAGACGACAGATTGGAAAAGAGCGGCCCCAAAAGTTTAAACGCGAAAGTAAAACAGTATATTAAAACTTTCCTTCCATGCATAGGCTATGTGCTTGATTTGTAATAAATATATGCTCTTTATTATCATAACTTGCTTACGTATTTTATTAGTTCTTCGCTAAATAATTTAAAAAAATACAATTTGAGCTCAAGATTTGTGCTGGATAAATTCTGCAGGTCTGGTTATTTCACTGAACATAAATTCGAAGAGAATCACGGAAAAAGGCGAATAATTTCATCAGTAAAATTTACCCAAACTTTTAAAAAGTCCGTGAAACTGAGGCCATTAATAACTTTGTCCTGCCAAGACGACTGCTAACCGGTTTGATAGCATGTAGGTATTGGAGCGCAAGTGGTCAGCGCCACAACATCCTCAGCTTTGTTGCCTTGCTCTCATCACCGATTACGAAATAATAACAAAGTATTACAAGCACGTTTAGAGCATGGATGTGTAAAAAATATAAGTTTGGCTCCTTGGCTGAAATGTTAGCGTGCAGGGCTTCGGTTTGAAGCCTCTCGGCTTCCATTCTCGGCCGGGTTTGATTAATTCCTTTGACTCTTGCGGTGTGTCTTTGTTATTGTCCCAGGACATTTTTCTTCATATTGATACAGCACACCACATTGCAACCATTACAAAAACAAACTAAAGTGAATAGATCCTTCCACATACCGTCAGCTACAGGAAGTGCACCCGGTCGTAAAACAGGGCCAAATCCGCATGTCAGACACAGTTCACCCCACCACCCTACTAAAGTGCGGGAAAATCGGTCGAAGAGAAGATTATTATTATTATTATTATTATTATTATTATTATTATTATTATTATTATTATTAAACTATGAAAATGAAACCAAACCAAGGCATAGAAATGTTCAGAATTAATAGACTACTAGTTGGTGAACCATCTGAGCATGGACTGAGACACCGAATTTCTGGTTCTGTAGAGATTAAGTGAGTAAGACCACCCTACTAGTGAGTGCAGTTTAATCTCCTTTTCCTGCTTCACTTCAATATTTTTCTACATTATAGACGTAATTTGTAAGAATGCATTACACTTTCCAATAAATAATCTAGTGCCTACCCTCAGTATTATTCGCTGCTTTAGTGCACTGAAAGGTTCTATCTCCTTTTTAGAAGCCACGCATTTGGGTATTAAAAACATTCTCTTGGTTCTTTCTCTCTCTTTCTTTCTTTGATTGTTAAATTTCTGGAAAGGATAGATTCTTGCCCAACCACATTTTTTTTGGTAGTCTTTGTCTCTGCGGCAGCCTGCAGATGATGTGGGAAGAATTTAAAACAAATTTTATAAAGTCAGCGATATTATATATTTGACTAGTCGAAAATGATCATTAAAGCCCTTCAGTATCTGTATCCCAGTTAGACAGAACTTACTGGGTCCAAAATTAAAAGTTCCTGAAATAATGAGATTTTACATTTTTTATATGAGCCTATTGTACTGTAAGCCTATACATATATGTATATGCTAGTGGTTTAAATAACACGTCGAAGGTTTTCGGGAGCGCAAGGATGGCAAAGGGATAGAATGGGAAGGAAGCGGCCGTGATCTTAATTAAGGTACAGCCCCGGCACCTGCCTGCTGTGAAAATGGGAAACCATGGAGAAACATCCTCAGACCTGCCGACGGTGAGATTCGAATCCACCATCTCCCAAATGCAAGCTCACAGCCGCACGATCCTAACCGGACGGCCAGCGCACTCGGTAAAAAGTAAGTAAACGGAGCAGTTTCTTATACGGGTTCATCTTAATATTCAACGATATTTTTCTCTGTGTAATGAGGCATGAAATATCTGGACAGATCTGCTTATAAGAATGCAATAGAATCACCCCTTTTAGCAATGTTCCTTTTCAGCCACATTTCCTAGGTCCTCTCTGTCGATTGAATCATACTTAGCAGACAGTTATATTTATAGTGGCACCCTACGGAATGAAGATTTATATTTGGAGATGGCTGTAGTGCGTATCAAACATCTCGATTTTTCTCCAATTTACCCTTTGTTGGGGGAGAAGCTATAATGCATACACGCTATCCTCTGCCACTTTCAATGAGTGACTGCGGGGCCCTGAGATTGGCATCGGTTTCACTCACTTGTGCCAGTCTTCTCACATTAATCCTCCCTATCCCACTTCCCAAGGTGAACTCTTGTTCTTTTCCGACTCCACTAGTACTACCTCTTTGAGTTATAGCTTCTTCTTCATCATCATCTTCTTCTTAATCGGTTTACTCTCCAGGGTTGGCTTTTCCCTCGGACTCAGCGAGGAATCCCACCTCTACCGCCTCAAGGGCAGTGTCCTGGAGCTTCAGACTCTGGGTCGGGGATACAATTGGGGACGATGACCAGTGCCTCGCCCAGGCGGCCTCACCTGCTATGCTGAACAGGGGCCTTGTTGGGGGATGGGAAGATTGGAGGGGATAGACAAGGAAGAGGGAAGGAAGCGGCCGTGGCCTTAAGTTAGGTACCATCACGGTATTTGCCTGGAGGAGAAGTGGGAAACCACGAAAACCACTTGCATTTTGTTTTAATTCTTCCTACTCCGATGGTATGTATGGCCTACAGAGCGTTTGCTTTCCATTTCTCTTTTCTGTGCCTTCATTCATAAAGCCTATCCCGCGGTGTAGATTTATCATATCTGCCTCTTCTCCGAAGAACCCAGTTTCGGATGTCGCTTATCTAATCCTGAAATGAAGTTCGAGTTCAACTGAGAAGCTGTCTGATATGGCAGGCAGCGGACCTAGTCGAGACGGAAAAGCCTGAAGAAGACGTTCAGACTCACACATGTCTCTTCAATAACTGCAGACCATCTGGCTGGGTGCTAGTCATTTTGGTAAGCAAAGACTCTTAAAGAGCTGCATGGGACACAGCCTTCCTCTTCCTAGTCCTCGAAGGTCGGACTTCTTATTCAGTTTTCTATGTTTAGAACTTGATTTACTATAGCTCATTCCATGTTAAGAAAACAGTATAACTCTTATGACAACAGGGTTGCCATATCGAACGGCTATGCTCAACATCATCGTGGGAAAATGGCGTCACATAAATTTGTGAAATTCAGTATTTAAGTTCAAGATAAAAAGCGGAAGAAACTAAGATACAAAATATGTTTATTAACTAAAGGGGTTTACAAGGGCTATGTTTGGTTTGTACAGAATCAGAGGTAAACTGCGGCACATAAAAGAGCTCAGCATTGAAGTGTAAGGCTAATTTGGGGGAGAAAATAGACGAATAATGTTTATGGGCTAGAGGGGTGAGGGATGCATTTAATTGCATATAATACATTTCTCCAGGCAATAAAGGCTAGAAAAAAACAAAACAACAAATAAATACTGTACATGACTCTACAAAAGATCACAGTATTATTGTTAAAGAAAGAAATCACACACGTAGGCTTATCACATAACTCTCACTCAACACAAGACAATTATGCACTGATTTAATGCCTAAAAACACACACGCAATAAATAAATACTGTAGGAGACTTCATTACAGAACTGAGGTGCCGGCGATTCACAGAGTGAGGGACTACACGAGGCTTGTACCAGAGCAACACAGAAGAAGGAAAATGAAGGAAGGCAACGAAGCGATGGCTGTTACCACCATTGTGCTTCCTCCCTACACATTCATTTAGAAAAAGAAAATTTGATGTACTTATTTTAATAACTTACGGAAAAAAGTGCCTCATCCTTTTTATCTATCATTCACAATGCATTACAAAGTACAGTATAATATCCCTTAATCACGAGGAATTATGGGTTTCTTAGTGGGCGTGTGTTCACTCCTTGTAGGTCCATAAGAGCTATACTGTTTTCTTAACGCGGAATGAGCTATAGACTTAATTCCTGTTCTCCCTTGTGGAACGTAGGGTAGTAACCAAGTTTCGCCATTTAGTTCACTTCATAGCCAAACCTTTAATGATTTACCATCTTCCTATATCCCAGTTTAGACCTATCCTAACCCCACGAGTGCGCAAGTCTCCCTATCTTCCTTTTCGCCTGTGAGTGCCAATCCAAGCCCTTTTTCATCCGACAGTATCTTTCCTCAGAGTAAGCCCAATCCATCTCTATGTTCGTCTCTCGATCTGTATGGGCATCTCGACCTCTCCTCTCCGTCCCCAGATTGTCAGAGATAGTAGGTTCTTTATAAATTTCGTGTGGCTATTTCCAACCGAGTGCGGCCCTTGAAAGGCAGACCCTCCGATGACGGTGGGCGACATTTGCCATGGCATATGTAGGTAACTGCGTGTTATTGTGTTGGAAGATAGTGTTATGTGTGGTATGTGAGTTGCAGGGATGTTGGGGACAGCACAAACACCCAGCCCCCGAGCCATTGGAATTAACCAATGGAGGTTAAAGTCGCCAACCCGGCCGGGAATCGAATTCGCGACCTTCTAAGCCGAAGGCCAGTACGCTGACCATTCAGACAACGAGTCGTACAGATAGTAAGATATAGGCCTAACAATCATTTGCATCTGTATTTACCTTATTATCACCACTGTCACCAGAAATGATCTCCTATCCAGTGATATAGTAGGATTAGTGGCCGTATGTGTGCATGCATTTATTTTTGCGAGTGTCTTTACGTTGCATCGACACAGATAGGTCTTATGGCGACGATGGGATAGGATAAGCCTAGGAGTTGGAAGGAATCGGCGGTGGCCTTAATTAAGGTACAGTCCCAGCATTTGTCTGGTGTGAAAATGGGAAACTATGGAAAACCACCCTCAGGGTTGCCGACAGTGGGATTCGAACCCACTATCTCCCGGATGCAAGCTTACAGCAGCGCGCCCCTAAACGCACGGCCACCTTCGTTTTAGAAAACACACATTGAATGTCAACAACTCCATCACAACGTCCAGTAATTATTCACTTTTCTGATATACAATGGGCAATTGGTGTACTTTCAAGAATCCTATACCCTTTCTTTTTAAGTATTTAATCACAATTCTAGAGCCGTATGTGCACTTCAAATTGCTTTCCCACAAAGTTGATTGTGTACCCAAGAGCTGACCGATAGCCGTGTGGTTTTTGAACCCCAGGGAAATCTTTGCCGATCACAACAAAAACTAGCAAGACCTGACCGTATTTTTTTTACGCTCTGGACTTGGCTATCACAAATTACCTTCCGTACTTCTCCCACAGGTCGTTTATTTGCTACAAATTGCATTGTGGTTGTGGCCGGCAAGTGAATGTAATAGACCTTCACCCTCTCCCGACCCACTTGCTAAGCTCACCTCCGGAAATGGTCCGGCAATCTAATATTATTTAAAAGCTTAATTTATTACAACACTTAACATTTGACTTCATTATTGCTCATGAGAGCTATCCTATTTATTTATAGTTATTCTTAGAGAAACAACATTATATCCGAATAGAGGGATATGTTTCTTCAAATAGCCGGCCCCGCGGTGTACGGGTAACGTGCCTGCCCCTTATCGGAGGCCCCTGGTTCGATTCCCAGGAAGGTCAACGATTTCTACGTAAATCTGAGGGCTGATTCGAGGTCCATTCAGCTTAGGAGATTCCAATTGAGGAGCTATCTGACGGTGAGATGGCAGCCGCGGTCTAAAAAGCTAAGAATAATGGCCGTGAGGATTCATCGTTCTGACCACACGATACCTCCAAATCTGTAGACCTTCGGGCTGAGAAGCGGTCGCTGCTCTGTCATGAACCCTTAGGGCTGTTGCGCCATGGGGTTTGGTTTGGTTTTTCGTCAAAAGAATCGTAATTAAATACCAGTATATCGTCTTTTTTAATTATATAAATTAAACATGTGAATGTATGTGCTGAAATGTAAAATATTCAGACCGAAGGTTGGTCGAATCCTCATCAGCTCCACCAAAGATTACCTAACGTCACTGAAGATACATGGACGTGAAATAAGTACTGATGTTGTTTACAGCTGTTTTCAACATCGAGAAAAATATACTACAAACAATACCTATACACCATTAATCCCATGTATGATTTATAAAATACCGGGCGAGTTGGCCGTGCGCGTAGAGGCGCGCGGCTGTGAGCTTGCATCCGGGAGATAGTAGGTTCGAATCCCACTATCGGCAGCCCTGAAAATGGTTTTCCGTGGTTTCCCATTTTCACACCAGGCAAATGCTGGGGCTGTACCTTAATTAAGGCCACGACCGCTTCCTTCCAACTCCTAGGCCTTTCCTATCCCATCGTCGCCATAAGACCTATCTGTGTCGGTGCGACGTAAAGCCCCTAGCAAAAAAAAAAAGATTTATAAAATCCCTTGTTTCCGTTACTTTCCAATTGTAAAAAAATAAACAAGAGACTGAGACATAATTATGAAAGTTAAATACTTGTTCTAGTGCATACCAGACGATATAGTGCACTGTAAGCGCTTTATTTTTCCACGGATGGATTTCATCTTGTATTTCGTTAGCCGATATGGTCTCAACTATAAGGGTTAATTCAGAGCTGTCTGTACCAATATTTTAAATCAGAAAGAAGAAGTTAAGAGAATATTGATCTTTTATTGATAAAAATTAACAGCGAGATTTCAGCATTAACGTCAAATATATAAATGAAATATTCGGAGGATATTTGGCACTCAATTCTCAATTATATTATTACAGAACAATTCAATAATAATAATAAACTAGTTAAAGGGAAAGCGCACTAGTGTTTCCATTGACCATGACAACTGTAGGAATCCTCTATTGTGTTGCTTCATGTTTTTTAATTAACTATAATAATTAATGTTATTGGTTTTACGTCTCACTAACTACTTTTACGGATTTTTGAAACGCCGAGGTGTCAGAAACTTCTACCCCAGGAGTTCTTTTACGTTTTAGTAGATCTACTAACATTCGGGTGGCGTATTTGAGCACTTTCAAATACCAGTGGACTGAGCCAGGCCGATCCTCCAAGTTCAACCAAGATGGCCAGCGCTCTACCGTCTGGACTACCCATCACGGCTATTTAAAGTGAGATTGTATAATGATTTATCCTGCTTTTTTTTTCTAAATCCTCTGTTTTGGCATTTCATCCTAAATGTAGTTTAATACCTTCTTAATTACTGATGAAATATCTTGATGTCGCAGTGTAATGAATGAAGCATGACGAACTAATTGAAATCTAGGAATTACTTCTTAGTAGTTTGTAGTTCTTACTGTAGCTACTCAAAGAAGTCCGTAAGACTTCCCAGAATTAATTTTGCAACAATGAACAGAGCAATATTGCCCATTTTCCAGGTAAAATGCTCATAAACCTATGTTTCTAATTCCTAAATACGCAAATTATCCAACCTCATCCCAATGTTTTGAACTCTTCACAGTATCAAGTATGCTAACAACCTGTAGAATGCATTTATAAATAAGCTTGGCATGTGTTAAAGTATTTTTTACCAAATGTCCTTTCACTTGCATTTATAATCTGTTCAAAATAATGTTATTTGTTACGTCCCACTACCTAGTTTTACGGTTTTTGGAGACGCCGTGATGCCAGAATTTTGTCCCGCAAGAATTCTTTTACGTGTCAGTAAATCTACCGACACGAGGCGACAAATTTGAGCACCTTCAAATACCACCGGACTGAGCCAGGATCGAACCTGCCAAGTTGGAGGTCAGAAGGCCAGTGCCTCAACCGTCTAAGCCACTCAACCTGGTACATGTGTAGATAAATCCGAGCGTAGACCCATACTACAACAGTAGTGTAAATGAGTGACACAGCGCACTACATCTTCGTTGTAATAGAAATACTTGCTTGCGGGTATAGACTTCATTACGTCCGCTGCCTGGCTTAATGGAAACAATATAACTTTCTCACAGGCACATGATGAATATTTTCAGTGTGCAAATTGTGCCGGACACATACAAGATTTTTTGTTTGTTTGTTAGTGGCTTTATGTCGCGTCGACACAGATATGTCTTATGGCGACGATGGGACAGGAAAAGCCTAGGAGCTGGAAGGAAGCGGCCGTGGCCTTAATTAAGGTACAGCCCAGCATTTACCAGGTGTGAAAATGGGAAACCACGGAAAACCATCTTCAGGGCTGCCGACAGCCAAGAAAAACGGAAGATGTTGCAGACGTGAAAATTGGTATTTGGAATCTGCTTTAAAAGTAAAAGAAACACGTATTCCTTTGATTTCAGAAAATCCAATGAAGGGGAGGGGAGTGAACGAATTGAAAAGTTAATTGAATTAATTGTATGAGGATACTTACATCTAATAAAAACTAAAGATTTTAAAGGCGTGAAAGTTGGAATTTGGATCTCCTTTAAAAACAAACAAAAACGCATTTTGGGGGAAATTATCTTGGGGACAGGGGTGAAAAGGAGTTGAATTCCTGTTATGAGAATACATATCTCCAAAACTGAAGATGTTACAGTCGTGATAATTGGTATTTAGAAGATCCTGTACTAATAAAGAAAGAAGTATGATTTTTCCAGAAAATTCACTTAAGGGGGGAGTGTGAAAGGAAGTGAAAGAAAGTTAATTCTTTTTATGGGGTACTTATATCTCAAAACTGGAGTTAACAGACGTCAACATTGATATTTGGAATCTCCTTTAAAAAATAAAGAAACACACCTTCTTTATTGAGGGGCGGGGCGGGAATCAATGGCAGTAAGGTAAAAACGGAGTTGAGACCAATTGATTTTCTGTTCATAATGTACTTGATTCTGATCATAAACTGATCATTTTAAATCTTTCCTGGGTTCGTTTTAAGAGCCATATTTTCCTTTGGAGAACTTAAAGTTAGATTACAGATTCTCCTGGCGTATAAATAAAAATTTGAACACACTAAGCGATAGGAATGATATTGACCGTGCAATTGTTCACCTCTATAATAAGGTTAATAATGCACGGAAGTGTATCATTTGTATCGTCAGAAATCCCACGCAATTTCCTACGCGCGACAATGGTGCTGATCACATTGTCAGCAATGACAATGGCAGTGGATGTAATTTACCGCCAAGTAGCGGTCTTGCATCTTGCTGCGGGATCCAGAACATCAATAATAATAATAATAATAATAATAATAATAATAATAATAATAATAATAATAATAATAATAATAATAATAATAATAATAATAATAATAATAATGTTCTGGACCGTCGTCAAAATGTGCGGACCGTGCTGGAGACGGGTCCTGGCCGGGTAATGACTACGAATGCAGTCCGGCAGCAGGTTCAGTACCGCCAAGGCACCCAAGACGACACCACGCCTGATCTTCTCAAGGATTTGATCCATATTAGAAATGCTTATAGGAAAATGTGACAAAGATTTAGGGACCCAACTGAGCGGGAGGAATATATGGAGCTAGCCCGGCAAGTACAATGTCGATTGCTGAAAAGAAAGATTGAAAAATGGGAGGAACTTTGCCGTCCGATCCCGAATTTTGGCGTATTGTATGTAAAATGTTAAGCGTTCAATCATAAATTTCTGTATAATACCGTAGCGAAGCACGGATATCTTGCTAGTAGTAAATACAAAGTTTAATCACCCTTAAGTTCTACCGATTTCAGCCAGAATCGGGCTCGCTATCTTGGAAAAAAATAATAGCCGCTAATGGACTGCAGCACTGAGTTGGTCTCATGGTGAAGAGGCAGCGTGTCCTCCACTTCATTGGAAAACCCGGTTTCGTTTCTGGCTCGATCAACGAGTTATTGTAGACATATATCGGGATAGAGAGGTGGGACAGGGTTCACTCTGTCTGTACGGTATGAGAAACAGTAGATCCGATCAATGAATCTAAGCAATACAACTGAGAAATTAGTCAACTGACCGTGTGGAACACCTTACTGGGTAGCACTCGACTTATTAGATGAAAGCTTTGAATGGGCTGTTTGTACCAAAGGGTTGGTCTGTTAACTTCTGTGAACAATGGAAATGTTCAAAACGGGCGTTGAGACTAATATGAATATGATTTCTCGAGCAGGAAAACTTGTTTTTCAGCCTCTGTGAACCAGTAATTTTCTAACCCGCCGTCGTTACTATCGCTACGCTCCCTAAGCCCCTCTCTGTCATGGCTGAAGGTGCAGTAGTACCACACTCCCCGTGGGACGTTCCTAATTCCCTCGTGTCCGAGTGGGGGACCTCGAGGTGTTGTATATTATAGAGCTGTCAATGGAATGAGAAACTGCATTAGCTGTAATATGTTTACATCAATTCCCTAATGCGAAAGATATGTACGCGACATATTCTATTAATAAGAATACATCCGTGGGACTGCAATGTTTTGTATTTTTTACTATTATTATTATTATTATTATTATTATTATTATTATTATACGTCTTTGTGATGTAGTGACTAGTGTGATTAGCTGTGTCACCCCCAGAGACACGGGTTTATTTCCCAGCTCTGCCACGAAATTTGAAACGTGTTACGAGGACTGGAACGGAGTCCACTCAACCTCGGGAGGTCAACTGATTCGATGGGGTTCGATTCCCACCCCAGCTGTCCTCGAAGTGGTTTTCTGTGGTTATCCACTTCTCCTCCAGATAAATGCAGGGATGGTTCCTAACTCAAGGCCAACGCTGTTTCCTTCCCTCTTTCTTGTCTACTCTTTCCAGTCTTCCTATCACCCTCACAAGGCCCCTGTCCAGCATAGCAGGAGAGGCCACCTGGGCGATTATTTACTAGTCCTCCTCCTTATCTGTATCCCCGACCAAATGTTTCACACTCCAGGATACTGCCATTGAGGCAGTAAAGGTGAAATCCATCGCTGAGTCCGAGGGAAGAACCAACCCTGGAGAGTAAACGGTTTAAGAATGAAAGAAGAAAGAAAGATGATTAGTATTAGTATTAGTATTAGTATTAGTATTAGTATTAGTATTAGTATTAGTATTAGTATTAGTATTAGTATTAGTATTAGTATTAGTATTAGTATTAGTAACCGGTTACTTGGCTAAATGGTCAGCGTAGTGGCGTTTAGTTCAGAGGGTCCCTGGCTCCATTTCCAGCCAGGCCGTGAATTCTAGTCCCATTCCATTAATTCACGTGGCTGTCCGACCCCTTGACTAAAGTGTGGTGGCCTTCGGCCCAGAGGGATGCGGTTCAATTCCCGGCCGGGTCGGATATTTGAATCTTAAAAGGTAAATTCCCTCTACTCGGAGACTGGGTGTTTGTGTTGTCCCCAGAATCTTTGCAATCCATACATCACACTGCACACTGTCCTCCACCACATTAACACGCTTTTTCCTATACACGGTGGATGCCGTTCACCCTCATCGGAGGGTCTGCCTTACACGGGCTACACCAGGCTAGTAATATCAACACGAAATTATTATTTTTATTATTATTATTGTTACGGATTTTCCATGGTTCACAGAGGGATAAGAAGTGTGTGGGTCGAATGGATGGACAAGGAATTAACTAGAGCAGAACTGAACACAACGAATTTGGAAATTTCATTGCTTTCCTTTTGTTAAAATTGAGAGATAGAAAATCAGAATAATACCCAACAAATATAACAGCTTATTAATAAGCTCGTCAGCCCTAACAATATCAGGGACTTAGAAGTCCTAAAATCAGGTATAAAATGGTGATAATACCAGGCAGTTAATTCACATAGAAAAGAGCCTTATTGCTCTTGACAGGTACAATATTTTTCAAGAGCACGATTTTTACCCAAAAGATACACTACTCAGGATTCTGAGCTCCATAATGCCATAGTGTAGCCTCGCAGAGGCATTATTGCGCACTAACATTCCACCTGACAACCTATCGGTTGGCCTTACATTAACGTATTCATACCCAGTTGCCCCAATGTGGGCTTATCTCTTGCTCAACAGTTACATCAGTCATTGTTACCAAAGGGAACTAACACAAGGAAAAATTTCAACTCAGAAATAAGTAAACAGGGGCATGATTGCCCGTACTACGTGGCCTTAATGGTAAATGAACAGATTGCACATAACCGGCCACAAACAAAAGTCAAAGTGGCGAAACACCAGCACTCCTTAAAGAAATTGTTGAAACCCTAAGTGGGCTAACGGCCCGAAGATACAGAGGCCAATCCTATACTACACGGAGGTGGCTAAAGGGGAAATATTAACGCCAAGATAAGTTTTAATAAGTTTAGAGGCTGAAAGTTTTAGTCACCAATTCAAAGTTTAATGGGAAACGACAGAGTTTCATCAATCTTTGTTCTCTTACATTACATATTTCCCAGTAGGGAATAGAACCAGAGTCCCAAGACATGCCAAAAATGTTATATTGAGACCACCAATTTACAAAATTACATTTAAAAGAGTTTGAAACCTTCCCCTCAAAATATCCGAAGGAGCTATCACATATCTAGGTAAAAGTCTGCCATTACCTTGTGCCGCTGGATCTTCCTCACGGAGGCCTCGTCCCTGCCTCCCTTAGGTCATGTCGCACTCCCAAGCACTGGAGAAATTTCGACAAAACTGCTCTAACGTGTCCTGCTTTTTTAGTACCATAAGGGGGCCGATTACCTTAGATGTTAGGCCACTTTAAACAAAAAGCAAGCAGTACCATAATGGGAAGCTTCCAGAACTCTTTACTGACAGGCTGGATTCCTGTACACACCCCCGGTTTTAATTGGCTAGAGAAGGTATTTCCAAGTATCTGATAGGTTGATTATACTGTAATCGAAGAGGAGCCAGCTGAAGTGTTGACAACTTTGGTATATTAACAAAAAAACAATCCACAGAAAAAGGTTTACATGAAATTTTCTAAGCTCTAGGTTAGTTTTTAGTCCATATGAGTGCACTAATAAATCGATGATAGAGCCGTCTAACAGAAGAAGATGAAATTTCTGGGAGTTCAAAAGTTCAAGTCTGTTGACATAGATGGCCTTAGAGAAGGCGCGCAGTTTAAATAGCCTGAGAAGGTGTACCCCTGGTACAATTTTTTCTAGTGGCTTTACGTCGCACCGACACAGACAGGTCTTATGGTGACGATGAGATAGGAAAGGCCTAGGAGTTGGAAAGAAGTGGCCGTGGCTTTAATTAAGGCACAGCCCCAGCATTTGCCTGGCGTGAAAATGGGGAAACCATAGAAAGCCACCTTAAGGGCCACCGACAGTGGGATTCGAACCCACTATTTCCTGCATGCAAGCTCACTGCCGCGCTCCCATGAACGCACGGCCAACTCGCCCGGTAATTATTATTATTGTTGTTATTATTATGTTAGTGGCTTTCCGTCGCACCGACACAGATAGGTCTTGTGGCGACGATGGGATAGGAAAGGGCTAGGAGTTGGAAGGCTTTTATAATGAGCATTATAATTATTAAATTCTCATGGGTCAGGGACTGGTTGTTTGTCTCAAGATAAACCTATTAATATACGGTACACACCACACTACCAATAACCACATGAATACGTAATGATTGAATTATATATCCCTACACATAGCGTTATGCAGAATTGAATATGTTTAGCTTCACTGTTATTTCCTTCCACTACAGTAAACTATGATGTGTTTATACAACTGTTACACCTGTAGAAATAATAATTGTGGAATTAAGGAGAGTAATCTCTAAATAGCCGGCCCTGTGGTGTAGGAGTAGCGTGCCTGCCTCTCGCCCGGAGGCCCCGGATTCGATTCCAGGCCAGGTCATGGATTTTTCTCTCCACCTGAGGGCTGATTCGAGTTCCACTCAGCCTATGTGATTAGAATTGAAGAGCTATCTGACGGTGACATGGCGGCCCCGGTCTCGAAAGCCCAGAATAACGGCCGAGAGGATGCGTCGTGCTAATCACATCACCCCTCGTAATCTGCAGGCCTTTCGGGCTGAACAGCGGTCGCTGGGCAGGCCAAGGCCCTTTCAAGGGCGTTAAGTGCCGAGGAGATATGTTTTTTGGGAGGGTTTGGAATCTGTAAATGATTCTGTGGTTGAATTCTTAAAGGTGGTTGAATCAAAAAGGGCATCCAGACAAAAAAAAAGGCAAGTTCACATGTGCAGCACAGATCGCACTGGCACCCGAGGAGTTATAAAAGTATAATAATAATAATAATAATAATAATAATAATAATAATAATAATAATAATAATAATAATAATAATAATAAGCGGTGCATATTCAAGCTTCAGAAGGAACAAGCTAATTTTACACAAGATGCATTCAAATGATCATCTTGCAAGTGGATTCGTCATGTGATATTCTTGAAATACCATTAGTTACCTTTGTTCTTTAAAGTCGTCGTCGTACAACAGGCTGTGTCTGTTCTCAAACAGTACGATCACGTACAAAAAAGAAGTCAGACACCAATAACTGAAACAAGTTGCGAAAGGTAATCGTATTTTCGATCGCAAGCGTAGATTTGTGAGAATGATGGACGCATGAAATGCAAGAAGAAATAAAGAACAAAGAACTTTATTAAATGTAATCAATATAACTGATACCTTTATAGACACTCACAAATGAATAATTCTACAGATATCAACATGTTTCGTTTAATATTCCAAATGCAACAATGAAGTGTATTTGTGACATAGGTGACCATTTTTAAATCATGACGGAAATCCATGCTTTATTTACATTCATGAAATTATAGGTGAAGTACCATTATACAGTCAGTATTGTGATCTTAGGTCTCACACTCGCTCTAATTGAGAAATTGCCTCCTTCTGGTATTTGTTTGGAGATGGGTTGTTTGTTACCAACACCAATGTTTTCTTGCTGTAGATAGCGCAACTACATAACTTTTTGCTAATGGTTGAACACCGCACTAACACGTCGAAGGTTTTCGGCAACGGAAGGATGGGGAAGATTACGATTGGGAAGCTGTTTCCTTAATTACGTACAGCTCCAGCATTTGCCTCGTATGAAAATCTTCATCTTCAGAGCCACAGATAAGCTGACTCCAATGAAACTTATATAGAGTGTCTGAAAACTTTTTGGGTCAAATTGAAATATAGGATAGTGGGTCCACAACCGATCATATTGAGATAGGGAACCAAAGTTCGGAAATGCATATTTATTGTGTTATGGACATACATACTGCATAACAACAACGTAATTATTGAAAGTGACGACCGTCAGTCTTAATGCATGTATTGCAACGAAGCAAACAGTTCTGCCGCACTCTCGCAAAAATCCAGGATGTCTGTTGTACACTGGAACAAGCAGTAGGTCATAAAAAGCGTACAACCCTGACCACCAAACAGACGTACTGTACACAACTTAGCTCATAGCACGTGTGTCATGGGACGACCGCATGCATCGTACCGGCGCATTAACCTGTGCCGCACGCACACCACTAGTGATGGGCGAATGATACGGAAGTTCGAGCAGGCTCGAGTCGGCCCGATACGCTACGTAGGCTCGATGCCGTATCGAACCTGTTCGAACTGTCAGGCGACACCGCACATCGAATAAGCGGAGCGTGAACGGAAAATTCGTCCTATTAGATTACTACTAGGTACACTCAGTATATTTATGTGTCGGGGGGTGGTGAACACAACGTTCTCAGTGAACGGAAAGAGCATTTGTTTAAGTCTTTCTGGCAGTACGAACAACAGATTGGTAATATTTATTTCGTTAATATATACCTTTGCATTTTACATTTTGTCCGCTCTTCAGAAATACGTTTCTGTATAACGTTGTCGTGTTTTGCAGGCTTAATGTTGTTAATCATTACTTTCAAGTACCGATAGTTAACATGTTTTTCATATGCTACGAGCTATTATTTTCTCATTAATAATTAGTAATACATTATTATTTTATTTGCTATTGGCTTTACGTCGCACAGACACAGATAGGTCTTATGGCGACGATGGGACAGGAAAGGGCTAGGACTGGGAAGGAAGCGGCCGTAGCATTAATTAAGGTACAGCCCCAGCATTTTCCTGGTGTGAAAATGGGAAACCACGGAAAACCATCTTCAGGGCTGCCGACGGTGGGGCTCGAACCCACTATCTCCCAATAATACATTATTATGTCCGCCTCTGTGGTGTAGTGGTTAGTGTGTTTAGCTGCCACCCCCGGAGGCCCGGGTTCGATTCCAGGCTCTGCCACGAAATTTGAAAAGTGTCACGAGGGCTGGAACAGGGTCCACTCAGTCTCGGGAGGTCAACTGAGTAGAGGTGGGTTCCATTCCCACCTCAGCCATCCTGGAAGTGGTTTTCCGTTGTTTCCCACTTCTTCTCCAGGTGAATGCCGGGATGGTACCTAACATAAGGCTACGCAGGTGAGGCCGCCTGGGCGAGGTACTGCTCATCCTCCCCAGTTGTATCCCCCGACCCAGAGTCTGAAGCTCCCGGACACTGCCCTTGAGGCAGTAGAGGTGGGATCCCTAGCTGAGTTCGAGGGAAAAACCAACCCTGGAGGGTATGCAGATTAAGAAAGAAAGAAAATACATTATTATAATAGACGAATTTGTTATTACTTCAGACAGAGCAGACAGTGGCCGGTAGAAAAAGGTCATGGACTTGGGACTACTTTGAAGAGCTTCCAGACAAACGAGTAAAATGCACTCGATGTGATAAAATATTAAAACGATAGTAAAAATACATTGACGATGATAAGATACTTAAAAATTCATAATATTCGTCCTTCGTCGAATGACACCATTCCAAATGAGGGTGAGACACCTCCACATAAACGACGTCGATATATGCAGGTAAAATATTCTTAATAGGTTCCGTTTTGTTTTTCATGAATAGCACAGTGGACGGCCGCTCGCATTAGACTGGTGAAAGGCTCAGAATGTCCGCCTAGACAGGGTCTACATAGTTTACTGTTGAGGTATACAGTTTACACCGATTTTACGTGAGTAAGCATTACGTTATGAAACCATCAATTTATTAATTGATTGGCAATTAGTACGCCTCTGTTGTGTAGTGGTTAGTGTGATTAGCTGCCACCTCCGGAGGTCCGGGTTCGATTCCCGGCTCTGCCATGAAATTTGAAAAATGGTGCGAGGGCTGGAACGGGGTCCACGCAGCCTCTGGATCTCAACTGAGTAGAGGTGGGTTGGATTCCCACCTCAGTCATCCTAGAAGTGGTTTTCCGTGGTTGCCCACTTCTCCTCCAGGCTATTGCCGTGATGGTACCTACATTAAGGGCACGGCCGCTTCCTTCCCTCTTCCTTGTCTGTCCCTTCCAATCTTCCCATCCTCCCGCAGGGACCCTGTTCAGCATAACAGGAAAGACCGCGTGGGCAAGGTACTGGTCATCCTCCCCAGTTGGATCCCCGACCCAGAGCCTGAAACTCCAGGATACTGCCCTTGAGGCGGTGGAGGTAGGATCCCTCGCTGAGTCCGAGGGAAAAACAGACCCTGGAGGGTAAGCAGATTAAGACGAAGAAGAAGATGGGCAATTAAAGAAAACGATGCCGAAAAAAGAAAAAGTAGCTAGTGGGTCGTAAAGCCAATAACGAACAATGGAGTTCTTTACTTCAATGGTTATGGCCCCAAACAGGAAATAAACACCCCTTACATCCTCGTTTTAAAGCGCTGGGGAAATCGGGCTAGAAAAATATAAGGGCCAAGAAAGAATAATAATTGTATTGGCTTTACGTCCCACTAACAACTTTTACCGTTTTCGGACACGCCAAGGTGCCGGAAGTTAGTTCCGCAGGAGTTCTTTGCGTGTCATTAAATCTACCGACAAGAGGTTGACGTATTTGAGCTCGAAACTCGGACGTATCGGGTCGGCTCGATCCGGCTCGAACACGGGTATCGTTTGCCCATCACTAGCTGTAGCCAGAGTTAGACTCCGCCTTCGGTCACGTATGCGCTCGAACTTGCTACGAACAGGCTTGAACCTCGGCGCGTATCGGGTCGGCTCGATCCTGCTCGAACACGGGTATCGCTTGTCCATCACTAGTTGTAGCCCGAGTCAGAATCCGCCTTCGGTCTTGTGACAGCTCGAGCTTGCTTCGAACAAGCTCGAACCTCGGCTCGTATCGGGTCGGCTCGATCCCGCTAGAACACAGGTATCGTTTGTCCATCACTAGTTGTAGCCCGAGTCAGAATCCGCCTTCGGTCTTGTAACAGCTCGAGGTTGCTTCGAACAGGCTCGAACCTCGGCTCGTATCGGGTCGGCTCGATCCCGCTTTTACACAGGTATCGTTTGTCCATCACTAGCTATACCCCGAGTCAGAATCCGCCTTCGGTCATGTGACTGCTCGAGCTTGCTTCGAACAGGCTCGAACCTCGGCGCGTATCGGGTCGGCTCGATCCAGCTAGAACACAGGTATCATTTGTCCATCACTAGCTGTACCCCGAGTCAGAATCCGCCTTCGGTCATGTGACTGCTCGAGCTTGCTTCGAACAGGCTCGAACCTCGGCGCGTATCGGGTCGGCTCGATCCCGCTAGAACACAGGTATCGTTTGCTTATCACTAGCTGTAGCCCGAGTCAGAATCCACCTTCGGTCATGTGACAGCTCGAGCTTGCTTCGAACAGGCTCGAACCTCGGCGCGTATCGGATCGGCTAGATCCCGCTAGAACACAGGTATTGTTCGCCCATCACTAACTGTAGCCCGAGTCAACTGCGCATTCGGTCACGTGACTGCTCGAACCTCGGCGCGTATCGGGTCGGCTCGATCCTGCTCGAACACGGGTATCGTTCGCCCATCACTAGCTGTAGCCCGAGTCAACTGCGCCTTCGGTCACGTGATGACTGCTCGAGCTTGCTTCGAACAGACTCGAACCTCGGCCCGTATCGGGTCGGCTCGATCCCCCTAGAACACAGGTATCGTTTGCCTATCACTAGCTGTAGCCCGAATCAGACTCACCCTTCGGTCATGTGACAGCTCGAGCTTGCTTCGAACAGGCTCGAACCTCTGCTCGTATCGGGTCGGCTCGATCCCGCTAAAACACGGGTATCGTTTGCCTATCACTAGCTGTAGCCCGAGGCAGACTCACCCTTCGGTCATGTGACAGCTCGAGCTTGCTTCGAACAGGCTCGAACCTCGGCTCGTATCGGGTCGGCTCGATCCCGCTACAACACGGGTATCGTTTGCCTATCACTAGCTGTAGCCCGAGTCAGAATCCGCCTTCGGTCATGTGACACCTCGAGCTTGCGTCAAACAGGCTCGAACCTCGGCTCGTATCGGGTCGGCTCGATCCCGCTAGAACACAGGTATTGTTTGTCCATCACTAGCTGTAGCTGAGTCAGAATCCTCCTTCGATCATGTGACAGCTCGAGCTTGCTTCGAACAGGCTCGAACCTCGGCGCGTATCGGGTCGGCTCGATCCCGCTAGAACACAGGTATCGTTTGTCCATCACTAGTTTTAGCCCGAGTCAGAATCCGCCTTCGGCCTTGTGACAGCTCGAGCTTTCTTCGAACAGGCTCGAACCTCGGCTCGATCCCGCTTTTACACAGGTATCTTTTGTCCATCACTAGCTGTACCCCGAGTCAGAATCCGCCTTCGGTCATGTGACTGCTCGAGCTTGCTTCGAACAGGCTCGAACCTCGGCTCGTATCGGGTCGGCTCGATCCCGCTAGAACACAGGTATCGTTTGTCCATCACTAGCTGTACCTCGAGTCAGAATCCGCCTTCGGTCATGTGACTGCTCGAGCTTGCTTCGAACAGGCTCGAACCTCGGCTCGTATCGGGTCGGCTCGATCCCGCTAGAACACAGGTATCGTTTGTCCATCACTAGCTGTAGCCCGAGTCAGAATCCGTCTTCGGTCATGTGACTGCTCGAGCTTGCTTCGAACAGGCTCGAACCTCGGCGCGTATCGGGTCGGCTCGATCCCGCTAGAACACAGGTATCGTTTGTCCATCACTACCTGTAGCCCGAGTCAGAATCCGCCTTCGGTCATGTGACTGCTCTAGCTTGCTTCGAACAGGCTCGAACCTCGGCGCGTATCGGGTCGGCTAGATCCCGCTAGAACACAGGTATTGTTTGTCCATCACTAGGTGTAGCCCGAGTCAGAACCCGCCTTCGGTCACGTGACTGCTCGAGCTTGCTTCGAACAGGCTCGAACCTCGGCGTGTATCGGGTCGGCTAGATCCCGCTAGAACACAGGTATTGTTTGTCCATCACTAGCTGTAGCCCGAGTCAGAACCCGCCTTCGATCACGTGACTGCTCGAACTTGCTTCGAACCTCGGCCCGTAACGGGTCGGCTCGATCCCGCTTGAACACGGGTATCGTTTGCCCGTCACACGCGTAGAGAGCGGGATCGAGCCGACCCGATACGCGCCGAGGTTCGAAGCAAGCTCGAGCAGTCACGTGATCGAAGGCGGTGTCTGTCTCGGGCTACAGATAGAACGTGCAGATTAGCAAACTGCATATGAAGTGAAGCACCTTTCACACATGTGTGTGTATAATATTTATAACGGAGGTGCGTGCTTTCACATATTACTGCATTCAGTCATTGACGTACCGGTATATCTTATGAGGAATAAAGGTTGGCCATAAAATTGGAAGGCTTAGATTATGATAATATGCAATGAAAATGACAAAGGATGTACCCGTAATATTCCCCGCGTATTAACAGAATTATTTCCTCCCATGGCAGTACTTGTGTGCCGTGTAACAACTGCACGTTGGGCGCAATATTATGAATAAAAAACCAAACCAGACCCCATGGCGCAACAGCCCCGACGGGCCATGGCCTACCAAGCGACCGCTGGTCAGCCCGAAGGTCTGCAGATTACGAGGTGTCGTGTGGTCAGCACGACAGATCCTCTCGTCTGTTAATCTTGGCTTTCTAGACAGTGCAAAATTATGAATACGGTAATATTATTCTTACAATGCGATGCTTTGGGCGGCTAAGACAGCTGGCAGCGCCTCAGGCGAGGTTCTCCTTCTGTCCTCAATGTTGGGGGGTTTGAATCCACTCCTTGGGAGAGTATTACCCTTGTTGCTCGTATAGAAGACTTTGAGTAAGAAAGGATTGACATCTCATCAATCGTATACACAAATACATGTATAAATATTATGATGCAGCAATGTTACTGTCTGATTGCGTGAAATATAGGCTATATGAAACTCAAACGTGACTCGCGATTTCAAGCTGTATCATTTACGATAATTCAGGTCAATCGGTTCAGTAGTTTTCGAGCCCATCTGGAACAAATAAAACAAGACATCATCTTACGGTTTTAAAAATCCTGATCCTACCGGGTATCGAACCCTGGACCCCTGTAACCAAAGGCCAACACGCTTACCATTGAGCCATGCACCCGAGCGAGAAACGTGTCAACAACAACTGCAGGTAAAATATACATTTTTTAGTCTTGTAACCATTTAAAACTATTACGACACGTGAATGGTTTCCTTTTTCTGTCTTTATACGGCCCAAACAACACATTTTAGTAGAGAATTGGTTTATTCGGATGGAGGCATGTGTAACGAATCATCGCACAAGCACAAATTTTGACTGTCTCCAATATATAGATATGGGTCGAAATTATATTATGTACAAAATACACGGAAGTAACAGTAGAGAGGACGAACCGGTACTGTCCAGCATAAATACTCTTACATATCCTTCTCAAGTTTGCTGGGTGTTAGTAACAGCAAGGCGCTAGGTTGCGGCGCGCGCAAAAGCTCGAGCAAAGCTCGAACAGGCTCGAGCTCTGACGTCATCTGTTCGAGCAGCTCGAGCCGGGCTCAAGCACATCACTACACACCACTATCCCTGGTGCCAGTTGTCCACAGCATCAGACAGCTTGTGGTGTGTCCATGGTGAGGTGTATTACTGTGTACAGTGCTTGACGCATACAAAGATGGAACGTTACTCGCCACGAGAGTTGGCAGACATGCATTTAATATACGGGGTGGCAGGCTGTAGTGCCCGTAAAGGAGCACGAATGTACAGAGAACGCTTTCCCAACAGGTGTCATCCTGATTGGAAGAAGATTATCTCCGTGGATACGAACTTATGACAGACGGGGTCGTTCACGCCACACAGAGCCGGCCAATGTTCCCGCCAAAGACATGTCCGAACATCAGACTTTGATAATATGGTGTTGGATCGTGTGGTCATGTGCCCAACAATAAGCACCTGTCAACTTGCCCGTGAAACGCACACTTCGGAGGATACAGTGTGGAGAGTACTGCTGAACGGGTATTACATCCCTATCATAAAGAATGTGTGCAAGCACTGGGACCAAGGAATTTTGAGCCCCGTGTTCACTTCTGATAATGGATTATCCAGAGGAATTCAACAAATAAATTAACAATCAGCATCAATTTAATTTCATCATCATCATCATCTGTTTACCCTCCAGGTTCGGCTTTTTTTCCCTCGGACTCAGCGAGGGATCCCACCTCTACCGCCTCAAGGGCAGTGTCCTGGAGCTTCAGACCTTTGGTCGGGGATACAACTGGGGAGAATGACCAGTACCTCGCCCAGGCGGCCTCACCTGCTATGCTGAACAGGGGCCTTGTGGAGGGATGGGAAGATTGGAAGGGATAGGCAAGGAAGAGGGAAGGAAGCGGCCGTGGTCTTAAGTTAGGTACCATCCTGGCATTCGCCTGGAGGAGAAGTGGGAAACCACGGAAAACCACTTCCAGGATGGCTGAGGTGGGAATCGAATCCACCTCTACTCAGTTGACCTCCCGAGGCTGGGTGGACCCCGCTCCAGCCCTCGTACCACTTTTCAAATTTCGTGGCAGAGCCGGGAATCGAACCCGGACCTCCGGGGGTGGTAGCTAATCACACTAACCACTACACCACAGAGGCGGACAATTTAATTTCATTTGGCACGAAAATCTACATTAAACCAGTTAGATTTATTTATCTTCTTCACATAATATTTATTACGTGTTCAGAAATTTGAAATGTTTTACCCAACCATTAGAAAACAATTATATTTTCCTTCAGGAATGATTAACAGTGAGCCTAGTATTTGCCTCGTGTAAAAATGGGAAACCACGGAAATCCATTTTCAGGCCTGCCGAAAGTAGGCTTCGAACCCACTACCTCCCGACTGCAAGCTCTGAACTTCTCGCCTCGAACCTCGTAGCCAACTCACTAGGTCATATTATTGCAATATCACTGTCAAATATTCATAGATAAATGAAAGACAACATTTTCAATGCTGTTATAGCCTAGCGTTTATTCTTGCACTTCTAATTTGGATTCGAAGTGGGACACAAATACTGTTCGAGCTGTTCTTGTGTTTCCTACAGCTGTTAAAATGGATTCCTAACGATTCTGAGAATCGCAAAACCTTCACCACAGATATCCTAGTTTATCGACAGAGTTTAGGACACATCAGGATATTGGAGCTATAGAATATTACGTAGAAACCACAAGGACACTCCAGTTGTACACGAAAGCACAGAAATTGTACCCTGACATAAATAATAATCAACACCGCCCCACTCCAGTATTGAAAAGGAGGGGAGGGAGTGAAGGGATGGTGTTGAAGGCCACTCCTGTACTGAAATGGAGGGAAAGGGCGAGAACGGGTAGTGCTGAAGGCACAGAGAGAGAGAGAGAGAGAGAGAGAGAGTTGCTATACATCCACCACTGTGCCTATTTCAATCACAACAATCGTGTAGTGGGCTATCAGCAGCAATATGTTAAGCGAGGAGACACGGGGCGCCGTCCAACTCCATTGCTAAATGGTTAGCGTGCTGGCCTTTGGCCACAGGGGTCCCGGGTTCGATTCCCGGCAGGGTCAGGAATTTTACCATCATTGGTTAACTTCGCTGGCACGGGGGCTGGGTGTATGTATTGTATTCATCATCATTTCATCCTCATCACGACGCGCAGGTCGCCTACTAGCGTCAAATCAAAAGACCTGCACCTGGCGAACCGAACATGTCCTCGGACACTCCCGGCACTAAAAGCCATACGACATTTCATTTCATTTCACGGGACGCCATGCTTTGTTTGTATTGTAACACCATTTCTGTGCATGCGTGTACGCAGGCAGTTGATGCATGGGCCCCGAGTTCCGTGTTATTTCGCACAACACGTGAGGGAGAGAGATATCAAAAATATGCCTCTGTGCCCTGTTTACTAGAAGCGATAACCTGTTAACATAATAGCAAACCTTGACACCTGGCCAATACATCCCACTGTATGTGTACACCTCTGATCCGTAATCAGAGGATGATGGGTGGTGAGTTCTAGTTTTCAGTCCATACCCTCACAGGATATGACGGATCTCCTATACGCTAACGCCGTCCTTAAGGCCAGAAAGATTTGTATTGATGATATTTACGGACAAGCTAAGTGGAAGCGGTCGCGGCCTAAAGTACGAATTGTCTTGGCATTCACCTTAGAGCAGGAGAATGGAAAACCATGGCAAACGAGGACAAACGACGGTGGGGACCAGCCCCTCCACCTCCCGAATGTAGACCTGCAAGCCAAGCTTACTCTACTCGATCGAGGATGGAGAGTTTCATCTCTATGTAGAATGTTTTATACAGAAAGTGTGCGTAGGGAGTAAGTTACCCGGTCATAGGACCACTACAGCCGGGCTGAGTGGCTCAGACGGTTAAGGCGCTGGCCTTCTAACCCCAACTTGGCAGGTTCGATCCTGGCTCAGTCCGGTGGTATTTGAAGGTGCTCAAATACGACAGCCCCGTGTCGGTAGATTTACTGGCAGGTAAAAGAACTCCTGCGGGACTAAATTCCGGCACCTCGGCGTCTCCGAAGACCTTGAAAAGTAGTTAGTGGGACGTAAAGCAAATAACAGTATTTATTAACATAGGACCACTGCAAACTATGATGTGGCGTTATTGGTAGAAGCATTACTAGGCCTATATTCCTGCTTTTATCTCTCACTTATTAAGGGTACGTGAAAACCCAGCAACCTGACGAGGACCCTTAGATGCTTTTGAATGTCTTCTTGAGGTATGGTGTGGTAATACTGCCCCTTTCTATCTCTGCCTGCGCAAGAGAGAGTACAGTATATCCCACTTGTATTGGTGGTATCTCGTACCTACCGGTTACAACATTTTTCTACCATCGTGACTGTATGTCTCACGTCCTGAAGAGAAGACCACAAGATCCGATCTCTTTCACAGTACCCTGCTAAATGTTCCCTTTTATGGCAGTATTTGCTGCCAATGTAGGAAAGGAACCGTTATTTAGCTATCGAGTGACTCAATGACACTAGCAAACAATATCAGGAGGAATTTGTTTCCAAATATAATGAAAAACGATATATTCCATGCTTGGGCTAAAAGGTGTGAAAAATGAAAAGCAACTTACAAATTTATAAAATGATTAATGAAAGAGCATCTACTTTTAAATGGTTCAAAATATAATAAGAACGGGTAAATTCGTCATATATTCTCAATATATAGGTGAAACAGCTTTGAAAATTATGTCGGGGTGACTGCGAGGACGGCTTGGACAATAAAGGTGCAATGGCATGTTCATTATATAGGCCTACACATACTTTTCAATACGCGAGTGATTTTTTTTGCAGGCTCAGCAATTCAGACCCTATAACGCTGGCCTTCTGAGTCCAATTTGCTGTGTACGATCCCATGTCCAAATATACCAGCCACGTATCGAAAGATTTACTGCTGCGTAAATAACTCATACCGGGCGAGTTGGCCGTGCGGGTTAGGGGTGCGCAGCTGTGAGCTCGCATCCGGGAGATAGGGGATTCGAATCCCACTGTCGGTATCCCTGAAGATGGTTTTGCGTGGCTTCCCATTTTCACACCAGGCAAATGCTGGGGCTGTACCTTAATTAAGGCCACGGCCGCTTCCTTCCCACTCCTAGCCCTTCCCTGTCCCATTGTCGCCATAGACCTATCTGTGTCGGTGCGAAGTATAGCAAATAGCAAAAGCGACTCATGTGCGACAAACTTTCGGCATTAGAGAGCCTCTTAAAATCGTAACAGTAGCCTACTTTGTGGGATATAAAACCAATAATATCAATAATATTATTATGAGTGCTTAAGAAAATGAAGGTAATATTAGGAAGTTGTGTACCTAACCAAGAGCAAAGCTTCAAAATTGTATTTAAACCTCCTGAGAATGTGACTAATCAAAATAATACACACTCTTGGACCTTCGATAGTTCGTTTTTAATGAACAGTTTTCCTTGATGCATTCGTATGAAATAAAATGTTTATTCTGAGGGGACCATATGGTAAAAGTATTCGAGGACAAATATTGACGTAGGAGTTGAGGGTTATATGCTAATGTGTACTGTTACTGAGCGGGTGCCTTGCCGGTAGCAGGTAATGCTCCTCTGTTTGCTAACTCGGTTCCCATTACCGGCAGCTTTCAGACAGGATACTCCCGAACGTCAATAAAAGAAGGAACACAATATTTACCACAGCGACGGCAAGACAAGATACCAAGCGCTTGTCGGGACCTCAGAGACACCTTCAATGCTAATAGATAACCGAGTGGCCCACGCTGACGCTTGTTAAATATTCAGAGTGGATTTTATCCAATTCTTGATAATTGCCTGTTTTTGGTTCAGGGATTCACAAACTAAACACTCTCGAAACAGGTACATGCTGACCGTCCCTGTACACATCACCAAACGGTACACCCATTCCTTCACGGTAGGTACTGCGCGGATCTGAAACTCCATAGAAGACGAGTTACAGATCCTGACATCGGGTTCTTCATTCATAAATATGCAAGAAATATTTACTTTGTGTTTAGTTGCAACTGTTATTACTGTTGCATTTATAATTACGATTAATCTATGTATTATAAAAGTTCACTAAAAACAGCTTTACCCAGTCCGTCCATCCGTTCTACTGGACCTATTTTCTTCATTTTTGTTTTATTTTATTTTTTGCTAGGGGCTTTACGTCGCACCGACACAGATAGGTCTTATGGCGACGATGGGATAGGAAAGGCTTAGGAGTTGGAAGGAAGCGGCCGTGGCCTTAATTAAGGTACAGCCCCAGCATTTGCCTGGTGTGAAAATGGGAAACCACGGAAAACCATCTTCAGGGCTGCCGATAGTGGGATTCGAACCTACTGTCTCCCGGATGCAAGCTCACAGCCGCGCGCCTCTACGCGCACGGCCAACTCGCCCGGTATTTTGTTTTTTGTTTTTGTTTTATTCTCTCCGCTGTTAACTGCCGGTGAATCATTAGACATTGACAGATGTCACTGTTCAGTAAACTTTGAGTAATCCTCAAATCAAATAATTAAATGGCCACTCCAATAATAGCAGGCTATGGCTTATCCTGGGCCGATATACATTCTGTACTTAGCGGGTTGCATACAGTTAAGGAGCAATATCTTTACGTAAAAATATCGGCAAAGCTAAACGATTAAGAATGACGGCAGCTATAGGCAAACCTGAAATTTCAACCAAAGTTGATATACACCGGATTTAATACTATCTAAAGAAATACGGTGGGGAATAAGACACAGGTAGCACACCGAAATGAAAATCCACAGCCTTTTTCCAGTCATTCGACCGGGTCAAGAATGGAATGAATGAAGGCCCTATCTAGTGGCGAGGATAGGAAATGTGCCGGCTGCCAAAGCCTGTCGCATTCCTCTTAGCACCCCTAAAAAGGGGTGAAAATTAAAAGATCCAAAAAGATGGATATTAGTACTGACTCCACAGTTTTAAGGTTTGCTAGGCTGTTTGGTGACATTCTAAATGACAGTTGGAATCGTGTACATCATATCTATAGGGCGAAGTGTAAATACGTACAGTTATCAATCTGGGCTGCATCAAGGACAACTTCCGTGCAAAACCAAGTCGTCTGAAACTAAAATTGGTAATTAATCACGCAATAATAAATCTAAAAATAAAAAATTACTTCGTAAAATAACAATCAACACCACAATAAAGAAATATACGAAAAGACACCTGGCATATAATTAAGAGGTTATAGCTACAAATCCTACAAGTAAACATTCAAAAAAGTACACGGGCAGCGTATGGAGCAATTTCATATGAAGACTAGTTATCTGACCTATTTATAGCAAATACTGAGGAGCAGCACGGTTCCTCTAGTTTATTTTCAATTTATTAGAGAAATGATTACTAGTTTTTTCCTGAAATAACTATAATTATTGTATAGATTCCTTTTTAAAATTATTTCCTAGTAAATGTACATTTTTACCTTCGTATATTTGTTAACCTTGGTTTAGTTTAAGAGAAGGCTTTTGCTTTTTTTTTGTTTTTTTTTTTTTTTTTTTTTTTGCTAGGGGTTTTACGTCGCCCCGACACAGATAGGTCTTATGGCGACGATGGGATAGGAATGGCCTAGGAGTTGGAAGGAAGCGGCCGTGGCCTTAATTAAGGTACAGCCCCAGCATCTGCCTCTTGTGAAAATGGGAAACCACGGAAAACCATCTTCAGGGCTGCCGATAGTGGGATTCGAACCTACTATCTCCCGGATGCAAGCTCACAGCCGCGCGCCTCTACGCGCACGGCCAACTCGCCCGGTAAGAGAAGGCTTAATGGGCTTAACTACGCTAAGCAGAACAAAACAATTAAAGATACTATATAAAGTATTAATCTTCTTCAACCTTAAAAAGAAAATAAATGACATTATGTGTAATTAGATGTGTACGGAAAATGTGGTGGATCAACGAACTGTTTCAATGCCACTTTCTCTTGGACAAGCAGAAAACGATGTGCGGGGGCGGTGTCGAGTAACAGCCAGTTAGTTCCTCCTAAGCCACAATCGGGACACTTGGACGAATTGAATCACGTGGACGACGAAGGGTTTCCTTGTAGCTACTGTTGTTTTCAATAGGGGTTAACTCTATTTGAACAACCCGAATGAGTCATAAAGCAGTTCAAGCATCATTCTGCCTTTTGGCCTGTGTTGTCATTATTCTTTCCTGTCCGACTCGTTGGCTGAATGGTCAGCGTACTGGCCTTCGGTTCAGAGGGTCCCGAGTTCGATTCCCGGCCGGGTCGTGGATTTTAACCTTCATTGGTTAATTCCAATGGCCCGAGGGCTGGGTGTTTGTGCTGTCCCCAACATCCCTGCAAATCACACACCACACATAACACTATCCTGCACCACAATAACACGCAGTTACCTACACATGGCAGATGCCGCCCACCCTCATTGGAGGGTCTGCCTTACAAGGGCTGCACTCGGCTAGAAATAGCCACACGAAATTATATATCTATATTATTCTTTCCACAGTGTTAATGAAATGACGTATGGCTTTTAGTGCCCGGAGTGTCCGAGGGCAAGCTCGGCCCGCCAGATGCAGGTTTTTTTATTTGACGCCCGTATGCGACCTGCGCGTCATGATAAGGATGAAATGATGATGAAGACGACACATTCACCCAGCCCCCGTGCCAGCGAAATTAACAAATTATGGTTAAAATTCCCGACCCTGCCAGAAATCGAACGTGGGATCCCTGTGACCAAAGGCCAGAACGCTAAACATTTAGCCATGCTCTAATTAAGGTTCTTATTTGCTGGTGGTACCTAGTGTTTCCAGTGCACTATATCTTCTGGTATTGACCTTCATTGACCTGTCTCAGTCTTATCCTTCGCTTTGACAATAATGAAAGTGACTGAGGTATGAGCGACGCTAGTAATGCCATTCCTTATGAAAACAGTCCTTGTTATGAATGGTGTGAAAATGTTGCTCATAGGGTCGGTTGATGCATGCATTTCAGTAGGCTTGCCAGAATGGTATGTAATACCAACTTCTGGCTCGGTGAGGAGAGCAACGGGAAACTACCTCACTCCTCATTTCCCTGGTACGCCTCTTCAGTGATGCTTAGGCCATCTATGACAGCTGATGGCAGAGCTGTTGAGGATCCAACCAGCCTTAGGGCTGAGGACTAAACATACACACATACCGCTGACTTACACGTCCTCTCCTTTAGTTCGTTGTTACATCCGCTAAATACCCTCATAACTAAATGAAGAGACCTGTAACCTTTATTTACAACTTCGCTGATATGATAACTTACGCCGAATGAAGATCTGTCCTTATATTTACATCAGTTATTAACACCTATGTACACCGAGCTCGATAGCTGCAGTCGCTTAAGGGCGGCCAGTATCCAGTAATCGGGAGATAGTGGGTTCGAGTCCCACTGTCGGCAGTCCCGAAGATGGTTTTCCGTGGTTTCCCATTTTCACACCAGGCAAATGCCGGGGCTATACCTTAATTAAGGCCACGGCCGCTTCCTTCCAATTCCTAGGCCTTTCCTGTCCCATCGTCGCCGTAAGACATATCTGTGTCAGTGCGACGTAAAGCAAAAAAAAAAAAAAAAGACACCTATGTACAGCAGTCACCATGAGTACTCTGATCCAATGAAAATTGAGTGGAATTTTTCTCTTGTTAAAACAACCTGACATTTTACTCCGTTTACCATCATATCATTGTCTGCTGTCCAGCTCTTATTTTCGAGGTCTTTTTGCAGTCTTTCACAATCCTGAAACTTTAACATATTGCTCAGTACAGTATAACATCATGAATGGCATATAAACGAAAGTCACTCTAGGTCTCGTAAACATAATGTCGTCAGGTTTGGAACAGACCAACAGTTGATCAAGGGAGACGGATAGGAAAGTTGTGCGAAGCCAAGCACAAGTAAGTGAATGTAATCCTAGACGAAGCTAGGGGATTCGCGGTCACCAACCAAAGTTCCCACGTAAAGACCCTCTGGTGCTCTCCTTTTAATCACTTCTTACGATGTTTAGAACATACCGTGGATACATTCTAACACACTGTCATCCACAGGGGTGGTAAAATATCTTTCTTTGTGCATTCAGCCCGTGTGAAGAATTGTGAATATGTCGTTTATAGGGTTTCCTGATGTGTATAAAGAGTACCTTCTGGCTTGAAGGAGCTGGCCCCGCGGTGCAGGGATAGCATGCCTGCCTCCTACCTGGAGGACTCGGGTTCGATTCCCGGCCAGGTCAGGGATTTTTACCCGGATCTGAGGGCTGGTCCAAGGTCTAATCAGCCTACGCGATTAAAATTGAGCAGCTATTGGACGGTGAGATGGTGGCCCCGGTCTAAAAGCCAAGAATAATGGCCGAGAGGATTCGTCCTTTTGACCTCATAATCTGCAGTCCTTCGGACTGAGCAGCGGGCGATTGATAGGCCAAGACCCTCCGCAGCTGTTGCGCCATGGGGTTTGGTTTAATTTAGTTTGGTTTGGTCCTGCCTTGAAGAGGAAAGCAGTGAGAAACTAAGTCACTCCTCATTACCCTAGTACATTTATTTAGTGACGCCTGTGAGTTCTTTTATGCCTTTTATGGCAGGACCCAGTGTTTACACTGCACTATGTCTTCTGGTATAGGCTAGAGAAATGTTGTTACTTTCATAGACCTTGCTCTGTCTTTTCCTTGGCTTTGACAATATGAAAGTGACTGAGGTATGAGCGATGCTAGTAATGCCAATCATTATGCAGCCAGTCCCTGCTATGAATGGTGTGAAAATGTTGCTCATATGGTCGGTTGGTGTATGCATTTCAGCGGGCTTGGCAGACTGATACGTAATAGCAACTCTGGCTCGGTGAGGAAAGCAACGGGAAACTAGCTCACTCCTCTTTTCCCTAGTACGCCTCTTCAGTGATGCCTAGGCCATCTATGACAGCTGATGGCAGAGCTGTTGAGGATTTCACCAGCAGCATCGCTTACGGACTGAACATACATGTGAGTTCCATGAGTGTAAACGATCAGTTTTCATATATATATCACAATTATTCAGTTGTTGCCTGAAATAAAGATATTAGACATGCCCAACTATATTTAATTGTCTTGGAAGGTAAGTCAACCTACTTCACGTCGTCAATAGCAACGAATAATGTTAAGTAAAACCAACTTGCTTCCATAAATGCAACACCATAAAGCGTACTTACACTAAAAGGGATGAAAAGTAAAATTATACTTCATGCCTTCTGTTCATTATTCATTTTTATAAGCCCATAAATAAACTATGTTTGCCTGATTATTCAGTTGTCGTGGTAACAATGAAAACACTCATAGGTAAAATAAGCTGAATTCTAGAATTTTTATAAAGAGTACCTTCTGATTTGAAGTCAAATTTACATTTTATTAAAAAATCACATCAGGCATTTTGAAAAATAAACCTGCCACTGAGGATTGTAAGACAGGCATCCTGCAGTTTCTCTAGAATAACAGAGAGGAATAAAGGAACCACCAGGGAACCACCTGTTTCTGGGAGGGTTCCTGGACGTATCAACCAATTGGTTCGGAGCAAGATGGAATGAGTTCGTCAATGCTTCTTAAAGAGGCTCTGTCTTTGAAGAATCAATTGAGATTTTGTTTCTCTTGGAAGGAATGGACATATACTATGCAAGCATGCACTATACTGTATGAGTTATATTTTATGACAGGGTTTAGGATCCTGCATAGCCTTTAATTCCACTTTCCATTCTCTTTCTGTTAATTTTTGGCCGTTAACTTCCAGTATGAAATATGCTATAGTAGCTGGTTTTTGCAATTATTTCAGAATATAAATGCAAACGAATTTCGAACTACGAAAGGTTAGAATGAAACTGCAATTTGCTCAATTAATGTTCGATTCAAAATGTCCTTCTCCTTGGCTGAATGGCCAGCGTACTGCCCTTCAGTTCAAAGGGTCCCGGGTTCGATTCCCGGCCGGGTCGGGGATTTAAATCACTTCTGATTAATTATTCTGGCTCGGGGACTGGGTGTTTGTATATGTCCCAACACTCACCTCATCATATTAACATAACATACCACACTATCAACCACCACAGAAACATGCAATAGTGATTCACTGATTACATTCCTCCCCATAGGGTTGGCGTCAGGAAGGGCATTCGACCGTAAAACAAGGCCAAATCCACATGTGCGACACAGTCCACACCGGAGATCCCTCAGGTGTGGGAAAAGCGGTAGAAAAAGAAACGAAGAATGATCGTTTCAAAACAAGTTTAAGAAATGAGTACATTTAACCTATCGCATTCCCAGCTGTCTACGACTAGAGAGCCCGTCTCTTAACTGGAGGCCCCGGTCTCTATTCCCGGTCAGGTCAGGGAACATTTTCTAGATCTGAGCGCTGGTTCGAGTTCCACTCAGCACAGGTGAGAACCTTTATTTATTTGCTTTACGTCGCACCGACACAGATAGGTCTTATGGGGTCGATGAGACAACGGCTAGGACTGAGAAGGAAGCGACCGTGGACTTAATTAAGGTACAACCCCAATATTTGCCTGGTGTGAAGGTAGGAAACCACCTAAAACCATTTCCAGAGCTGAGGTTCGAACCCATTATCTCCCGAATGAGTACTGATAACTAGGTGACCTAAACCGCGCAGCCACTTCCTCAGTGAAAAGTACAATTAAAGAGCTATATGACGGTGAGATAGCAGTCGCCGTCTAGAAAACCAAGAATAAAGGCCGAAAGGTATCGTTGCACTGATCACGCATCACATTGTACTGTAATTTACAGACCTTTGGGCTGAGCAGCAGTCGCTTAGCAGACAAAGGCCCGTAAGGTTTATGTTTTATTTGTTATAACCTACGTAATTATTCATTAATATTGAAGTTACTTTTGTTCCTTCGTAATATATATTGAGACATGGTGGTCAACATTGCTGTAAGCTCAATGTATATAAAGTCTGTTGATAACTAATAAAGCCTCATGTGTGTGTAGCATATTTATTTACTGGTGATGGAAGCTGGCAAGGAGGACATGTCCCTTGTACCATATATTTTAACTACAGATATCCATACAGTTCACACGTGTCAATTCTGGGCTCAGTGGGCTAGTGAATTATCAACTATCTTAGAAAAATTACAAAAGTGCTGTATTATTATTACTAATAATCTGTTTACTCCCCAGGGTTGATTTTTCCCTCGGACTCAGCGAGGGATCCCACCTCTACCGCCTCAAGGGCAGTTTCGCTGAACGGGAGACTTTAAGTATAGTGATACAACTGGGGAGAAGAACCAGTACCTCGCCTAGGTGACCTCACCTGCTATGGTGAACAGGGGCCTTGTGGGGGGATGGAAAGTTTGGAAGGGATAGACAAGGAAGAGGGAAGAAAGCCACTGTTTTTTGCTAGTTGCTCTACGACGCACCGTCACAGATACTGTAGGTCTTATGGCGACGATGGGATAGGAAAGACCTAGGAGTGGGAAGGAAGCAGCCGTGGCATTAATTAAGGTACATCCCCAACGTTTGCCTGGTGTGAGAATGGGAAACCACGGAAACCCATCTTCAGGGCTGCCGGTAGTGGGGTTCGAACCTACTACCTCCCAATACTGGATACTGGCCGCACTTAAGCGACTGCAGCTACCGATCTCGGTAAAGGGGGAGAAGGAAGCGTCCATGGCTTTATGTTAGGTACCATCCCGGCATTTGCCTGGAGGAGAGGGGAAAAACCATGGAAAACCACTTCGAGGATAGCTGAGATGCGAATCGAAGCCACCTCTACTCAGCTGGCCTCCCGAGGCTGAGTGGACCCCGTTCCAGCCCTCTTACCACTTTTCAAATTTCGTGGCAGAGCCCGGAATCGAACTCGGGCCGACTGGGTGGCAGCTAATCATGCTAACCACTACACCACAAAGGAGAACATTATTATTGTTATTATTATTATTATTATTATTATTATTATTATTATTATTATTATTATTATTATTATTTTGCTAGTTGCTTTACGTCGCACCGACACAGATAGGTCTTATGGCGACGAGGGGACAGGATAGGGCTAGGAGTGGGAAGGAAGCGGCCGTGGCCTTAATTAAGGTACAGCCCCAGCATTTGCCTGGTGTGAAAATGGGCAACCACGGAAAACCATTTTCAGGGCTGCCAACAGTGGGGTTCGAACCTACTATCTCCCGAATACTGGATACTGGCCGCACTTAAGCGACTGCAGCTATCGAGCTCGGTATTATTATTATTATTATTATTATTATTATTATTATTATTATTATTATTATTATTATTATTATTATTATTATTATTATTATTATTATTATTCCTGGCGTTTTGTTAATTTCCTGCGATGTATGCTTTGTACGGATTTAGCCCAGGTTTATAGTCTGATGTCTTTCTTGACGCGAGTGCTATGTAGAAGGATGTATTCTTTATTGTATGTTTATATGTGATGTGTATTGTGATGGATTGTAAGTACCGTAGGAAAATGTTATTACACAACCAGATATACCTAGCCATCGCGCTGGAGGAATTAATCAGACACGCTTTAAATTTCCAGCCGGCTTGGAATCAAATCCGGGACTCACTGAACCGAAGACCACTACGCTGACCACTCAGCCAAGATGCTAGGTTCGAACTCCAACAACGGCAGCCCTGCATATGTTCTTTCATGGCTTTTCATTTCCACGCTGGCACTGTACCTTACTCAAGGACACGGTCGCTTCCTTACCACTCCAATCCCATCGTCACCAAAAGACCTGTCTGTATAGGATGCGACGTAAGATCACTATCAAGAACGGAAGCATTTTTGATAGAAGTTAGGTACTAAGTTCATGTCAAGCTATGAGGACCCTTGGAGGAGTGGAAGGTAAAGGCTTCCACCATTGTTAACCTCGGCACGTGATGCGGTAGAGTGGTTGGCTCTACGCCCGGCCACCTTTGCCCCCAGGAATTAACATGGTACTCATTTTTGGTGTAGGCTGAGTGAACCTCAATGCCATATGCAGCTCCAGAAATGGAAATCTTTTTTCTTAAATTTTACGACTTCTTGATGGGGATTCGAACCCACGTCCTTCCGGGGGAACCGAGCACGCCTTTACCAGGCAGCCCCTCATAAAACTAAAGGCGAACAATAATTGTTTTCGGGACTACTGGTGCACTTATGACTTACTGTCAGGAGATAAACAGCGTGAGGTTTATGATAACCTTAGCACCCGTAGGGGTAGGTGTTGGAAGGGGTAATATATAAACATAATCGAAAATAGGGTCACATCCAAAGTTTTTGGGGTCGCTCAAATGAATAGTGACACTGCGGTTGTCGTTTAAGTACAAGTTGATCCCCAATTGGCGGGCGGGTGAGAAGGAGTGAAGTAAAACATATCCAAATGACCGAGGTTATGTGTGCGTTCAATTATAACTGTCAATTGAACTTCGTAGAAATATTACCTACTATCTGGAAAAAAAATGCTGTGGGAGAAAAACACCCTTTGAAGCCCTACATAAGCGGACGAAATATAAATATGACTAAAAACTACCGATATTGGTGTTGAAACCATACTTTTCGGGACTAGGTTGCGATTTCAAACAAACTTCGTCACTTATGACATACTATCAGGAGAGAAACTTCGTAGAGGTATGAGAAACCTAACACATCTACGAGGGGGTGAGATGCCAAGAAATAATCTGAAACAGTGTCGAATCCATTCTTTCGGGGTCGCTGAGATGAATAGTGACGCTCCGAATGTTTTAGAAGTCCAAATTCTGTCTTCTTTCGCATAGCGGTGGAAAAAATGTGAAAAACAAAATTTCCAAATTTATCGAGATTATGGACCTATATGTGTATATTCCAGCACAGCTCTCAACCAAAATTGGACTTACTATCTGGAAAAATACCTTATTTGTAAAAGACATCTAGCTTTTGAAGTAGGGGCGAAATTTAAAATATAACCCAAAACAACCGATTATTTGTGTATAATCCCTGGATATAGGGGTCGCTGAGATGAACTGTGACACTCTGGATGCCGTTTAAGATATAGTTCCAATCGGTAGGGGAATAAGAACTGCTGAAGAAAAAATATGTTCAAAGGGACAGAATTTAACAACGTACTGAATGTGTGTGTGTTCTTGCATAACTCTCAACAAAACTGGGTATACACATGACTTACTATACAGAAAACGTTACTATGGGGGTCAGATACACCTAGCATCCTTAGGGGGATATGAATTTAGAAACACAGAAAGACGGCTGAAATATAAAAAATAAAGAACAACGACAAATATTCATATGCAGTCCATAGTTTCCGAGGTCGCTGAGGTGAATAATGACATATTGGAAGTGATTGTTCTGCCCCAATAATGGATATGAGAAGGGGTGGGAAAGAAAATGTTCAAAATAACAAAAATTACGGATGTATGCGTGTTCTTTCCAACATAGCCCTCATACAAAATTGGTATACGTATGAATTACTATCTGGAAACAGTACTGTTGGGGTGAAACACCCCAAGCACTCCCAGGAGAGAGGATGAAATATAGAAATAAAAGAAAATGACTGATATTAATGTCGAATAAATTGTTTATGAGGTCACCGAGTTGAACTGTGACACAATGGATGGTTAAGTCATACTTCAACCGCAATCAGTATGGAGGTAATGTAAATATAACGGAGATTATGGATGTATGTGGGTTTGTTCCAGTAGCTCTCAACGAAACTTGGTACACATATGACTTACCATCCGAAAAAACTACTGTGGTGATGAAAATCACATCCCCCTCTGAGAGAGGCTGATGTGTAAAAATAATAGAAAGTAATCGATATTTATGTGTCGCTGATACGAATTGTGGCGCTCTGGATACCCTTCAAGTCCACGTTCAGCCTCCATTTAGACGGGAGCTGAGAAGGACTAAGTAAATAGTCTAAAATGACAGAGATTAGTGTTGAATCCACTACTTTTGGTGTCGCAAGGCTGATTGTGACAGTCTCAATGACAGGTGAAATCGTGTACGTCATATGTATAGTGCGACGGGTAAATACATATAGTTATTACTTGTTATTTTTTGAAAGGATCAAATACTCCCAGTCAATTCTGGCTTCCACAAGGACAAAGTTTTACTCGAAAATTAAATAATCTATAACTTGTAATCAAGTACATCTAAATAACTCTAAAACTACATAATAGCTCATAAAATCAACATATCATAAAGAAACCTATAAGCATTCACTTCACACTTAACTAAATGCTAATACAAATATTAAAGGTAAACATTCAAACACTATCCGGGCAACGCCCGGTACTACAGCTAGTAATAATAATAATAATAATAATAATAATAATAATAATAATAATAATAATAATAATAATAATAATAATAATAATAATAATAATGTTATTTGCTTCACGGCTCACAAACTACTTTTACGGTTTTCGGAGAGACCGTGGTGCCATACTTTAGTCCCTCAGGAATTCTTTTACGTGCCAGTAAATCTACCGACATGAGGCTAACGTCTTTGACCACCTTCAAATACCACCGAACTGAGCCAGGTTCGAACTTGCCAAGTTGGGGTCAGTAGGTCAGCGCCTCAGCCGTCTGAACCACTCAGCCCGTCTAGCTGAAGTCTTTGAAATGTTGTATTTTGAAATAATGCGATGGATGGTTGGGATCACAGATGCAGGGATACTGACTCAGATGTTAGTTGATCGATTAGGCAAAATTTCACTAAAATAGTCAGAATGATACTGCTGAACACATATTGTAACTACTAGTGATTTAAACAGGTACTAGCGTGTTGGAGATTTGTCCCTCGCCAGTTAATTAATGCTCTAGAAGCCATCGACTCGTAGCCGTTCTATTTAAACACACCTAAATGCCACCAACTTTGGTCAGGATGGAATTCACTATCTTGAGAAGAGAAGACCAATGCCCATTCGGATGTGCCACTAACATTGGCCAGAAAAAAGCGTGAGTGAATAGCCAAGCATTTAAATATCGGAGATTCGTTCAGATTGCTCTGAAAGGAAACATTGGAGATGATAATATGAATAGCAGAAGAAGGTCGAGGTACTGACATGAGGTTGTGAGCTAAGCTAATTTTATGTCGATATTAAAAAGTTATCGTGGCGGCATGGATACCTGAATCAAACCAGTATATCTACTGTGGCCCAAACTACAATATATTACGTTCGATCGTAGCTATACAGTACATAAAGAAAATGACGAGCATCCAGTAGGGCCTATATCCACGGTGTCCCCTGTGCATTGAAAAAGATGACCAAAAATAAGTGATTCCACGAAGGTTGATAATAGATTCGGTTGGCGACCATTAATCCCTGAACTGAGTCCAATATTTTTTATAATTACTTGTGACATGCTCTTTACTTTCCTCTTCAACATTATTCCAACCACGACACTATTAAGTTCCTGAAGTATATTGAACTTTTTTCTTTCCACGCCTACGTGACCTTTTCCGTTGGTTTCGCTGATAATTTCATATTTGGAAGGTTTATCCCACCTCCATCTTCTTTTCTGATTGTTGGAAAGAGAGGATGATAATTTACTCGTACTTGCCCTAAAATAGTAATCACCACCATCATACAAAATATTATTTATTTAAATTTTATATCACATCGCAGTCCTAATACGAGATTACGATTTCCTTTTCACTCCAACTGTAGTAAATGTGCTATTGTCCGGCTCCATAGCTAAATGGTTAGGGTGCTGGCCTTTGGTCCAGTGGGTCCCAGGTTCGATTTCCAGCCGGGTCGGAGATTTTAACCTTCCTTGGTTAATTCCGATGACTCGGGGGCTGGCTGTGTGTGTCTTAAGTATTAGAAATCATCACAGGTAGCGCCCCATCCTCACAGTCGCGCAGGTCGCCTACACGGCGTCAACTCGGAAGACCAGGGCTCACCGGCGGCCGCACGCCTTTTATTAAGTGTGCTATTATGTTGTGTTCTGAGAAATAAGTATATTGTACCTTTACACTATTGGTCGCTATTTTTTAAAGGAAGTAGGTTAACTTGCCGTCCTAGGAAAGTAATTCAAGAATATTGTTTGGCAACAAACCAGGAAACCATGTAATAACTGTTAGGTTTAAAATTGCCGTGACCTCCTGATGACCGCGGTCATTAAGGCGTCAAATCTCTATGGTCTAAAACCGTGTTTAGCTTGTTTAAGTCCCGTTGATGGAAAAAAAGTTTCACTATCAGAATGTTGGCCTGCGTGGTAGGAGAGACGGTGGTATAACATTCATAATCACTAGATTGCATGTCAAAAGCCTGAGTTAAATTCCAAACCTCTCCACAGTGTTCATATGTTGTGATAACATATGACACTGTTGATGGTGATTCGTCCGTCGGATGGGGACATTAATCCTTGAGCAGGCTATTCACCGACACCAGATTTCATATTTTTCCTACTTCATTAGCACCACCACCACCACCACCACTACCACCACCATCATCATCATCATCGCCACACCCTGACACGCAGGTCGCCTATGGAAAACAAATAGAAAAACCTGCTCCCGGCGTCTCTGAACGTCTTCACATCAAATCACAACACAGCCGTCATATAATCCGCGACGAATGACACTGAAGATGCAAACTACGAAACTCGTAGCTTTCTCTCACTAATATATCGCGAGTTAAGAAACAATACCACGTACATGGAATGTTTTCCCTATCCATAAATTTCTTAAGGCGGTCACACCTCCCAATCACATATGGATAAGCAGTCTATCAGAACAGTTTTCAATGTGTCTATCTTCATATGCATATTGTAAAGGGAAATGAACCTTACCGTACCGTACTGGAGAAATATATGTTTGCATGACGTACTTACGCACTCCTACACTATAAAAATACATTTAAGTTTCATTTTCCTTTACGCACAAGCATCGGAATAGGAAGAACATTGCCAAATACATGGTATTGTTTCTTAACCCTTGACATGCCTTGAAGGTACACCAGTAGAAATCATTGTGGTGCGAAGACGTGTAAAATCCTTATTTCCTAAAACGTCACGACAAATGACACGTTACTTCCTTCAAGATGAACGGAAAGGTATTCAAGGGAATAGGAGTATTTTAAAATTCCAGAAAGTCCAAATCACCACTGTCGAGCATCAAAAGGTTTATTAGGAGCGACTGAAATTTGAGGTGGCCGAGCTCCACGCTGATGGAGCCCAAGTCGAACAGTTCTACGGTACTGCCCCAGTGGTGGAAAATGATTTCAAAAGTCATTGTCTTGAAGACTTATGAATTCGATTAGAATTAAGAAATAAAATATCAACAATACAACTTCAAACTCTACTGCCTAGGCGCCTTATTCTGGCAATACCTACCACCCGGTGCGTATTCTACGTCCATAGCCCCAACACAGTCCCGTTCGATTTTGTTTATTATGTAAAATGTGAGAGAGGAGAAAATTTCATGAGGAATTTGTAGTTGCAGTAGTATTGTCCGTACTCACTTATCACTCGGACACAAACACTTCCTCCCCTAGTAAACACTACTTACCTCCTCACAGTTTAAATAATTATTTTACTGTGCTTCTTCCGCCGACACACTGCGCATCTCTGCACTTGGATAGATCCATTCAGTGGCAGAATATTGTTCTCCACTCTGGGTAAACAGCCCTCACACAAGAAAAGAAGACACTTAGCTAAAAAGCACTATGTGAATTATCAGTGGAACTATAAGAACAACACCCACCTTCGGGTTACCAATCTTGAGTCATATACCTCCTCCAGACTTTCGGTGGAAGAACGCTCTTCTTTCGGAGTACAAGAAAAGTATAGATACACCCCAGCTTCCGATACATAATGATATGGAGGATTTTGCAAAGACAACAACTAGTATCTAGGCATCCACCAATGATCACTGGTAGGGAATTAAGTATGGCAAACTTCAAACTTGTTAGTTCCTGGAATTAAAGCTGACAATAAAACTGCCCTCCAAGCTGTTAAACTCTACCCTGCATCACGAGGAAACCTCCTGCCTTTCAACAGCCTCGCAGAATTTGGTGTTCCATAACCCTTAACTACGAACTTTAACATTCTGTGCGTAGTTACTGACATGAGGTCCTACGGACCACTACTGGAAATATGGCGTAGAAAATGCCAAAGTATTAATTTTGAGTATTAACTATGTATTCTAATAAACCAGACTTTACTGAATTAAAATACATAAAACATAAGACGTTAATAGCAATATTAAAGGATCAAAAGTGATATTACTCGTTAGGTTTCAGCTTGTATGGTACAAAACAAGAGGCTTTGGAGATGTCTCAAGTATTCACAGTGTGTAGCACACATCTACATAACTGCTTCGTAAACATAGTGTTCACACAATGAAGCCTATTAAAAGGCGCTTAGAATAATTATCACGCGCAACAGGAAAAAAATTGCAACACTTCCTTTCAGCTTATCAACCCCCTCTTCCGATATTTTTTTATAAAATAAGGGTCTCTTTGTTTAGATAACATGGGTTCATCAGCCTCATTTTTGACGGTACAGATTTATCCTCCATATGTCAATTCAGTGCGAATATCTGTAAACCCATATCCTCGTCCCGGGGTGATACAGCTCCTTTCTGGCACACTCCCAATGGAGACTGCCTGCATGTACCTACAATTACAAACACATAACATTCGTCCTGCCAGCGCGTCGGCCTCTCACCGCTGGATACCATGGTTCAAATCCCGGTCACTCCATGTGAGATTTGTGCAGGACAAAGCGGAGGCGGGACAGGTTTTTCTCCGGGTACTCCGGTTTTCCTGTCATCTTTCATTCCAGCAACACTCTCCATTCTTATTTCATAGCATCTATCAGTCATTAATAAATCACTTAGGGAGTGGCGACCCCATCGTACTAATAGCCTATATGTGCTTCATACATTCCATTCCTGACCCGGTCAATGACTGGAAAACAGGTTGTAGTTTTCATTTTTTTCAACAGTCGTCCTGCCATTTTTATATATTTGGCAGTACTGGGAATTGAACCTCAACCTCTGAGAAAGAGAGGTAATAGTGATAACTATAACACTATGGAAGCGGACATTTCATAAATCAGGAATATGAAGAATCGCACTAAGATACATAACTACGGATCTGAGGTCCCAGGGACCGAGCTGTTACAAGAGATACTTTCAGAAAATGCTGGCAGCTTTGATCGCAATGCGAACACAGAGAAGACTGGAATTTAGGAAACTGGAGAGAGAAAGAGATTTTCAAGACCAGTGATGCAAGTGAAGGGCGGAAAATTTGGGGCTGAATGGTCCCCGAGACCTCACGTCAGTAGTGAAGGGTTAAATAGAATACAGACGAACCATGGCAGGTGCGCATATGCTCCCCATAAGTGGGATAAATTGCAATCTCCAAAATGTAAGTGTGGAGCTGACAGGCAGAACCGTCCACCATAGTATACAGGAGTGGAAGACCAGGTCCTATGATGAGAACTTAACCGACTTCCTGACGGCAACTGATGATTTCATAAATTATGTCACCAATTTAGAAATCTCAGAGTAATATTTATAATATAAAGAAAGTATTGTTAATTGTATACGCTTAATTGTAATGTGTAGTCATACGATAAACATATAACTGTACTTGGGAAGGCCATCTTCAAGCACTGTATTCTCTACCAGTCGTCCGAGTTCTGTTAACAACCTCGCCCTGACTTGGCTGGATCACCCCAAAAGAAATCTGGCCAGAGGGAGGCAGTCGGAAGTTTGCTAAGTGAATGTGTAAGCAGGCGGGCGGTGAACGGAGGTGAGAGGCTGAGCTCCTATCCGGCCTCAATTGAAAACCGATCGGATGGAAAGAAAAATGGGGCGGGATCACACAGTGGACAATGGGCGGCATGGCCCATTGCCCTTTCAGAAGACACCTCACAGGTAGTAGCCTCGCTTACTAAAAGTTAATATCCTTCCGTCATCCAATATGTACAGTCAATCTCACACAGTAGATGAAACGGGTTTCTGAGGAAGTGTCCTTCACGAGAGTAATCGTTACCCTTCTTAGCTAAGCCTACGGTATATCACAAGGTACAAGAACTTTGAATTTCACAACGTAGAGCAGTGTTCTTTTAAGAAAAGTATGCTTGCTCGAAAGTGCGAAACCTTGCCTAGTCATCCATATCTTCACTTACCCAGGTGTTTTAGCTTCAATAATAGATAAACCAATACTTTTGTTACCAATTCGTACTTAAAGTTTATATGTACGGTATATCACAAGATACATTGTTTTAAGATTATTGTTTTAAGAGGAAGTACAACTAGGCAACCATCCTCAAATATATGTACGGGATGAACGAACCATACAAATTTAAAGTTAGATGTGACGTACGTATACATTTAGAAATGTCTATTATTAATGCAGTTCCATAGCCAATTATGACTGAAATATTAGATAATAATAATAATAATAATAATAATAATAATAATAATAATAATAATAATAATAACTAGATGACAGGTGTTCCTCCGTAGCATTTGTTATAAATAGGTTAGATAATTCGTCTTGATATACCTATCTTAGTCATGTTGTTTTGCCTGCCCTTTTTCAATGTTTTTATGAACAATTAAGAAAAGGTTGTGGTATGCCGCAATTCGTAATCAGTGTTCATCATTCTGACGTCATCACGCCGTCTGTTTGGTGAAAATCCATCCATATATTCGCTTTTTCTTTATCCTTCAGTTCTTGATGTAGAGCTTGGTATTGTGTTGTAGAAAGTAATCGTATTTTTAATCGCAGTTCTTCTAGATAGAACGGTTGTCTTTTGAGCTCATAAATAACTGGAGAAGCGTTTATTTTCCAGGCAGTGAACATTTTTTAAGATCCATGGCCTTCACTTTTTGTAGCGCAGTTAGGTTATCCTTCGATATATGTTCCCAGGTAATGTCTAAGTCGTATGTCATGATGGGGTCTGTTTGTACGTAGACTTTTTTCTCTCAGCAGCATGTAAGTTATTAGGAACGCTCTGTCCTTTTTTGAAAATATTTGAAAGCAGGGAAAGGTTAGAAAATCAAAGAGTATCTAGCAGGGAATAGTATTCTTCCGTTATCAGAGTAAGTGAATACTCTCTGGCTTGACAGGTAAAAATCAAACATGGCTACATGCAATGACATCACTAAGGATGAAAATCACATATATCAGAATATTAATGGAAGTGTTAGTCTCTTAGTAACCTGCTAAGTAGAGAATATATTGCGGGCTAGGGTAAGCCTTCGCCTGCAATTATTGGAGTGACCATTTAATGATTTTATTTTATGATTACTTAAAGTTGGCTGAACTTAGTGGCCAATCAATGTTTCATGATTCATCGGCAGATGATTCGAGAGAGAGTGAAACAAAAATGAAGCAAATCTGTCCAGTAGAACGGACAGACGGATTTGCCAAAGCTGTTTTTAGTAACCACTCTTTAATAATAATAATAATAATAATAATAATAATAATAATAATAATAATAATAATAATAATAATAATAATACATTATGTTTTTCCTTCTTCTTCCTTTCTCTTTTCCCAATTAAATAAGATCGGCACTTGCTGTGGATTTGGCCCAATATTTTTGTAACATCTCTGTAAAATTATCGGTCATTACAAGGAAGCTTGAAAAGTGCCCGCACTGAAAAACAAGCCGATATAAGCATACAAACTAGTAGGACACTGATTCACATTACTATTCAACGCAGTCACTATTCTTGTCCAAGCATATGTTCCAACGTTACACCAAGGCATCGACGCTGTTACGGAAGAAATGTGCGTTCACTCCCCGACGGCATGCTGAGCAGCCGTATCGTCGTTGAATCGCGTATAACCAGGTGCTTCTTCAACGATCTGAAGATATGGAAATCACCGAGTGAGTTGGCTACGCGGTTTGTGTCACGGAGTTGTAAGCTGGCATTCGTGAGAGAGTGCGTTCGTATACCACTGCCGGTAGCCCAGAAGATATTTTGCCGTTGTTTCTCATTTTCACACCAGGTAAATGTACATGAATTAAGGCCACGGTCGTTTCCTTTCTAGTCGAGGCCGTTTCCTCTCCCATCGTCGCGTGAAGACGTGTTCAGAACCTTGCACTGGAAACACCGTAACATTTCACGGGTGCTGCTGGCTGCGTGTGGTATGGTGGTGTCGTGCAGCAACACGGCCTATTGAAAGATGTACACGTCGTTTTCTCCGAATTACAACGGACAAACACTCCAGTGTGTCACAGTACCTGGCAGCTTTCACTGTCGCTCCCCTGGTGAGAAAATCAGCCTCTATACCAGAGGTGCTCACGCTGGGTATTTCGTCCCGCGGGCGCACAGCACTGCAAGCGGGCGGGCAGACAGGCGATGAGCGTATGATATTGAACCAGAGTGACGGTATCTGCATTTAGGGCAGACGCCCAGGTGGCAGATTCCTAATCTGTTCTTCACCTATATCTTTGCAAAGAATTTAGAAATTCATTGAATATCTCCCTTGGTGAATTCGAATCCCTAACTCTTCTTCCTAATAAGGAATATTTGCCCCAATTTGTCCTCTTGTATTCCAACTTTATCTTCATATTGTGATCTTCCCTACTTTTAAAAATAACCCTCAAAATCGTCTACGAAGGTCATTCTACGCCATCTCTCCAATGACAGCTCGGAATGTACCACTTAGTCAAGCAGCTCGTCTTCTTTCTCCCGTCTTCCGACCCCAAACTTTACAGCATTTTCATAACGTTACTCTTTTATCAGACTTCACCCAGAACAAATTCAGCTGTTTTTCTTTGGATTTTCCCAGTTCTCGAATCAAGTAATCCTAGTGAGGGTCCCATAAACTGGAATCATACACTAGTTGGGGTCTTACCAGGGACTTATGCTCTCTCCTTTACATCCTTACTACAGCCCCTTAATATCCTCACAACAATGTTAAGAGATATGTACCCTTTATTTATAATCCAGCTCATGTGTATAGCCCAATGAAGATCATCCCTTACATTAATACCTAATTACGTGCAGTTATTCCTATGAAAAACGTTCAACCCATCAAAGCAGAAATTAAAACTGAGAGGAGGTTTCGTATCAGTATAGATCACAACATGACTTTTAATGCCGTCTGCGTGCAAACATCATCGATCATAGTGCACGGTTTCTTGTATTAAATTATAGAAGAATGAACAGCTTTATAAGCATAATTTTACGAAGAAAACTTGAACGAATTTTTCAAGTCTTGGGGTTGGCCATTTCGCTAAAACTTCTTATTAATCATTCAAATTCCTGAGTATCACTATTCGCCCGTCACGTTTAATGGAATTATGGTCGAGTAATTAACTTCTCATATGGTGGTTTAGTTTCTTGTCGTCCCAGAAGGTCACAGTCAGTCCACTTCACTTGCTAGCACCATCAGTCACTTCCTGATAGTCCGCCGTCTTACTTGCTCAGAGACAAAACTAATTGGCGAACCTGGGTGACATGTTGCACCTAATATGTTCCCCGAGACACCTTTATGAAGCTGTCGGTATCAGCAGACTCCCTGATAAATGAGACAACAAATATTACTTTACTCCACAGGAATATTTCTGAATCCTTTTAAGGCTTCTTTCATTGATTTTATGGTTACATTTCTAGAAGAATGTACAGCGGTGGTAGTGGTGGTGGTGGTAGTGGTAATTGTTGTTGTAAGTCGAAAGGATTAAAATATCAATATAAAGAATAATAAACATGTCTGTTTCTCGTTACGATGGTTATCACAGGCAAATAAACGTTGCAACATAAATGGGCTGCAAAATCTCGGGGTAGGTTAACTGTGATAACAGTTTAATAACACATGGACTTCAAAGAACTTTTATTTACACATCGCAGAAAATTATCTTCTTCTTCTTCTTCGTCTTCTTCTTCTTCTTCTTCACCCCCCTTTTCCCTTACTTGGGATTGGATGCCATGACGATTATCTTCCATCTTTACCTATCTGTTGCATTTTCTTCGGTTAGTCCTTTAGCCAATATGGCATTTTGTATGTCTCGCCATCTGATCCTTTGCCTTCCTCTACATCTAGTACCCTGGAATTCTTCAGACCATGTTCTCTTGTTTGGTGTATTCTCCTAAGGCCACATTACATGCCGTACCATTTTAGTATGTACTGCCTCAGAATCTCTGTTATTTCCTCCAGTGCTATCATCTTTCTTCTCCTTTCCTTCAAGGAGTTTCCCATTGTCCGCCGTAACGTTCTCATTTCCAACCTCTCCGCTTCCTTCTTCCTCAAACACACAACAGAATATGTACATTAAAATTTACACTGAAAATTACTAAAAGAAGCAGCCATATAATTGGCAAACTATGCTACCTATGTAACCATTACACTGTCTCTCACTTCGAGGCACACACAACTTCTTGCCTGCTCGCCATCACCTCAAGCTACTGGCCCACGAAGGTCAAGTGGGCAAGTTTCCACCAAATTATGGTGGACCTTCACATGAGGCCACGACCTCGCAGACGACATCAGTCATGACCGTGTGACTGAATAATATTCAAGGAATAAATCTGGAAAAGCGAAAAAGAAAATAATAATAAATTGTTTTGAACAACCAAGACTGAATTCAGCACATCAATAGGGAATACGTTTCTTGAGTAAATGTACACTTGAAATTTATAACTTATTAGTCCACTCTAGGTCGGAGAGGTCAGTGCACTTATTATGATGATGATGACGACGACGACGATGATGATGATGATGATGATGATTGTTGTTGAAAGGAGTCTAACAGCTAGGTCATCGGCCGCCACTTATTAAGAAAGTGGACCGTGGAAAAATCAGTTCCATATGAACACACTGCAGGGTCAAGTCTCGTTAAGAAGTAAGTGTCAGATGTTCCATGACTGATCTTTAGCCTAAATAAAATAATGATCTTCCTCAGTACTCCCAGGAAGTGGACCGCCATACGTCAGTTGTCTTCCTAATTGCTTTTAGATTGCTGGTTTCGTATAGCTATCCACCCCGATTGCCACAATGCCAGGATGGCTCGTTGTAGCTGGGAACATACCATATCTCTTCCAGATACGCTCACAGGTCTAGGTGGTAGTAGTTTTACCAGTTCTTCTTCAGCCTGATGTAATAACTCGTTTCCCGCAATCCATTGGTGACTAGGAAGCCACGCGAAGGTGACTCAGGTACCAGCTTCCAACAGCCTGGCAAGTAGGTCAAGGATCCACTATACATAACCTATCTGTAGACTATAAAGTGCTTAAGGAATCAGCAACCAACCGTGAATTAAGTACATAATCCTGTGTAGTACGGTATCAGTTATCCTTCTAGGAAGCTTTTCCTTTCACTAATGGCTTAGTGTCAGCGTAACACGTATCGTAACCCGTACCGTTTTTCGGCGCAGGTGGGTTGAGAATGGGTAAGGAGTGGGAAGGCAGCGGCCATTTTCAGAACTACTGAAGGTGAAATTCGAATCTACCACATCCCAAATGCGAGCTTGAAGTTAGTAGGTCTATGTGAGCCGAACTGCATAGCGAAATCACTCACTGAGGTGTTTTTTTGTTTGTTTGTGTAATTTTACACAATAAATATGCCTTCAAAGATACACATTGTCATATATTAAAAGGGTGGATAACATTTACACACAATAAAGAAAGAAATTCCCTCGAAGCATAAAATAATCTTTCCGCCTAGAGCAATGCATGTGGCACGTGGCACTGTTCCTGCAGGTACCTAAAGAATGCTTCTTAGAAATCTTCGTTAGGCAGATGGAGGAATATCTACATAAATATCTCTCTCAGTGTTCTTATAGCCTATACCATACTGTTTGGATAATTCTGATATGTTTCCTCGTTGTTATTATTATTATTATTATTATTATTATTATTATTATTATTATTATTATTATTATTATTATTATTATTATTATTAAATGCATGTGACGTTACGAACAAGTGATCTTATTCTCCTTCCAGGATGGTACGTGGGGAGTCCTTGGCCTCAGACTGGGTGGATGATCCTCGTAGTCAGCTGAACACCAATGGCTACAACTTCAAGGTGGGAATATACGGCTGGCGAAAGCGTTGTCTTTATCTACTGATCCTCGGCCTACTCGTCATGGTGATCGTCAACCTTGCGCTCACTCTCTGGGTACTCAAAGTCATGGAATTTTCGTCGGTGAGTAGCTCGGCCATGTCTAACAAGGTAATATGTCTCAGAATAGGACAATTAACATATATATAGACATGTATTAGGTCTCATATAAACTCTTAAATATCTCCTGAATCAAATAAAACTCCTCTGTTTTCCTTAGAAATCAATTAACTTATCACTTCAAGTTTTTAAGTTGACAAGGAATCAAACTTATTGATGGCATAATTAAAAAGCCTCGTATCTCCCAAGGCTCTTCGTATCCATTATTTACCTTAAGACTAGTCGCGCCTCCTAGCCACACAGAACTAATTACGTTGGGTTCATTTTTCTATTCGCGTGGGTAAAGGAAGATGAACCTCGCCGTACCGTAGTATTGGAATGAATATTTGCGTGACGTATTTACCTACTTCAACAGTATAATGTATTAGCACAGAAAAATTAACACGCCGAAAATTGTTCTTATGGACTACATATCCATGTTTGACTGCGAGGCATAACCGCTTTTAAGAGAAATAATGCTTTCGTGTATGTATAACTTCACAATTTTATCTGTAATTTGTGTCCCACTCTTCGTTCTCATCCCCAGTTAAGCATGTAAAAGTCCAATGCAGTTCCAACTGGGAATATTTTAAAGCCATTACGGTGTAATGCATGGACCTTTAAATGTTCCAGGTACTAGAAATGTTTAGAAAATGGTTTCAGATTCAAGGACGACAATAATTTAAACAGTTTAGCAGTTTTGTCATAGAAATTTATTATCGTATGAGTCTTGAGTAGAAGATCATATCGTTACATTCGTGAATCGTAATTTCATTAACGTTAAACTATACCTGTTTGAATTAAATTTTGACTCCTTCTTCCAAGAAGTAAAAGTCATAAAGACATAATTTATCTCTGAATGTCTTAATTATTTATTTACATTGTACTGTTTAGTATGAGTTCCTGTAGTGACACGCAAGTAAAGTACATTTCCTAATACGAAGTTATAGCGGATATTAGTATGGGAGAATTAACGTAAAAGTGTCCGACTCGTTGGCTGAAAGGTCAGCGTACTGGCCTTCGGTTCAGACGGTCCCGGGTTCGATTCCCGGCCGGGTCGGAGATTTTAACCTTAATTGGTTAATTCCAATGGCACGGGGGCTGGGTGTATGTGTTGTCTTCATCATCATTTCATCCTCATCATGACGCGCAGGTCGCCCACGGGTGTCAAATAGAAAGACCTGCACCTGGCGAGTCGAACCCGTTCTGGGATATCGCGGCACTAAAAGCCATACGGCATTCATTCAACGTAAAATTTTATGTTCTTCCTCTTGTGCCCTGGTCTTCCGTAATAAAATATTGCTTGCCTTAGTTGTTTATTTATGTTTAACCTATAGTATTATTACTATTATATTATTATTATTATTATTATTATTATTATTATTATTATTATTATTATTATTATTATTAATACGCTGATGTATTCCTCTATATGTACAGTCAATCAAAAAATTATGAACGTCTGGTATTGTATAAGTTCCTCGTAGGAACACGTTTCTCAGTAACAATTAAACCCATAGATATACTATTTGTTGAGGGCACCACAGGGTTTGTATCTACAATAAATGAGAGGTGAATAATATTTTAATAATAATTAAAATTAAGTTTAATAAAATATATGAATGTGAGTAAAATAAAATACCCTGTTCTCGTTACATTTTTGAGCAACCATGAATTAGTTACTGTAATATTCATTTATTTATTTAATATATTAATTTGAGAGGTTATGTTAACAGTTAGATTCCACTTTTCCTTCCTATTGACCTGTAACTTCAGTTGATACGCTTCTTATTCATATCAAAAAAGACAAAGACACCTCCGTACAGGCCATGAAGGCCCTTGGAGGAGTGGAAGGTAAAGGCTTCCACCATTGTTAACCGCGGCACGTTATGGTGTAGAGTGGTGAGCTCTACGCCCCGTTGCCTTTACCCCAGGAATTAACCTGGTACTCATTTTTGGTGTAGGCTGAGTGAACCTCAAGGCCATATGCACCTCCGGAAGTGGAAATCTCGTTTCTTAAATTTAACGACTTCTTGACGGGGATTCGAACCCACGTCCTTCCAGGCGAACCGAGCACGCCTTTACTGCCTCGGCCAGGCAGCCCCTCTTATTCATATCTAGACTGACTAAATGGACTTTTAAACTTATTATTTTATATTAAAAACTTAGATTGTTAACTACAAACAACGTATGGTATAAAACATCGCGAAATACATCACATCCATCTGATTTCATAAATTTGTTCCGTGAGCACTTAATCCAACCTATATTCACATTCTTACTGACCTCTGTATAAATATAAACGTTTCCATTCAGTGCTATGAAAACAAGGAAGTCATTCATCGAGACATTTTTTCACTTATTTTTTAGCGTGCAAACGAAAAATTTAAAGATTATGACCTCGTTACTAAATTTACATAACAAATTAAAATTTAATTTCATCTCTTTCAGTTATAACGTGCTCCGAATTTTTCTACTGTTTTATGGATTCTACGTTTACTACGCTGCATATGCCGCTACTAACCTGCCTGTGCTCTCTTCGCCCGTCCAGTTTCAACTGCTCGTGCTGCTTACCCTCCCTCTTTCCTTCCCCTACCGCTTCGCTGCGCATTGGGTACTGTATGCTCTCGTCCTTTCTGGACGCTTCTACCTGAATATAAATTGGCCTGCTCTGGGCTTGAGCAGCGAGTTTGGATGAACACGACGATTTGTGTGGAGGGAGGACTTGGTTTTATTTTGCTACCAGCTGGACTGTGTGCAATGTTTCTTTTAAAATGTGCTTTTGTATACCATTGAAAAGCTACGACTGCTGGACGGGTGAGCGAAAACATTAATTTATTTCATTTCCATGTTGTTTTTTGAACTTTCTTTTAATGCTGCACTTCCTTAATTTTCAAATTGCCGTTACTGGCTACCAATGACAGTTCATGTTGATAATAAGCTAACTGCAGCTATTGATAGCGGTACCTTACTTTGGAATTACATTACCATCTCACTCCGAAGTTGGACTTTGTGATACGTCAAGTGATTGCTGCGATATGAACCATTGAAATTCAACTGTTTTCCCGAGCAAACGCATGAATAGAATCAATTGAACTATCACCTAGCTTCTGTTTGCTATTTTGGAATTTCATCGATACTGACTGATCCTATTTTTCCAAATCCCTGTTGGCAGCCATTGATACTGTTTTCTTTCACGTCCCTCCCCTTTCCCCACCTTCCTATTCCGCATCCCTTCCGCGCTTTTTTTCTTCTACATGTATTATTGTACAGTGGCCCATATGTCTTTCAAATTTTAATGTTTTTTCGTGTTCATAAGGAAATTTTTGTTTTCCTTGTGTAGGACACTCCTCATGTAAAAGAGGTTGTATTATTATTGAAGGTTTCGAGTCTAGCTGTTCTCTTTGAAAAACAATCAGAAAATGAATATGGTCGTCCCATCTGTTTTTTCTTTTTTGGAAGTCAGAACTAACTGACCTTGGGATAATTGTTGTTTTCTTTGTTTTGTAAATGTTTCTTCTGGGTGTTTTTTGCTAATATATTGTTATTATGAAAAAACTATTTCTTCTTTGCCCTTTTTTTGTTGTCGTACGCCTTTCCTTGCCCTCAAAAATGTTGTACCTACCTCGGTTCCTCTGAATACATGGACTCAGTGAAAATGCTTCCATTATGCGCTCTGCTGAAAACCTTTCACCTTGAAAATTGAAAACTACCTGAGAACTTGTGCACGGACGGACTTATATTTTTTTTTTGGAGTGTTGTTACATCCCTTTTGCTACGCCATCACGTGCGTTGATTGGTACTGCGTCAGTTGGATTAGTATCCTGTTTTATGCCTTGTGTTTTTCTTGGTGCATTGTCTTACCATTCCCATTCTGGTGCATGGCGAGATCATATTCTGAGCGTACATACTTTACCTAAAATACGACACAGACCAACCCATACCAACCTCCACGTCACACACACACACTCAAAAACCCCACACAGTTGAGTCCACCAAAATATCTGATGGATATGGTATCATCATGACATTATAAAATAATTAATTGTTAGGTAAAATCATCTTTATTCGAATTTTAAAGTATCAGTTCAATAACACATTTTGCATCTCATTACCAAATCGAAGATCTTGATGATTTTCTGGCGTAATTCATTGATGTTACATATACAAAATTTACACTAATCAGAGGAGGCCTGTACATTTTTCTGTATTCGATGACTAAAATCTATGCTCGTTATCAAACTCATTGAAAATAGACGACATCCTACTTGTTTCATAAATGTGTTTCATGAACATTTAAGGTAATTTGTATGTATATATACTGCGTCCTAGTTAAATGAGGACGTAACGTTTCTGTCTAATTGTTTTTCTTCAAGCGTTACCAGATTTTCAGGTCATGATAGCATAGTATCATTGCCACTACCTTCTTACCAAAGTGGAGGCTGTTTGAATGTAATGCTCGCATGTACAGTTATTGTAATGGAAATTATCTTCCCTATAAAACGGATTCCAAAACATGATTTACTGCAGCTATGGTCATGATATCAACGGTCACATAAAACTCCAAGTTTTCTTATTGTTTTGAAATAAAAGGAAGAATATTATAAGTGACGATGGTAAGTCAAAAACTAAGTTTCACCATTTTATTTCTTAAAATGAAAGCAACGAAGCTCGTTGCAACTTATATGTTCGCTAGTTTGTAGTCCATACATCGACGATTTCAAGTTAGTGATGGTACTGAAAGAGCAGTGTTAGGAAGAGCTCCACACAATGATTTGTTTCCTTCAGGCAATAAATGGTGCCATGAATTTGCAGTGGATCGGATGACTATAAAATACGATAAGTAAACTCATCGACCAACAGGTGCATTCGGTATTGCCATTGATGAAATAGTAATGGATAACAGAAGTGTGATCCTAACTCAGCTGGAGATGTTCTACGAACAGGAACCACTTTCTATCGTCAGATGATGGTCAGAATCATTTCACGCTGTGATAAATGTTTTTATAACTTCGATTATTATGTTCGAAACTAAAGGAGTGGTACCGATATATATGTGTTATTTATCTTGCGCTAGTTTTACCTGTTGAATCACCACAAATCTACTTCTTGACTTACCAATGTGTATAATGTACTATAGTATGTACAGGTTGATTGAAAACAACATTAATAACACTTAGCATGTTTTGAGGGACGGCAAAATGATCACATTTCAAGAGGAGACACATTTCTACATCTGCCAGGTTTGGGGGTTGTGGGGCGTTCACATTTTACAACACTTCGGATATGGTGAGGGTGTGCAGTTCATATTTTGTCAATAAACATCCACCAATCCAGAAGAGCATCACATCGTTCATTTTTCGTCTCCACAGTATAACGGTTAGCGCAATTAGCTGCCATCTTCGAAGGTCTGAATTCAATTCCCGGGACTGAACTGCAATTTAAGATTGGCAGGAGGGTGGTTATAAATGTACACGAATCTACATTTACGGAGTGCGTTACATTAAAAAGGGGGTTCGAACTGTCGACCTTCTACTTGAATACGGAACCTACCTTGGAGGTACAGAGACTGGTGCTCGTGATCAAAGACGTGTGGTTGTGTGTTCAGTATTTCATTTATTGTTTGGATTCGTGTGATAAGGTCCACCTTTGACGTAACAAGTTTCTCGTACACAACACCCTTGAGAGTACCTCAAATGGAGACGTCTTCTTCCATGACTACCAAAATCTTCACCACCCTTGTAGGCTCTACAATCAAGATCGTGGTCGATAGTTCGAACCCCCTTTGTAATTTAATGCATGATGTGATTTTACGGAGGTTTCTTGACAACGTGAACGGACGATCACCCCCATATCCTAAGTATTGTTATACTTTTACTCCCTAAAACATAGAAACCATGCTTTTGTGTACATCGGTTCCCTCTTAAAAGATTATCAGTTTGTCGTTCTCACAACATGCTAAGGGTTGTCAGCGTAACAGCCTCTCACACAAAGCTAACTTAAAATGTACAGGCTGCAAAATATGAAGATCGTTGCATGTCTTTTCCCCTCTTCTTCGATCCGAATATCATAAAGAAACGTGTCAGTTCCTTTATTGCAAGCTATAAATTACATCTATGTGGCTTATGTAGGTAGGTGATATTGAATGTCATTCGTTTTCTTTCGAGATACAAATCGTCCGTTAAATTTATGTAAGCAGAATAGTAGTGTAAAAGAGATTTACATTTCCACATAGCTTACCATATATCAAGGTTTCCGTAATAGTACTGTGACGTGCACGACATTCATTCCATGAAAACTCATGAAGTTCTTTTGTAACGGAACAATATGAGTGTATGTATGTGAGTATCCCTTACATTACCGCCGTGTTCTTTATGGAAAGTTAAGTCATCCCTTTCTTCCTCCCTCTCTAGAACAGCTCCCATCCACGCCGAAATCGTACTGCCAGAATAATGGGCAAATGTAGTGTACTTCATAAGCTAGGCCTATATTAAAAGTATAAATTACTTTCATGTGGAGCATGTTTGCTTTTTCATACCATTCGTGGGTAGATTCTGGTGTCATTTAAGGTTGCCTAAAGTTTACTGTGTTTCTTCCAACGTACTTCCAACGAGACGGTTCATTAACAAAGTTCTTTATTTATTGCTAGTTACAGCAATAATCTATACATAGACTCAACCAACTGTCTCGTGACAATACTTAGAGCTGTTCGAGTAACATATTATTTGAAACTTGAAACTTTCAATAATTTGACATTTAATTGAGTACGCTAATTGAACTGCCTAATTCAGAATGGAAAGATGACTTCGAAGATGTTTCCAATTATTTAAAAACATGAGACGCAGGATTCAGCATCGAAAAGGATTTGTACTGTAATACATAATTCAAAATAATTAAAAGGGAAAGAAACCAGCATGATGTAAAGTGTTAGTGTACATTTGCGCGAAAGGTAACTCCATGTGTAACACGGAGCTCCTCAGCCGTACGGTACAAAGTATAGCAGTTAAAGCGTGCGAAATTTAAATTGATCCGAAGCCGTAATGAATTGTCCGTTTGTCTGGAAACGTCAAAGGATTAATGTTGTTGTAGCTGTTGTCGTTACGCTTGAGAGCTTAGACTAAGGGCAACAGTCCACAATCCGTTGTATATGTTGTAACTGTCAAATGAATTGTGCTATTCGTGGGTCTGCCCACCAAGCTGCTTACAAATTTTGAAACATAGTGAGAGGACCAAGAGGCCCTGGTTCACTATGACATTTCTTCCACTCACAATCTTCTTCCAAATCTGACCTCCAGAAGTCAACTCTTGATGTCTTCCGAGCGTATTAGAATTGCGAAGTCTAACGATGATTTCATGTTCCAACCTTTATGGCCTTACCATTACTTTAGCTAACAATTTTATCTCAGCGAGTGTAAATCGTCTTCATACTCCCGTATATCAATGAAACCCACTCGCAAACTACGAGCCATCTGTCTTATTCCTTGGTGAAAAACTAAACCACAACCCGTTCCCGAAATATCTAGGAGTCACACTGGACAGAACTCTGAGCTACAAAGAACATCTCACCAAGGTCTCTCACAAAATCGCTACAAGGAACAACATCCTGTACAAGCTTTGTGGCAGTTCCTGGGGAGCCTCGGCGAACTGTTTACGATTAATCGGTATCGCACTTGTCTACTCTGCAGCGGAATACTGTGCACCGGTATGGCTGGAAAGTATACATGTGGATAAAGTGGATACTAAGCTGAATGATACCATGCACTGCATAACTGGTACTGTAAAGTCAACACCTCGCCACTGGTTACCCGTCCTTAGTCATATCCCACCACTCCACCTGAGGAGAAAGGAAGCTCTGCTGAGGGAAGCAAAGATCTGGTCATCTCCCTCATTACCAGTTCACCAGGAATTTTGTTACCCATCGCCACGACGACTTCGATCTAGGAGACCAGCAGGTATACTCGCCGGCTGACTCTTGAGGGATAATTTTAATCTAAACGAGAGCTGGCGGGATGAGTGGTCAATTTCAACATCTGGACCAAATGCTCATGACCTAAACCCAACCCAGAAAATGAAGGGATTCAACCTCCCAAGAAAACTATGGTGTCGCCTCAACAGACTGAGAACTGGGCATGGACGCTGCAATTTCCTACGCCATAAGTGGGGTTGGATGGATTCTCCAATGTGTGAATGCAGTGAAGAAGAACAGACCATGGACCATGTCATCATGCGCTGCCCTCTTCATGCCAACTCCGGAAGCCCCAGCGACCTGTTTCATCTTTCAGAAAGTGCTGTAGAGTGGCTGAAACACTTGGACCTGGACTACTGAATCTGTAGTTATATTCACCATACGATTAAATAAATAAATAACTAATTAAGTAAATAAATAAATAAATAATAAAATAAATAAATGCCGAAAACCTGTTTGTTTTCTGCTTAAAATTACAATCTCAACCACTCTAGGTCGATTTGTACATCATTATTACAGGCATCAAGAAACGCGAACAGAATATCTTATTTTCAAAAGAAGTGAGTCAATAAAGATCTAGGATGTGTCTTTCTCAGGGTAGCTAATGTTAGAGTCATGAATCGAACATTCGTTCTTTTAACGAAGGTTGTATGTTACAGTACGAATTATATTGTTGTTGTTGTTGTTGTTGTTGTTGTATAAATGACAATACATCTAAAATAATGAATATAAGTGAAAATTCGGTAAAATGATGGCATATTACCACGTATCGGTTATTTGTAAAATGTAAGGATGAAAAAAACAGTGCATATTTTCAATACAGAGGCAGCCTACTAATTTTACTATTTTAAGGGAGAATTACGAACGGCTCTTTTTGATATACACTGACTGACAGAGCAAATGCAACACCAAGAAGGAGTGGTCAGAACTTTATGCCAATTGCAGGGTAGACTGACGTCACTGAGGTATGCTCATGATGTGAAATGCGCCGCTGTGCTGCGCACGTAGCGAACGATAAATGGGACACGGCGTTGGCGAATGGCCCACTTCGTACCGTGATTTCTCATCCGACAGTCATTTTAGAACGTGTTGTCGTGTGCCACAGGACACGTGTATAGCTAAGAATGCCAGGCCGCCGTCAACGGAGGCATTTCCAGCAGACAGACGACTTTACGAGGGGTATGGTGATCGGGCTGAGAAGGGCAGGTTGGTCGCTTCGTCAAATCGCAGCCGATACCCATAGGGATGTGTCCACGGTGCAGCGCCTGTGGCGAAGATGGTTGGCGCAGGGACATGTGGCACGTGCGAGGGGTCCAGGCGCAGCCCGAGTGACGTCAGCACGCGAGGATCGGCGCATCCGCCGCCAAGCGGTGGCAGCCCCGCACGCCACGTCAACCGCCATTCTTCAGCATGTGCAAGACACCCTGGCTGTTCCAATATCGACCAGAACAATTTCCCGTCGATTGGTTGAGGGAGGCCTGCACTCCCGGCGTCCGCTCAGAAGACTACCATTGACTCCACAGCATAGACGTGCACGCCTGGCATGGTGCCGGGCTAGAGCGACTTGGATGAGGGAATGGCGGAACGTCGTGTTCTCCGATGAGTCACGCTTCTGTTCTGTCAGTGATAGTCACCGCAGACGAGTGTGGCGTCGGCGTGGAGAAAGGTCAAATCCGGCAGTAACTGTGGAGCGCCCTACCGCTAGACAACGCGGCATCATGGTTTGGGGCGCTATTGCGTATGATTCTACGTCACCTCTAGTGCGTATTCAAGGCACGTTAAATGCCCACCGCTACGTGCAGCACGTGCTGCGGTCGGTGGCACTCCCGTACCTTCAGGGGCTGCCCAATGCTCTGTTTCAGCAAGATAATGCCCGCCCACACACTGCTCGCATCTCCCAACAGGCTCTACGAGGTGTACAGATGCTTCCGTGGCCAGCGTACTCTCCGGATCTCTCACCAATCGAACACGTGTGGGATCTCATTGGACGCCGTTTGCAAACTCTGCCCCAGCCTCGTACGGACGACCAACTGTGGCAAATTGTTGACAGAGAATGGAGAACCATCCCTCAGGACACCATCCGCACTCTTATTGACTCTGTACCTCGACGTGTTTCTGCGTGCATCGCCGCTCGCGGTGGTCCTACATCCTACTGAGTCGATGCCGTGCGCATTGTGTAACCTGCATATAGGTTTGAAATAAACATCAATTATTCGTCCGTGGCGTCTCTGTTTTTTCCCCAACTTTCATCCCTTTCGAACCACTCCTTCTTGGTGTTGCATTTGCTCTGTCAGTCAGTGTATTTTGACATCAAATTATAAGGTGATATCAAATGAAAGCGAGTCAAAGTATAGTAGAACATATCGTACCTTAAAAGTAATCATCAGAACTGCTAGAATTGCTAAGACATTTATCTACTGGGTGAGGACATGGTCAGTACCAGGTATCTTGCCTTGTAGGACAGGTTAAGCCTGCGGTAGAATCCAAGCCTGTAAGATTAAACTTTCACTCTTGTGCAGATAGCCTGGGCACCAAACTTGCATCTGTAAGTTTGGCACTCCTGTGGGGTTAACCCTGGAGTCGGATCCAAGCCTGTTAGGTTAAGCTTGCACACGTAGCCCGTGTTAGGTTATGATGTCATGCATGTACTCTTAGCTAGAACAACAAAATAGCCACTCCCACTTTTCAAACCTTCCGCGCTGTGACGTCACACCCACCAGCAAATCAGGACCTAGATCGCCTGTCACGTGACTCACCCAGCAGCCAATCAAGGCTTGATCTAGCCCCCTACTAAAATCAGCACCAGAAATGGGTGAGGAGGCTTTCAGTCCCATTCCTGAAAAAACTGGCGATCTGTTGAAGAAACTACATCTGTAGGCCTACTCTGCCACACACATCGTCGTCTGACGGAAACAGATGTCCACGAATGTCTTTCTTCAGCTCCCCACAGATATGGAGAAAGATCTGGGTTGCAGAGAGGTTGTTGAAGCGTTTTCCACCCAAATCTCTAAAGCGAATTCCTCACAGAGTTAGCAAAATGGGGACGAGCGATGTCATGAAGGATAAGAACGTTCTATAGCATACACCCTGTATGGCGCGCCTCAGTTCCTTTAGCGTGGTTTCATAGCGCTGTGCACTGATTGTGGTCCAATGCTCGTGGGCATCAGTTGCATCGGACGACGATGAGTGTGTCAGGGTACAGATGTGGTTTCGTCAACAGCCCGCCAGGTTTTTCAAGAAGAGGATTGACAGCCTCATCACCTTTTTCGAGTGCTGATTTTAGTAGCGGGGTTATAAGGGACCTAGATCAATCGCTGATTGGCTGCTGGGTGCGTCATGTGACAGACGATATGGCTCCTGATTGGCTGCTGGACGCAAGAGATTTGAAAAGTTGGTGTGGCTATTGTGTTGTGCTAGCAAATGGTGCATGCATGACATCATAACCTAACACTGTCTATGTGTGCAATTTTAACCTAACAGGATTGGATCCGACTCCAGGCTTAACCTTACAGGGGTGCCAAACTTAATAGTAATATTATTTGCTTTACGTCCCACTAAAACGTTTTTACGGTTTTCGGAATTTCCGAGGTGCCGGAATTTTGTCCCCCAGAAATTCTTTAACGTGCCAGTAAATCTACCGACAAGAGGCTGACGTATTTGAGCACCTTCAAATACCACCGGACTGAGCCAGGCTCGAACCTGCCAAGTTGGAGTCAGAAGGCCAGTGCCTCAATCGTCTGAGCCACTTAGACCAGCATTGCCAAATTTACGGATGCAAGTTCGGTGCCCAAGCTGTTTGCAAAGAGTTTAAGTTTAATCTTACAGGTTTGGATTCGACCGCAGGCTTAATCTAACTGCCCTACTAGGCAAGATAGCTGTTATACATCAATCTTATGGACGCCTACCCCAAGGTCGTAGAGCTGACGCGGGGTTGCATGCCTCTTTTTGGTGCTATGGGGCTTCATTTGGACATTATGGGTTCTATTTCGACACTATAGAACCGCACTTTTGGTAATTATAAGACCTCTTTTGGGCGCTTTAGTCCTTTTGGTGTGCTACAATACATCATTTGTGCGTTCTAGGACCACGTTTGAGCATTATAGGAAATCTTTCGAGTGCTATTGGGTTTCACTTTTGCGTTATAGGTCCTCTTTTGGCAATATAAGGACAATTCGGGGCTTCTTTTGGACATTATGGAACATCTTTCGGGCGCAATAAAAACCTTTAGGGCGCTATAGGCATCGTGTAGGTGGTGGGTGCTAGGGAGCATATTTTGGGTGCTATGGTGCTCTTACAGGTGCTAAGGAGCTTCCTTTGAGTGCTCTTGAGATGCGGGGGAGGTAGGTAGTGTGAGTTGGAGGTTTTTATTTTATTTTTTGCTTATAACATCATGCTGGAAGTTTCAGGAGCTACGGGACCTTATGGGTACTACGAAAGCTTTCTTTAGGCACTTAGAGGCTGTCATGGATGCTACAGGACATATTTTGGGTGCTCTGTGGCTCTTTTAGGCATTACAGGGCTCTTATGAGTGTTATATAACTTCTTTTGGGCGAGTTGTGTTCTATTGAAACACTTAACTTCCCGCCTCGATTGAGAATGGAGCCCTGGTACAAATGGAGGAGAAGGTAGAGGTGGAGGGTGGACGTGGACGTGGCGGCTGAGGTTGTGGTTGAGGTGGAGGCAGAGATTGCAGTGTAGGTGGAGGGGCTGGTGAAAGTGGAGGCGGAGGTAGAGGTTGAGATGGAGATGGAGGTGGAGCAGGTGGAGGTTGATGTTAAGGTAGATGCGATAGTGGAGTTGGAGTGGTGCAGCACTTCTGAAGTGCTGCCTACTAGGCGGCCTGCCTATCAATTTCAACATTCCGATTGCGCTGATATCTGGGAACGAAGTAGAAATTCTACTGGAATGGATACTATTAAAAACCAAACCTTATTGCGCAACGGCGCCAAACAGCCATGGCCTACCAAGTGTCAGCTGCTCAGCCCGAAGTCCTGCAGATTACGACGTATCGTGTGGTAAGCACAACGAACTCTTTCGGCCGTTCTTCTTGGCATTTTAGAGGCACGCGCGCTACCGCTACACCGCGGGGCCGGCAATGGATACTATAGCTAATTAAATTTATTTTTTTTAGGCAACACCGAACGCGCCACCGGAGATTTTTAACATGCCAACAACAGTGTCATGGACTGCCAGGATTTTTGACCGTGCTCCAAAAAGTGACTAACTCAACCTCGATCGACCTCGTGAACTTCAGGTTATGAGTCGGAAACTCTACTAGTGATCCACCGAGGCAGCTAGGGCTGTGGTGGCATGGGGCTTGTTTCTGTTCATGACTAGTGATCCACCGAGGCAGTTAGGGCTGTGGTGGCATGGGGCTTGTTTCTGTTTATGACTAGTGATTCACCGAGGCAGCTGGGGCTGTGGTGGCATGGGGCTTGTTTCTGTTCATGACTAGTGATCCACCGAGGCAGCTAGGGCTGTGGTGGCATGGGGCTTGTTTCTGTTCATGACTAGTGATCCACCGAGGCAGTTAGGGCTGTGGTGGCATGGGGCTTGTTTCTGTTCATGACTAGTGATCCACCGAGGCAGCTAGGGCTGTGGTGGCATGGGGCTTGTTTCTGTTCATGACTAGTGATCCACCGAGGCAGCTAGGGCTGTGGTGGCATGGGGCTTGTTTCTGTTCATGACTAGTGATCCACCGAGGCAGCTAGGGCTGTGGTGGCATGGGGCTTGTTTCTGTTCATGACTAGTGATCCACCGAGGCAGCTAGGGCTGTGGTGGCATGGGGCTTGTTTCTGTTCATGACTAGTGATCCACCGAGACAGCGGTGGCATGGGGCTTGTTTCTGTTCATTTTGGGTTAAACTGACATATAATATAAAGAAGAGTACGTCCTTAACTTTAAGTTAAATATCCTGCACATTAACACATTCTTTAGGCCAGCCATCATAGTCAGATCATGATCACTGAAGAAACGTAGCTAGTCATTGGCAGATGTTGTACAATTAAACCATAAGAAACAAGGAAGATTATAAGAATAAGAGGAAGAAGAAGAAAATTTAGCAACTTGTTCACAAGTCGAAAACAACTTTTTCCTTCTACGTCATGTATGACTAAAATGACAGTGAATTTATTGTAGGTAGTTATTGGTTTTTGGTCCTAAGATTGAAGAGAACGTCACAAAAGTACTTTAAATGTTTAGTAAATGGCCAATTTCCTAAATTACAGGTCTCATCTCATTTCAAACAATAGTTACTCCTCTTCGGTGTTATGTTTTGATAATAATTCACCTTTCTGACTGTATCCCGGAGTTAAAGATAAATGTTTACGGAATACATGACACTGCTAATTCACCTAAGATTTCAATAAACATTTGTGATATGTATAATTTGTTAGTGTTTTTCATGACTATCTAAATGAGATACGGCTACTTCGCTGATAAAATCCTTAAACATTACTATGGTAAAAAAATGGAAACATAAAAAATGAAATACGTCCTTTAGGCTTAGGACGAGAGCATAGGAAAGTTCAAAAACACACTGAGGTGTAGATTTTCATTCAAGTTCTGAAATAAACACATTTCTTAACGCCATAGCTTAAGAAGAAGTTGGTGTCAAAATGAAAAGATATAATTGTACAACACAAATATGTAAGTTAGTTTGTTACAAAGTAAACCCTATGGCAGGGTTTTTAGCATTTGAACAAATATTTCTTCCGAACATATTAGGATTTACTCCAGACCTTCCTCCACACAATAGTTATATGCAGGAACAGAAGTCATTTTAATATTTTGTGCAAAACTCAACATCTATCAACTGTAGTAAAAGGTTCCTTCAGCGCCTTTGTTTACAAAATTTAAAATATTCTTCATTCAGAAAGTGATACTCATATTCAAAGGCAACGCTTTGGATCAATGTGCCAATTAAGAGATATTTATTTGCCTGTACGAGGTATCCAGTGTTATTCTTCCCGGTACAATTTATACATCCTATATGCAGTAAATAGCCTACATTTCTTAAGTAGAAACATCGCTACACAACAACATATTCATCTCGTGTTTTAGAGTAGAAAGTTCATAGCATGGAGTGTATCTCACACCCTTGGGGCAATAAACATATCGAATACCACCAGAGGGTGCAAACAACAGTTGCTCTAGCTATTCCATAATACACTTGACTGGTTTCTGTTTGAAATTCATCTGCCTTGATGGTAAGCTACTATTATAATTTAATCACAATATAACCCAGTTCATAATTTTATCTGTACTCAACAGTTATTTTTAAGTGTGGTTTTCGAGGATTAGCAATATATTACCTGCGCATGATTTTGGCAATTGTTAGGGTGGCTTTCACCAGTTGGTATGTGCAAGATATTCACAAACTCCCTGGATATTCCAAATTTACTAGCTGTCGCTACTATGACTCAATTTCATGCGAATACGTAATACCGTACCCAAATAAATGTGGGATGTACGTAGTCCTATTTGTGAGACGTCACGCGGCCGCTGTTACGTCAGGCAGTTCAATCAGAGATCTAGAATAAAGAGTTTATAATCTATATAAATAAATTTTTAGGGGGTCCGCTGTCTGTAATTTGATTTTTGCCAATTTTTTATATATATCCATTTTAGGTCAACTCAAAACCTCATCAGCGGTCTATTTTTCGTGTCTGTCTGTTTCACCATCATGGCTACTCCTGGACAAATCTCAACGAAACTTCATATTTAGAGTATACTCATCCAAGAGTAAGTTTAGATATGCATACGAGTTAAAAATTACTGAATAGACTGGAGGTTTATAGGAAAAACACAACAGTTTTCTTCAATTTTATCTAATACTGTTTGTATTCTGTAAAATCTGTGGACTATATTTGAAACATCCCTTCATTCTAAATAACTTTTGTTATGTACTTAATTTCACTTACTCTTCAAATGACGGAGAAAATTACTATTTTCTGCGGATTTCGTGCTCTATGTTGGATGGCGGATACAGTTGCAGACCGACAACAAATCTACTGCTTACCATGGCAACGTCTCTAGCAGCTTGCCAGCAGGGATGTAGCTAATGCCATTTTCGTCATCATTCCCGTAAACTCGTGGTTATTCCTTGGGTAGACGGCGAGAGAGACGTTGAGCTGCCATTCTGCGGGATGTTTGCGAAATACCGTTGGAGGCTACAATCGTCTTCGAATAGCACTACGAGAGGCTGTTAATATTTCAACAGTACTGAGGAGTGTAACCCATTTCTTCACACGGTAAGGTGTTTTCTGGTACATGCTATAAATTTCACTATATTTCTTTTCTAAGTCTGTTTTCTACTTTAATTTCTTGCCTCTGCCTTGATTCGATAGGCTAAAGTACTAACACCATAAGTCATCGTCTTATCTGTTTACCTAAGAATCCCTGCGCCTAAATTTCACCTCTCTTATCGTTTTTTGAATCCGTTACTTATATCATCGCAATTTAATGAAGGAAATTTCATTCTTCCAATGCATTGACTTGGTAATTGCATATTTTTCCCATCCGGCTGTCCTCAGTTATCCTATTTTCAATTAATGTCCACTTTCTTAACTGTATTATTTTCTTCCTTAATTTCTTCGTAGGTAAACGAGTGGTAATCCCGAAACTTGGGCACTTTCCTTTGAGAAAACAATCCAAGATGTTCAAATGTGTAACTTTTGGCCCCGAAAAATCTAGAAATATGCAGTCAATTTTAATGACAGTGCGGATCTTCGTTTGGGGGGTGATTCGTGGCTAAATCCTAAGTTGTATCACAAAACAGATAGCACGATCGCAGCTCAATTTGGTGATATCTACAACTTTGGTCCTATGACATTGGTCGTATCTCGATCCCTTATTCGTTAGATAAGTTGAATTTCTCGATTGTAATCAAATCTGTCCAACTGTATTGTGACAGGTATTAGGAAAAAAAGGCCTCTTTTTATAATGAAAACTCCCGATCTTGAATGTGAATGGCAGTAGACAAGTGAGCCTGCCGTTTTAGTAGGAACTCCCGAACTCGATTGTAAATGGCAGTAGGAAACGTGGCCTGCCATTATCACCGAAGTCCCCAACGCGCACCTAACGTCGGAAAAAATGTCTGTGGTCCTCCCCGTGCTGTATCTCGGATAGAGCTAATATATTCTTAATCACTGCGTGTACAGTTATTTACGTATAAATCTGCATACAAGGTAGAACGCCGTAGCGAAGCACGGGTCCATTTGCTAGTTTATGAAATAACTCAATGTAACATGAATTTGAATTAATTTCAAAACAACTAGACACTTTAGTGAACTGTGCTATGATATACGCTGTAACTTGTATAGGGATTATTTATATCAACTGTCCACAAATCCACAAAAACACTTGGACAAAATATTTGCGAGCGTCACTAAGAATGTTATACCTTAGGCGGATCAAATATAAACGGAAATATGTATGTACCGCAGCTGTTACTCGTAGTTATAATTCTGAGTCTGGGCTTTGCCAGGATGTTGGTGGGGGTGTCTGGAGAAGGGGCTTGCGCGCGCGAACGGCGGTGTAGGGCTGGGTTGCTACAATATGCCATGAGTGAGCAAGAGGTGCAGACGTCTGTTGCGCAACGCATCATTTTCAATAATTTACTACTACTAAAATGTTTGTATTCCTGCCCTGGAGGACGCCATCTCTCCGACCGGGAGATTTGTTTCAGAGAAGATGCTCGGAGAAGGTTAGGGGGTTGGTGGCCGTAGCCTATACTAGGAACTGCCCCGCCATTCGCCTTAGTGCAGGAGAATGGAAAACCACGGAAAACCATTCTCAGGACATCCGACGGTTAAGGCCAGCCGTGAGGTCCAGCCCTCTCCCGTCTCCGGAATGCAGAGCCGTAGAACCACGGTAGAGCCGTGGCCACCCCTCCTCTGCTCGGTTAATTGCATACCTGATGGACCACGGACCTGCCGAGGCCACTTATGGGCCAAGACCCGCTCTGCATCTACCGACTTATCAGATTTCTCGCAAAAGAGGGCACCAAAACTTTCCACATTTTGAGACGGCTCCGCGCACAGATTGGGGAAAAACACTTTCGCAGACTCGAGTGTATGTGTGGGCTAAAATTTGAGGCAGGTAGGTTAGTTGTGGTAGATGAACCTCATGAAAGGAGACCGCGGACAAGCATCACTGCAGAGAACATGGTTGCCATTCGTGAAATTATTAGTCAAGATCGGCGAATAAAAATTTCGCTAATTGTTTTAACCATCATCCGCTGAACTCCGTTTCAGAAAATTGTCTGCCAGCTGAGTTCCTCGTCTCCTCAACCAGGAACCAAAAACTTCACGCCAGGAAGTTTGTCAGAGACTCCTGCGTCGCTAAGAGGAAGGGGAGGATTTTTTGCGTCGTATTGTGACTTGTGATAAAACTTGAGTGCATCATTACACCCCAGAGTCAAAGCAAGCAAGCATGGAGTGGCGGCGAAGAGACGAAGCAGGTCCGGTCAAGGCCAAAACACGCCCATCCGCTGAATGGGTGCTTGCAATCGTTTTGTGGGACACCGCGGACGTTTTGCTGGTGGATATTCTTCCCGAACAAAGGACAAGCCACCTTTTGGATGAAGCAAAAGCTGCGTACCACAACAAGCAACGCCGGCAACCGATCCGAAATATCATTATTTTCCATGACAATGCAAGGCCGCATACTGCCGCTTTAACGTGGGAAAAACTATACGAAAATTCACTGGATACCTGTGAAACATCCTCCATACAGTCCATACTCCCTGCGACTACCATTTGTGTGTACCATTCAAACAAGACTTAGTAGAACAATGGTTCGATGATGATGCAAGTGTAGAAGAGTTTGTGCGCAACTGGCTCCGCAACTTACCAATCCGATGCGGGAAATGTGTATCGAAGGCAGAACACTCTGTAGAAAACTGATCTCTATATGCGTATTTTTATTGGCTGATGTAATTAATTTAAAAAATAATTGATCCGTCCGTACATTAAAAATATCTCAGTACGTTTTTAGTGTCATCCTTTCGCAGAGGAATTTAAGAACTCAGAACCATAGAAATGAAGGACTGATATGGATCTCCATAAAGAAGCTATGATATTCACATTAGGTCTCCTCCCCAGCGCCTGTTTCAGAACACTTGACGTCTATTGGGATATATTATTTTTCTTTCTTTCTTTCTTTCTTTCTTTCTTTCTCTCTTCGTTATGCCCATTCATAGAGCGCGTTTGAGCTTGTTAGTTGGTTTGATGGTTTGTGCCTTCTTATCCTCCCAAAATCTCTTTATGAATGCACTGTGTTGCATCTTGCGTTCTGTCGACCACTTCCTACCAGTTGTCTTTTTGGGTTTGTCTCTAAATTTATGATTGGCTACTTTTGTTCTAAAAGCTCCACGATTTTCCATGATGTCGTTTGCGATATTTATTTCTTGGAGGTCCGCCTGAGTTTCTTCTAGCCATTTTATTTTGACCTTCATTGAGTTGATTACTTTGAATAATCTTTTAGTCTGTCGCTGTTCATTCTGTAGATATGGCCATAGAAATTAAGGCGTCTTTTCCGTACGGCATCAGTAAACTAGTCGGTGAAGGAGAAGAGGTCCGCTGTTCTCCTCTTAATCCACATTCCATTTTCTCTCGTAGGACCATAAATTTTCCTGAGAGTTTCCCGCTCCTGCTTTTTCATTTCTGTAATTTTAGAGTGACCACCTAAGCATACGGTTTCTGAGGCATATAAAGCTTCAGGCAATACAACTGTCTTGTAGTGTCGTAATTTTGCATTACGCGATATGACTCTTTTGTTGTAGTAATTCCACGTCAGTCTGTATGCCTTATGTAGTTTGGTGTTTCTTTCTACATTGGCACTACTGTCTTATCCTGATGGTAGTATAATTTTTCCAAGGTATTTGAAGGAGGGCATCTGTGAAATTGTGCCGTTTTCCATCTCTAGCGGAGTTCTTTTGCTATTTTAACGTAGATTTTCCATATACTTGGTTTTCTCGTAGGATATCTGGAAGCCTGCCTTTGATGCTATATTGTGTAGTCTCTGTATGGCATACCTTGTTTCATCCTTGGTCAATGATTGCGAGATCATCAGCAAATGCTAAACGTTTCACATTATTATTAGTATTAGTATTAGTATTAGTATTAGTATTAGTATTAGTATTAGTATTAGTATTAGTATTAGTATTAGTATTAGTATTAGTATTAGTATTAGTATTAGTATTAGTATTAGTATTATCAGCTGACGTGTCTGTGCTTCACTACGGAATTCTACATTATATACATAATTGTATATGAGGTGGTCTGCACGTTGTAAAATTTCTTAAAAATGCATAGCTCTTTGCCTTAACCAAGAAACACCATACTCCGTTCCTCAAATATAGTCCGGGATGGGGAATTTTAATTATATTGGCAGGTTCCCTTACCTACTGTCAGCAACAATCGAGCTGGGAAGTTTTCATTGTAATGTCAGGTCCCCTTACCTGATGCCAGTCATAATCGAGTTGGTGTGTATTCAGACGGTCAAAAAAAAGACAAAGAGACAAACGACAAAGCATGCAACAGAATACAGTAAAATATTGTTTCTCTAAAACTATTAGAGATGCGAAGAAAAATCATATACATTTAGTTTAATGGCAAATCGAATTTCAAGTACGCTTTATGCACTCCATTGTTCAGTGGGACTGCAGTTTAGACAGTGTATTCAATTTTAAAGGTCCCAAGCCTACATTTTCCCGGATATGCTTCACATTGTATTTCCCTACATAGCCCACTTAAAAGATAACGTAACAGCAAGTAGAATGTGTGTTAATCAAAGTTATCAGATCCGCAGACTGACGCTAACTATGAGTTTTAAATATGTAAATAGAATTCTTCCTTGGCGCTGCCTACACTCACGCACGTGCGTACTTCGAACCCCAGACCTGTATTATAGAACCCTTGCCATGGTTACGACCCATCATTTCTTCATCTAATTCCTGCAGCAGGGGAGTGTGTTGTCAATATTTCGAAAACGCTTGGTTTTACGACCTTAAAATGTGCTGTTTGGTGTCCCATAGAGACTTACCGAGTTTTGTTCTTCGCGTCGTGAGGCTTAACGTTAGCTTTGTCTCATCCTTGTACGACAAATTCGATATTTCGCCTATAATAGCCCAAATCACGGCTCTCACAGGAACCCTTTTATATTCTGGGATGATACCTAGTCTATATAACCCGAAATTATAATATCTTTCAAAGGATGAAAGAAATTTCAAAATCGGTCCAATAGTTTCGGATATAACATAGCCACAAACTCTCAATCACTGTATACAGTATATTATAGAAAAACCAGCCTCCGTGGCTCAGGTGGCAGCGCGGCGGCCTCACACCGCTAGGTTTCGTGGTTAAAATCCCGGTCACTCCATGTGAGATCTGTGTTGGACAAAGCGGGGGAGCGACAGGTTTTTCTCCGGGTACTTCGGTTATTTCTACCATCTTTCATTCATGCTACACTCTCCAATATCATTTCATTTCATCTGTTATTCGTTAGTCATTGCCCCAGAGGAGTGCGACAGGCTTCGGCAACCGGCACAATTTCTATCCTCGCCGCTAGATGGGGGCTACATTCAATCCACTCTTCATCCGGTCGAATGACTGGAAACAGGCTGTGGATTTTCATTTTAGTAAAACCTGAGGGACCGGATTTTTTTTCCGCTGTATACAGGATTCCCGTTCATAAAGGTGGTTAAAATGTAACATAAAAATCATAAGTGCATACCTCTGTTTGATAATTCAGCAGTTAATGGCTCTAATCACACACTTTAGTTCATCAGCTCTAACAGAAATCTGTTCTTGCTCAGAACCTCAGAGTACACAGTAGTACAGTATATGCACTTATTTAACAGCCTGAAAATTTCATGTCTTATAGAAATATCACCAATAGTAACTTAATACAATACAGTACTTTCATTTACTCCTTCCAGTAATCCAGAATTGTAGGCTGGTCACAACTATCCCTGGCAGCACGGTTTATAATTAAAATACTGGCATGGTAAATAATGTCGAGCTATTCCGCGTCATTTTACGTTAGCGAAATAGTCTGAATGTTCTTTACGGCTGATAGAACATGTCGATAGAACTTCACGTTACAAGAACCACATTCTTCACCGTCTTCGTTCTCGTCTTCATCGCCATCAATTTCTGTTCCTTTTCTTGGAGGTGATGCATGGCAAACTCTTCGAGTTTTTCTAACGCACTGACATTTCTGTAATTACACTGTTCGAGAGATTGTTGTAGTAATCTGTATCTCGGCAATCCTAGATACATTTCGAATACACATGCACCGGAAAGAGGTAGGATTGAAATGTACATGTATTTTTTCCGTTATAGTCACAAAATTTCCTTCCTTTTTTCACGTCAGAGAGGTTACGCTAAATACAGGTATACTTACATGAATGTCTGTCTGTCAGGTCATCAGTCCAGAGGCTGGTTGAATCCTCAAATAGCACCACCAAAGGCTATGCAGTTATAGCAAAACTACAAAAACCAATGGCAGAGCCCAAATGAGGTGTACAAGGCAAGATGAGGAGTGAGGTAGTTTGCCATTGCTTTCCTCGCTGGACCAGAAGGTGCTACTGCAGCAAGACTGATCCTATGAGCAACACCTTTCATAACAATCAGACATTAGTCGTGCTCCAAATGTCATTACTCAGCACCACCCATACCACAGCAGCTTCCATATTGTCACAGAAATGGATGAGACTGGGACTTCGGTGGAAGCTACACTTTGCTCTGGCCTGTGCCAAGAGACGGATACAAAAATATTGCACCCATCAGAAAATGGCAACAGGCGGAACTTTAAACTATAATGCGCCAGGCTGAGTGGCTCTACGATTGTGGTGCTGAACTTCTGACCCCAACTTGGCAGGTTCGATCTTGGCTCAGTCCGGCACCTCGGCACCTCCAAAATCAGTAAAAGTAATTAGTGGGACGTAAAGCCAATAACATTAATAGACCACAATTCACGGGGCCGGGATAAATTTCCGATATGGACAGTTTTCCGATTCATAAAGTTTCCGCTCAGGGCAGGTTTTACTTTAGCATTTACTAGCAAATGTACCCGCGCTTCGCTACGGTATTCAACATTGTATTCGAATATCGAAGTAAATAGTGTACATGCAGTAAATAAGATTGTTTTAAAATTGTATGTCTCTTAGCGTTATCCGAGAAAGAGCATGGAGATGTCCCCATACGTTGCTTCCAAAGTAAAGTGTTTGTTACGGATTTGTGATATAACGGCAGGCTCACTTGCCTACTGCGCGGTCACAATCAATTTGGGAGTGTTCGTTACAATGGCAGGCCCCATTTCCTACTTCCAAACAGATTACAGCCGAGGGGATTTTATTATAATGGCAGGCAACTTCCTTACCACCAGTCAAAATTGAGTTGTGCCGTTATCATTATAATGTCAGGCCCATTTTCCTACTGCCAGCCAGCTTACTGCCAGTCACACCAAGTTGGTGAGTTTCCATCAAAATTGCAGGCCACTATGCCTAATGCCAGTCACATTTTAGATGAGGACATTTGTTCATAATGGCGGGCACCCTTGCCTGCTGCCAAACACAATCGGGTAGGTGAGTTTTAAACAAAACTGCATGCTCCCTTGCCTTCTGCAAGTCAATTCGAGAAGTGAACTATTCATTACAATGGTAGGCCTCCCTTACTAACGAGAGTTACACAGGAGTTGCAGAAGGACCCCATTCCTACTGCCAGTCAAAGTCGGTGTGGGGAGTACTGATTACAACAGCAGACACACCCTTTCTCGATCGCTACAAATCGGCATCAGTGAATATATATAGATCGACATACGAAAGTATATGCGTGTTTACAATATTGCAGACCTTCATTTACAGATTAACTGCTGCTAAACGTACGTCATATCGACAAAGGATTATAACATAAGACGCCGGATTTAGTGGCCTAAGTGGCTGGTCCTATGATATCTCTTCTATTCTTGCGTCAGATTGAGTTAGAAACGAGGAACAGTGTAAAGTTTTTGTAAGATTATCTCACATTACATTACTTTTCGGATAATTATGTGACAGCTACTTACATAGCATTTGGCTCATATATGGCTACTGGGTGGGCCAATTTTCGTGAGGAGTTTAATGATTCTCTATTTCATATAAGTAATTGAAAGTATGAATTATGCATGTGAAAAGTCCAAATTTACTTAGCATCGATTAATAGAGAAAAATCAAACGTAAAAGGGATACAGATACGGCAAAAAGTCATAAGACCAAGGTTGTAGATCATTCCAAATTGAACGGAGATTGTGCAATCCGTTATGTGATAGGACTTTCCGAAGGTCTGCACCATCATTAAAACTGCCTGCATATTTCGATATAAAAAGTGAAAAATTTAATGATCTTGGAGGTTTTCCGTCCGTTACAGGCTAAAACGTATAAATTTGTCAAATTTCAATTATCTCTTTTCTTCTGGCAGATTATGCCGCAATTTGGATTTTGGGCGAGGCTGGTAAAAATTAGGACTTTCAGGAAACTAAACCAAAAATTATGGAGATGGTCATTATTACCCCTTAAACGGAAAGCTGTACGAAAATTTCGCCAAAATAGTCGATGTAGAGGCACACAGTCGTTACGATTTGATTTATATAGATAAGGAATCTGCTCCATGTAAAACACCTTTTGGGCTATGTCCGCTGGACTTAACCTACAAAACTGACCATTCATGATATCTCCCTTATTAATCCTCCTGACGAAAAATTGCACATGAAAAAAGTTTTAGAGGTGGAATTCCATCACGTTTGGTCGATTTCCAGTCAGGTTGGTCTTGTTCTGTATATATTGTGGAAGAGTAAAATCACCATTTCGGTTCCCTATAAACCGCCCGTCCATTCCGGAACATGAAATGTTATTGACCTTTAAAACCTACCTTTGGACAGGTGGATGCTAAATATAAAGTTTGGTTCGAATATCTTCAGTAGTTTTCAAGTTGTAAGGAATACGCTTTACACGCACCCGCTCGTGAGTTAAGTCCGATGGGACTTGTACCGAAAAACGGTCCGTTAATGATATCTCCCTTATTAATCCGCGTATCGAAATGATGCACATGAGAAAAAAGGTTTAGAAATTAATTTCCATCAAGGTAGGTAGATTTCCATTAAGTTTGGTTGTGTATATTTTGTGGAAGTGCAAAATCACTGTTTCGGTTTCGTATAAACCCCTAGTCAGTTCAGGGATTTAGAAACAATATTTGCCCTAAAACCTATCAAGGATAGGTGTATTCTAAATATGAATCATGGTGGAAATACATCCAGTAGTTTCTAGCACTCGCGTACATACGGCGTAATTAAGGAAGAAAATAATACAGTTAAGAACGTTGAAAATTAATAGAAAATGGATTATAACTGAGGACAGCCGGATAACGACAAATATGTAAATGCCAAGTGAATGTATTGGAAAATCAAATGCCCCTCAATAAATCATGCTGGTGTGAGTTATGAATACAATAAAGCGGTAACAGAGGAGAAATTTAGGTGCAGTGATTCTTAGGTAAACAAATAAGAAGAAGATGACTAATGGTGTTATTACTTAATCTATTCGAGGGCGGTTATAACCTCCAACGATACTCCGCCAATATCGCGCATATAGGCCGACTGACGCCTCTCTTGCCTTCTACCCAAGGAACAACCACGAATTTAAAAGCATGATGAGGAAAATGGCAATACGTTACTTCCCTGCTGGCATGCAGTCAGAGACGTTGCCATGGTAACCTGTAGGTTCGTTGTCGGTCTGTCGGTCACTCAATGCAGAGCATGGTACCAGCGGAAAATTGTGAATTTCTCCGTCATGTGAAGAGTAAGGTAAATTATGAACATAACGAAAGTTGTTTATAATGAAGAGACGTTTCACGTACGGTAAACGGAGTTTACAGAAAATCAATAGTATAAGAGAAAATGGAGGGGTTTTCCTATAAAACCCCCGTCTATTCAAAGATTTTAAAATGATATGCACATCGAAACCTTCCCCGGGATGAGAATACTCTAAATATGAAGTTTGGTTGAGATCTAACCAGCCGTTTCGACGTGATGGTGGAACAGACAAACAGACAAACATACAAACAGACAAACAGACACGAAAAGTGAAAACCACCGATTCGGTCTTGAGTTGACCTAAAACGAATGAATATCTGAAAAATTGGCAAAACAAAAGAAATTATAGACAGCGGACCCCCTACAATTTTATTTATATAGATTATTATTATTATTATTATTATTATTATTATTATTATTATTATTATTATTATTATTATTATTATTATTATTATTATTATTATTGCTGTTGCGTCCATCTTTGTAACATCGTATAACTAACAGATGGTAATGTTTGGGCAGTGAGACTGCAGCCGTAATGAAGATAATTATCTCTTAGCAGGTAGTGTGTTTGAAAAAGTCCTTACAACAGCAGAAAAGCAACGCAAGTTAGTAAGGAAAAAAAGCGAGACAAAAGTCAGAGTGAAATTGTATAATCTGGCGGATTACTGTAAGATATGGTTCACACATAATCTCTCATTTAACTCAGACGCTGAGAGCAATACGGCACTAATGGGGAGGAGTGACATCCAAATGGCACAGACAAACAAGCTAGGCGCTCTTCGCCATCGAGGACAGAGAAATGGAGAGGCGCTTGACAATATAAGCTCCAGGGTGCTTATAACAGAGAGAAGAGGGTAAAAGAACGTCATCAAGGATCCGCCTCTTTTTGAAATATATTTCACGCTCTCAGAATAAGAAAGAGGAGTAATGGAAGAGGAGGAGAAGATGGAAGCAAAATGGAGACAGAGCAGTAAGTTGTAATAAAATACTGGTTACGCCGAAGTTTAGTTTTGCTGTGATAATAGATAATGACGTGTGCGTGTGCATTCGTATCTCCGGCACGTTGTTAATCAGGGCCCAGAGTGCTCTGCTGCACAGCGGCGACTGCCACCAACTTGATAACGAGAATCAAGGAAGACGTGACCATATTTGTTCTAGCATTTAACGCCAGCAAACTTCTGTAAGAGCGTGGTACAGTCGGGGAAAGTCATCTCTCAACACTTCTCGAATAGCAGTTCACTGTTTCGTACCTCAACAAATTGTAGGTTTCCTATCCTTAGATTCTCCTTGAGTATTTTATATTATTCCTCTGTCTGTCTGTCTGTCTGTCTGTCTGTCTGTCTGTCTGTCTGTCTGTCTGTCTGTCTGTCTGTCTGTCTGTCTGTCTGTCTGTCTGTCTGTCTGTCTGTCTGTCTGTTACGTTATCAGTTCAGAAGCGGTTGGATACTCAAAATGGACCATCAGAGATTATAGGGAAACCGCAGAAAATGATGGTGGGCCAAATGGAGCATACTAGGCAAGATGAGGAGTCAGTTATTTTGCCATTGCTTTCCTCACTGGAACAGGAATGTCTACAGCAGCAAGACTGCCGTTATGAGTAACAACTTCCATAACGCCAGACGCAACAAAGTCAGCACTGAGCAGCTTCGATATTGTCACAGCCATGGATCAGACTGGGACTTAAGATGTTTCTTCTTCTTTATCTGTTTACCCCCAAGGGTCGGTTTTTCCCTCGGACTCAGCGAGGGATCCCACCTCTGTTGCCTCAAGGACAGTGTCCTGGAGCTTCAGACTCTGGGTCGGGGGATACAACTGGATAGGATGACCAGTATCTCTCCCAGGCGGCCTCTCCTGCTATGCTGAACAGGGGCCTTGCGGGGGGGATGGGAAGATTGGAAGGCATAGACAAGGAAGAGGGAAGGAAGCGGTCGTCGCTTTATGTTAGATACCATCCCGGCATTTGCCTGGAGGAGAAGTGGGAAACCACGGAAAACCACTTGCAGAATGGCTGAGGTGGGAATAGAACCCACCTCTACTCAGTTGACCTCTCGAGGCTGAGTGGATCCCGTTCCAGCCCTCGTACCACTTTTCAAATTTCGTTGCAGAGCCGGGAATTGAACCCGTGCCTCCAGGGATGGCAGCTAATCACACTAACCACTACACCACGGAGGCGGAGATGGAAATTTAAAATACATTTATTTTGTCTGGCAAAGTTAAGTCCATTAGTCCCTCCTCTTCCATCTAAACAGAAAATACAATTTTTAGAAATAAACGAAATAGACTAGACATATATCATAGCTATTGAACAATACAGCATGCGTCTACTCCTTAGTACCGTTCTGATAGGACGTCGGGGGTGAAGTGAGATGAAATTATGAGAAGCCTCCTGACGCCAACCCCAGTTGAGAAACTAATGAAGACGACATGAATGATTCAAGATTTTGTATGAATAAACCATAAACAACTGCACTTTTAGCATATAAAAAATCAAACCCCATGGCGCAACAGCCGTGATGGGTTTTGGCCTGACAAGCGACCACTGCTCAGCCCGAAGGCCTGTAGATTACGTGGTGCCGTGTTGTCGGCACGAAGAATCCTCTCAGCCGTTATTGTTCTCACCGTCAGATGGCTCCTCAATTGTAGTCACATAGGCTGAGTGGACCTCGAACCAGCCCTCAGCTACAGGTAAAAATTCCCTGATCTGGCCGGGAATCGAACGCGGAGTCCCCGCGTAAACGTTTAACATATAGCTAAATTAATTTAAAGTTATGCAGTTATTAACTTCAGTGGTGCACCCAGAATACATTCCATACGAATGTGACAGGAGACAAACCATTTTCAGTGCCGACGTTAGAATACGAAAAAATGTTTTTCAGTAGGTCCAACACAATTTACTATGTAAACGGACATTATCAACATTATTAAATACAATGTTCCCTCCAGATATTTGGTCAGAGGTAAAATGGTACCACACGACCTGGTAACAAACCATGGATCTGAACCGCCGCAAAAGGCCTTCCTATTCTGGTAGCTAATGTTCACGCTGTTGAGTAGACGTTGCAGTCAACACAGCTGTAGGCCTGGAAAAGGCTATTTCAAAATTAATTAATTATTCTTTCCTTCTTTCTTTCTTTCTTTCTTTCTTTCTTTCTTTCTTTCTTTTTTAATCGGAATACCCTCAGGGAGGGATACCACCTCTACCGCCTCAAGGGTACTGTCCTGGAGCGTGAGACTTTGGTTCAGGGAGAAAGACCTGCACCTCGCCAAGGCGGCCTCACCTGCTATGTTGAACAGGGCTTTGTGGGGGATGGGAAGATCGGAAGGGATAGACGCGCAGGACGAGAGAAGGAAGCGGCCGTGGCCTTAAGTTACGTAACATCCAGGCATTTACCTGGAGGAGAAGTGCGAAATTACGGAAAAACATTTCGAGAATGGCTGAAGTGGAATCGAACTCCCCTCTACTCAGTTCAGCTCCCGATGTACACATCCAGACACATAAGGTGATCCGCCGAACCAAAAGAAGGACCACATTATTATTCAGATTTCTTGACTATTTCACACACGAAGGGTTTTATCTACACTTTGTCAATCAGAGGTTGCAATTCTCCGTTTTTAAAACGAACTTAAATTATAGTCCGCATCTGTGGTGTAGTGGTTAGTTTGATTAGCTGCCACCTCCAGAAGACCGGGTTCGATTCCAGGCTTTGCCACAAAATTTGAAAAGTGGTAAGAGGGCTGTAACAGGGCCCGCTCAGCCTCGGGAGGTCAAATGAGCAGAGGTGGGTTCGATTCCCACCTCAGCCATCCTGGAAGTTATTTTCGTGGTTTCCCACTTCCCCTCCGGGCAAATGCCGGCATGGTACCTAACTTAAGGCCACGGCCGCTTCCTTCCCCCTTCCTTGCTTATCCCTTCCAATCTTCTCATCCCCCACCGAGGTCCCTGTTCAGCATAGCAGGTGAGACCGCCTGGTCGAGGTACTGGTCATTCTCCCGAGTTTTATCCCAGGACACTGCCCCTGAGGCGGCAGAGGTGGGATCCCTCGCTGAGTCCGAGGGAAAAACCAACCCTGGAGGGTAAGCAGATTAAGAAGAATAAGAAAAAGATTTAAATTATAGCATTCGCTACGAACTGGCCTAAACACTGTTTACCACTTTCCTAACAAAGTAGAAATACGCTAGTTTTATTGAGAAACTGTGTATTGCACAAATGTGTTGTGGGATGAAGTACTGTATACAGGGTTTGACAGTGAGTCTTCCGTGCATGAATCGACGCAGTTTCTGGGTTGGAAAGTTTACTACCCTTGTATTCTACTGTATTCGAAGTGAAAAACCGTGGGAAACCACTTCGAGAATGGTCGAGGATTAGAATTTTGATCCCCCTTTACTGAGACTGAATGCACTCCGACTGAACACTCATTCCATATATTAAATATCTGAAGAGTCAAGAATCGCACTCGAGTCCATTGAGTCACAATGCAGATATGGAGAGCCGGGCTGATTAGCTCGGACGTTAGAGCGCCGGCCTTCCAAGCTCAAGTTGGAAGCTTCGATCCTGGCTCAGTTCGGTGGTTATTTGAAGTAGCACAAATACGCCAGCTAGATTTCCTGCCACGTAAAAAAGTCCCGTGGGATCAAATTTCGGCATCTCGGTGTTTTCGATTACCATTGAACTAGTTATTTGTACAAAAAACAATACATATTATTATTATTGCCTGCCTCTTATCCGGTGGCCCCGTGTTCGATTCCCGGCCGGGTCACGGATTTTTTACCTAGATCTGAGGGCTGGTTCGAAGTCCAATCAGAATACGTGATTACAACGGAGGAGCTATCTGGGCGACCGTGGTCCAGAAAGCTAAGAATAATGGCCTAGAGGATTCCAGGCACTGACCATGCGTCCCCTCGTAACCTACAAGCTTTCGGGCTTCCTTCCTGGTACTGTCCCTCTCCTATCCCATCGTCGCTATAAGACCTATCTGGTCGGTGTGTCGTAAATCAAACTGTAAAAATAAATATTACAGAAAATTCACTGGCGCTTTTAATTTTTATTTAATTAGCTGTTATTCTTCATCTTGTAAATCTCTTCTTTTTTATTTAATCATAATTGGAACAATTGAAAAAGTTTTTGAATGAAGCTGAAAAGTTTATTTCTGTATTTTCAGTGTCAATTACCTTGTATTTTAGCGGATAAATAAATATCGTCATACGAATAGCTGCAATTTTGAAATGATTTATTATTAAAAGTAAGAAAAAATCTGACTTTGAAATGAATATCTCAGCCATATCCATGCCCAATTCAACACAATTAACCCTAAAATGTTGATGTGACTAAGTGAGAAAGGAACAGACACCATCTCTTCCACAGCTTTTACGCGATATTTTCAGATAATTTCATAAATAATATACTTTTCAGGTCATTATTTTGAAATAAAACAGAGTTATTCATTTCACAGTTCCTCTGTGAGAATTTATGCGAAATATCGTGAAATTCCAAGCAGTTGTTTTAGCGTAACATCGTTTCGTTTCGATAGATAGATAGACAAACGTAATTTCATTTTATATATTATTATTATTATTATTATTATTATTATTATTATTATTATTATTATTATTATTATTATTATTATTATTACGTGCTTAAGAGACTACGAAGGTGAGAATTACTGAATTATGATCTTTTAAAATCTATTTTGCATATCAGCAGTTGCTTCGGAGAAATATCACCTACTTGTTGAACAGGCCAAGTGTTATCGTTGCACGGGATTATTCAAGCTTTAAAAGATGGCTAAGTTGGAGGCTGAAGGATGTAACCAGCAGGAGTGACTCTCACGCCATAACATGTCGATACTTGTCTCACATTACGGGAGTCAGTGAAGAGAGATGGGGCTACAGCTGCAGTAAAGATGGCAAGCAGGGATTGAGTCGAGAGGACGCCTTTATGGCGTCCTTTGATCACCTCTGATCGCGATTGATATCTCCGGGCCAGCTTTATAGGCGCCGTTCATCATGTCCATCATTGTACCCCGCCTGCTCGTCCCGTCGACTGGATTAATTAATTACTTCGTAACCTTTAGCGCGGTGAGGCCTAATTGAGCGTCAACAACGAATGTCATCATAGGGCACACACCCACCCGGAAACCTATCACCTTGACAAAACATTTAATAGAATCAAAGTGATAATATTGAAGCTATACTATTTAGTCAAGTTTATGACCGAAATTGCCTGCCTCTGTGGTGTGATTAGCTGCCAGCCCGGGAGGCCCCGATTCGATCCCCGGCTCGGCCACGAAATTTGAAAAGTGGTACGAGGGCTGGAACGGGGTTCACTCAGCCTCGCGAGGTCAACGGAGTAAAGGGGATTCAATTCCCTCGTCAGCCATCGTCGAAGAGTTTTTGTGTGGTTTCCCACTTCTCCTCCAGGCAAATGCCGGGATGGTACCTGTTTTAAGGCCACGGCCGCTTCTTTCCCCGTTCCTTGGCTATGCCTTCCAATCTTTCTGTACCCCACAAGGCCTCTGTACAGTATAGCAGATGAGGCCGCCTGAGCAAGGTACTGGTCCTCCTCCCCAATTCTATCCCTTCGATCAAATGTTCCACGCTCAAGGACACTGCCCTTTAGGCGGTAGAGGTGGGATTCCTCGCTGAGTCCGGGGGAAAAACGAACCCTGGATGGTAAAGGAATTAAATCAATGATAAATTATGAACTAAATTGATACAAAATGTTCTGTCTTTACTGTTGAAATCGAAAGTAATGTTACGGAAGACGCATCATATTGTTAAACGCATTGTTTCATTTTCTATTTAGTATACACATTTTTAATATTCCGGCTGTAATGTTAATTTCGGGGGGTGTAGATTTGAACATGTTATAATTACGTGCTATTCTTCCTTTTGCAACTGTTATTTTTCATTTCATCATTACCGGTGAAATGGAAAGCGTTTCTGAATTAAGATGAAAAATTTTCCCTGTATTTCCAGTGTAATGCTGTATCATATTAATTCATTGACCATTGCCCTGAAGTTGTTAGGCAGGCCTTGTCAGTCAACATGGATTCATGCCTGACCAATTTTACAGTAGTCCTCAATTCTATCTGGTTATTTTTGAAGAGGTGGGTGGGGTACGAGTGATTACTGTTTTGAGATGAAGTACAACTGGGCAACCTCCTCTGTTAACACTAATCAGAGGGAAAAATGAAAAGGGCAGGACACTTCGAAAAATGAACGCATCTGCTAAAGAAAGACAAGGGCACGACGGGCGTGACAATGAAAGACTCCCTAGCCCTCGTAACATAATAGCAATGGGGTCAAAAAAGAAGAAGTGTTGATCAAGTTGTTGTTGATAACGTGTTTTATTCCCCGTCCGAAGGGCGGGGCGGGCCCCTTCAACGGTGACGCCGTCTCTCGGGCCAAAGTTGTGTCCAGAAAGGTGGTGTGATGGGAAGAATATGATGGATGAAGTGAATAAAGTGTGTGAAGTATACTGTGGAGGCCTCTTGGCTGGGGAAATGAAAGAAATTGAGGATTCTAATGAGGGAGAAGAATTTGGAGGTTTAGACGGGAGTGTTGCGATCCAGGTGAAGGGCAAATATGTAAAATGTTGAAGCGTAATGTGCGAGGGAATTTAGAAGGAGTCGTAAAAGGTCAGATGATTGTGTTGGCGGAGGAAATAAATCTGGTGGGGGAGGATGAAAACGGATATGATGGCTAGGTTGGTATGGAGGAGAATCCGGTCGGGGGCAGTTGACGGTTAAAGGTTGGATTGGGGAGCGAGAAGATTCAACGTGTTGCTGTTGCTGGTGCGGCATATGCGTCGGCAGGTGACGGCGGTGATATATGGCGACGACTTGGTTCCACTTGATGGAGCTGGCAGAAGATACGCGCACCGTTGGCAATGAGGTACTGGACGTCTTCTCCAGTGAGCAGATATAGTCGGAAGAAAGGTGTCAGTGTGGAGCCTCGTGTAATCCGGGATACTTGGTTGACTGGGACGCCCTCTAGGTGAAGTTCTAGAATTGTTTGGGTGGAGTAGAACATGTCGACGTCTTGGATGACAAAGGAATACATGATGTTGGGGTGGCTAACTTCCAACGAGGTGTCAGCCAATGTGCTTTTCTGAAGTCAGCGAGGTAGCTTAATTATAGATGCTGAGCCACCCGGCCGAGAAAAAATGCGGGAGTAAGGGGAGTAGGGACGGTGAACAGAGCTGTTCCACTTGCAGAGGTCGATGTGAGACCGTTGACCAAGGGAAGTCAGATAAGGTAGAAGTAAGAGAGGAGCCTGGCAGATGTAAGTGGAAGCAATGCCAGGACTCAGTTAAGGACCTCGTAGTCGCCAACCTACGCTTCCAAGATCCGGTGCAGTCCCTTTTTGTCACCCCTTACAACAGCCAGGGGATATCGTGGGTGTTATTCTACTACCCCCACCCACAGTGGGCTGGAGGGGAGGGGAACATCGTAGAAAAGCGGCTGAACAGAATATCTTAAAACTGGGTATTTAAATTAATTAAGGGCTGCCTGGCCAAGGCGGTAAAGGCGTTCTCGGTTCGACCGGAAGGAAGTGGGTTCGATTCCCCGTCAGGAAGTCGTAAAATTTAAGAAACGAGATTTCCACTTCCGAAGGTTCACATGGCCCTGTGGTTCACTCAGCCTACACCAAAATGAGTAGCAGGTTAATTCCTGAGGGCAAAGGCGGCAGGGCGTAGAACTAACCACTCTACCCCATCAAGTGCCGAGGTTACGGATAGTGGAAGCCTTTACCTTCCACCCCTCCCCCTCCCCAACCAAGGGCCTTCATGGCCTGTACCGAGATGACTTTGCTTTGCTTTATTTAAATTTATGGATAGCCAAAGCAAAGCAAAGTAAAGTCATCTCCGTACAGGCCGTGAAGGCCCTTTAGGGGTGGAAGGTAAAGGCTTCCACCATCCGTAACCTCGGCACTTGTTTGGGTAGAGTGATTAGCTCTACGTCCGGCCACCTTTGTCCCCAGGAATTAACGTGGTACTCATTTTTGGTGTAGGCTGAGTGAACCACAGGGACATGTGCACCCCGGGAGTGGTGGAAATCTCCTTTCTTAAATTTTACGACTTCCTGACGGGGAAACTGACCCACGTCCTTCCGGGTGAACCGAGCACGCCTTTACCGCCTCGGCCAGGCAGCCACTTTTATGGATTGCCACCATAGCGATATTAAGGGGTCCAAAACAAGAAATTTCGACGTTCGTAGAAGTAAACATAATAAAACTTTTTCACATTAGAAATGTCTGCGTAAATTATAGTTCAATCTAAAATGTGTAAAAAAACAAAAATAATATAAGAATCAATTTTCAGGCTTTTGTATCGGACACAATTGAACGCTGCAAGCTATAACACTGGAGATGATCACAATGATTTGATTAATAAAGATATCAAAGACGATTACCGAACCCGCCTGGTGGCCATGATTGTTAAAGCGTGAAGTCTCTGTGGTCTGACACCGTGGTTAGCCTGATCGAGTCCCGTTGGTAAAGAAAAGAAGAAATTCGGCATCAAACAGGGTAGGCGAGATGGTGACATACAATTTTCAATCACTAGATTGTGTGCCAAAAGCCTGATTAAGTTCCAAACCTCTCCGCAGTGCTCATATGGAGTGAGGGCATATGACCCTGTTGATGGTTAATCGTCCTTCCCATACGGATATAAAGCCTTGAACAGACCCCCTGGCGCCATTTAACAAGAGCAGGCTATTTGCTAGCATCGGATTTCACCCTCTCCCTCCCTACTATCAAATATCACATCATTCATTTCATAGCGTTAACTTCTCTGCCGACGTTGACGTCAGGAAGGGCATCCGGTCGTATAAACTGCTACAAACATTCATGTCACTTCATACCCGATCCCGGAGAGAAACGGGACAAAGGGCTGGACATACATACATACATACATACATACATACATACATACATACATACATACATACATACATACATACATACATACATACATACATACATACATACATACATACATACATACATACATACTGTGCCCTTTTAAAGGCATCCAAATGCGGTGGTCTTTTTTCTTGATATGTGCGCCGGCTGCTTCTGAAAATAATGACATTTAAAAAATACCCACCGCCGCATGTAGGCTCTTCTTCCTCAGAGGTGGTGCGTCCTTCGATCCCTCGGCTTGATGGGCCACACGTTGATCGGGGGGTGAGGAAATGAAAGAGGGGGTAAACTAAACTATTAAATGACGGTACCCAAAGACTGAATTAAAATATATATAAATAAATACAATGGTTTATTTAACAAAATTTGCAAAATGTAAGTGAAAGTAAACTGGTGTAAATGAAATAATGTGAAATGAAACTTAAAATTTAAAACAATTGAAAGATCTGCATTAAAATAAATTAAGTATCTGCCTTAATAAAATCTCGGCTGAATGTCGATTTAATTTTAGTGTTCTGAATTACATCGAACCACTGTCTCCATGACGATGACGTGACCACATTTAAACACTGGTCAGAAATATAGTCTCATTTGAATGAATGATTTATAATACCTTTAAAATGTCATCTCACAATAAATTCAGTAATTAACTAACTGATTTATTAATCCATCCAATTGACATTGACGTTGAGGTGTCTGTCAAATATTTAACTCATGTTTAAATTCATTTGGGAAGCACCCCACTCTAAAATAATAACAAAATACACTGACCATGTGTAATAATAACGAAAAGAGAGAAAAGGAAAACAACCATGAACATTGTACTTTTTCTGTTATATAATCTTTGCCACATGTTTAAACTGCATGTGGCTGAAAACAAGGAAATTTTACTGAACTGAACACCTGAGTGCTACCACCACTCATTTAATTTGTTAAACCTTATTTACTTGGCTGTGATAGTCTGGACGGTTAAAATTACTTAAATTAATTAGGCCAAGTGCCTCAGGTTTACATCTGAAATGAAAGCGATCCCTTTACATCATTAACTTTACCTAGTTAGCCGCTGTCTGCATTTTCATTGTGCACGCATATTTGTGTGGTACCAACTCTAGATGGAGGCAGATCCCATCTAATTTATGTCACGCATTTACGGCACTTGTGATTCAACTGCTTATTAAAGATCGCTTCATTTGCCTAACTGAAATGTAGTGGATTTCTAAGACTTGATGATTACTGACTGCCTTTTATATGAGCATCCCACTACTATATTTTTGACTATGAACTAATCGATGATCTCTTACCCTAACACATGAAATCTTATTTACATAAATGAACATGTCAATGGAGAAACACTGCTCCTAAGAAATACTGAAATTAAAATAATCTGACTACGCCTATTCTATTCTATTTACAGACATTAAATCAAACACAATTCACGTATCAGATTTAAAATAATACGGTGACAAAATATATACAAAGAAATGATATCATAATAAAAATCTAAATCCCAAAAATCGCTGCCAAATAAAATTTTAAAAACAATATGCGCAATGAAGAAGCATATAATGTTACCCTGATCCAAGTAGCAAAAATTATGTGAATTTGATGGCAACCTTCTAACCTAAGACTAAAATGTCTGGACATGACCTTATTCAATCTTTACGGACAATAATTATTCGCATTACATGTCGTCAATGATTAGACTTGACTGTCGAAACACGCATTGATCAGTCGCTCTGTTCACAACTTCTCGGGCTCTCGATTGCATACTCTCCAAGCATTTATTTCTCCTGGAAACTATTTGAAGCACTACAGGCTTTCCGCCTACAACCATAACACATGTCGTCATATATTTAACACTCTCGGTTAAATAATTCATCTCTCAATTCTATTTATTCATCAATCATCTCGACGTAGTAACTCATAATACGGCCTCGCTCGTATCCGGCGGGCGAAATAACTGTGTCGTTCACGCATCCATTTATACGACACTATTAATAACATGGTCCAAATATCACATTTTCCATTTCTCACCACAGAACATCAGGGATATTACTATTACTTTGCTCGTTACTTTGATCATCCACCGTTTCACATCTTATGAAATATCAGAGCTAACTTATCAATGGCTTCCTGTCACTAATTAAATAACTGAAATAACGAGATTGCCTCTCAAAAACACGGCTATCGAACTGTGTAACCACGTTACATAAAGAAATTAAATCTTCGCGTATCAACCATCGTCGCGAAATACAAATTATGAGAGCTACCGGAAACGGTCAACTGAATAATGATTACAGAACATGAAATAATAAACCTAATGCGCTAATAGCAAAAATAAACATTTAAACTGACATGGCAGCATCCACAAAATCAAAATGTCAACAAAAATACCGCTCATTACCACAACTATTATTATTATCATCACTTTAAAAAATCTGCACTACACCGTATGTAAATTTTTAGTAAAATAGGATTCTCACATGTCAAGTAACACACGCTAACACTTATTATTATTATTATTATTATTATTATTATTATTATTATTACTATTATTATTATTATTATTATTATTATTATTATTATTATTATTATTATCCTAATTTTATAATTACCATCCGATCCGGGAATTATTAACAGTCCTATCTAAAATTCTAAACTACATTTTGATCATCGACTGTTCATAGCCCTACTTGTTTAAAAATTTACATTTTGCTCATTTACCTTATTTGTGCTGGAGGCAGGTCAGATCATCCTCCGGACCCCGTCATGATGACTTAGTATTTCATCTTCAAGCTGATGTTATCCAAGAGGTCACACACGCAAACTTGATGCATTTTTACAATATCGTTGCACACGTCCATATTTATATTAACACTCGCATTTTAACACTCCTGCATTGATCACCTGACGTGAAGTCGAAAGTCTGGACTCCGCTACCTGCCTGCTGTTGCCTCTCTCTCACCCTCTCAGATTGTTTGTGTAAAGGATTATTGGTTATTCACCTTCTCTGACCATGACACTGGACTCAAGGTCTTACTGCGGCACCATTCCAAATATGAAAACAAAGTTTGTCTCCCTGTAACTGGCTGGACTAATTCTGCTCCCAAATATCTCACTTGCAATAATAGTTCTATGAGAGTGTGGAAAAATTACATGTAATGTTCCCAATGATGTGGAGAATTTTATAATAATCGTTCTCCAACATATGACTTTTCCACGAAATATACAAGCTACACGTGAAATAGGGAAATGTTATGCAGCTACGTGTTACGACGAGATTCAATGTTCACCTCGGTCCTAGCACCTTAAGTTCATTCATGGCAAGTGTTGAGAATATATCTACCATTGTCATTTGTTAATTTAATTGCCTGATTATATCTGAATAATCTAAAGTTGAATAAAAGTTTGTCAAAGTGTTCGTTTCGGCTAAGATCTTACTCTCACAAATAAATACATTACTCACTCGGATGTCAACTACTGTACAAGACACTGAAGATTCTTACAAGACTGCGAATTCTCACCAGACTGAGAATTCCGACGAGATTGAAGATTTCCTACGAGACTGAAGTTTACCACGAGACTGAGATTTCGTGCAAGACTACTCATTCATACGAGACTGAGGTTCACCACGAGACTGAGGTTCACCACCCTGGTGTCTTTGCTTTTGTAAACAGTCCTCCCCCACTTCGAAAATAGTCCTGTGGAAGGGATGTGGCGTAATAATCCTGCACTTGGGACCGATTTATCATGTGTCCGTAGGTTAGAATTTTAGAAAATGTGTTCAAAATCTTCCTAATTCTGGTCCGATTTATGTGTTACATTGCGTTATGAGAAACGATCACAGGTTAATTCCTACGACGGCGCGCGTCAGTGGCTCTATTTTCTGTCAGAGTATGGCACCTTCCCGCCATGACGGTTCACTTCCTGGGCGATACCACTCTTCCATGAAAAGTTGAAAATTTCTTATTTAACCACTGATTAACCACACACTTGCACTGATAAATCCTTAAATATTACTTGGAAGTCATGACACAATATTTTACAGCTACTTTGGTCACCAAATCGCGAAATACTAGCTGTAGATTCCCGCTATGTCAAGACATTAAAATTTGCAATTTTGTGATTGGCTGAGACGTTCGCGCTCTTGGTAGTTTGGATTCTTCCATTTTCTGCTAAGGGATGATGGGTATTATTCGTGTCTCACTCACTCTTCTGGGCCAAGTGCATTCCAACGTGCGGATTCACGTGGGAACTGGATAGAAAGTTTTCACTTCCCGTCGGCGTCATAAAACATAATTGGACGTACCACTCAGACTAGCTACATCCTGTCCGTGCCTTAAAACGTGTTCTGTGGATTTATTTTCAGTCTGAACGGCGCCTGGCAGTTGCTTTGTGGGACTGCAATCTTTTCCCAGCCTACTGCTGTATTCTCATATGCGAAAAATTGGACATTTAATTTATGCATTAATTACGCACATTAGCTTATGGGTGCAATACATACATACATACGGACACACTGTACATATATAAGCTACAAGCATCGCTGATGAGGCAATGTTAATCGGTCGTCATCGTAATGCACTAAATGGCGACGGTGGCCGTTGATGTTGTTGTAACTGTTTCATAAGTTTCAAAATAGTGTGATAACTTGCCCCTAGCGACCAGGAAAATAATCATAACAATCGACATGAGAAGAAAAACGTAAACGAGTGAACGAACACTGGGAACTTTCGGGTAAGAGAAATCATAAAGATGGGAGTTGGAAGGCTAGACCGTGAATACCCCAACGTCATCGACCTATAAAAGCACAAAATATGATTGCCTGCAATGTCGGTAAGTTGAAAATAGAAAGGGGACAACATCCTTATAGACACATGACCTTGGAGCTCACTGGAAGTTCAAAGACAGCTTGGTATAGATCGACAATTCCAAGAGTGGAAACATTTACTCTCCATTAGTCCAGGAGTCTTCATGGATTGCTTGAGCGGAAATTGCTTTAGATATTTGTAAATTGCACCTGTTTAAATCAGCGTATTGTGTAACCACAATAAATAAATTTTATGTCAAATTAAATTGATCAAATCATTCACGAAATGTGTACCTAATACTATTCGATTATACTTAATGTGCACCAACAAAAGGTTTTGAACAACGTAATTTTTATAAAAATATCCCTTTCGTAATTATTGATCAGATTAACGTTCCAGTTGGGTTATCACATTTCTGGAATCCCGCGATCGCGAATTCAAATCAGGTAGAGGAAGTCGGATTTTGAAACGTGGAAGAAAGGATTTGCGACCCTCCATGTCGTGCACAGTCAGCATGTGGTAGAGTCGAACGGTACGTCGAAATTATTCAACTGAAACTACTAGACCAGCTAGGGTACCGGTATATAAAACAATATCACTCGGTCGTTAGCCAATGTCTTCTATTTCTATAGCATGATGTTTATTTACAGTGGATATAAGACACCTGTTGTTGGGTTTTGTGATGTGATATTATAAGATTCGTAAGCTAATACGTCTTACATCGCATCCATATTTTATTTCGACCGTCAACTATCAAAAATATACTTTCCAAAGATAAAAGAAAACATAGAAAAAAATACATAGAGGAAGGAACTACGGAGGCACATCTCATTAGTTTTTCACATCCTCCCAATCCTGGTCGATCTCCAGAGGGAAGGCCAGCTGATAGGGCGACAAATCTTCGTGCCGTTGCAATCTGGATGAGGGTTCTTACCTTATTGTCTCTGCCTGGTCTCCTTTCTGTGATTCGCGCCTTCTGCCACAGATGTCTAGGTCGCAGGTCATCTTGAAGCAGCACGATGTCTCCTACTCCGCATCCCTCTATTGTCCGTTTGTAATTCGAACTTGTTGGTGGCTCCTGAGGTCAAGACAATATTCCTCCATCTCTTTGGGAAGTCCTCCTGCATTTTCTCCCTGAGTCTGACCTCCTTCCTCAGGTCTATTTGCGTCGTGGGTTCGGAGCCGGTGGGCAGGGTGGTTAGTCGAGTACCATTCAGGAAATGACTTTGAGTTAGTGTCTCTGATCCGTCTTTAATTATCGGTCTTGAGTTAATGGCGGCTTCTAGTTCGACCAACAGTGTTCTGAATGCCTCCTCACTAATTAGAGTCTTCCTCATAAACTTTCTTAGGCGTCTTTTAACTGTCTCCACCATTCTTTCCACCCCACTGCTAGCCAGGTGTGCTATGTCTAAAGTACCTACGCTTTCTACTAAATTGTTATAATTGAAATATGACATGAAATTCTCAAGCACTGCTCAACTATTTTCTAAAGTTAATTAAAATGAGGCTATGTATATCTGCCTCTTTTGTCCATATCTGAAATAACAGCGTTATCAGCTTAGCCGTGCTTTTAGGTAAGTTGAGAGTGGTCGACATTTGTAGAGGCGGAGATGAAGTGGAAAGATCGCGCTCTCACTTAGCTTGTGCGAAGGGGCAGAGCATGACAGGCCTCTCCGTCTCCTGACAGGGTCAGATAAGAGACGCTCCCAGGAGGGATGGTAATAATACGGGGCAAGCTTGTCACTCCACTGCACGAGAGAGGGTATACATCCCACAAAGGAAAACTTCCTTCGAATGTTCATGAATTTTATTCCGTAAAAGATTGAATTAATTATCTGTCAGTTTGGGTTCAAAATTAAATGTGTACTTACTGTGTGTTCATGAGATACGACAGTAGGCCTACCTAAGTTGTAAGGAAGCTCACGTGAGTTTCATGAAATCTCTCAAAGAATAAAAGACAATGCTAAAGAGTCCAGCTCTATGGCTAAATGGTTAGTGTGCTACTCTTTGGTTCAAGAGGCCCCGGATTCGATTCCCGGCCGGGTCGGGGATTTTAACCTTAATTGGTTATTTCCACTGACTCGGGGACTGAGTATGTATGTGTCGTCCTTAAACAGAAAATAAAACAGAAAAACAAGGAAATAATGACAAAAATAAGGAAATAGAAGTAAAAAAAGAAAAAATGACATTCATTGACGTGGTCATCTTTAACAGTGATACCCAAAATTTTCAGTCCAAGGACCCCTAAAAAATAATCAAATTTCAGGCACCACCTCTGAATTTCGAAATCAAACAAACAGTAAATATATTATGAACTCTTATATTTTAATTCGAATACCGTATCTTAGAATCTCAGAAGTAAAATTAAAATAATATCATTGATCTGAAACACAGTTCAATGAACAAGTATCTCTGCAATGTTGAGTTTAATAACAGGTAATTTCGTTATTAAATCGTTCTGAATCTCAAGTTCATTTCTTAAATCAGATTTCAAATAATACATGAATTGGGAGCATAGGGTTTCACAAAGATAGCTAGATAGATAGATAGATAGATAGATAGATAGATAGATAGATAGATAATGCAACCGCCTCACCTGCTATACTGAACAGGGTCCATGGTGGGGATGGAAAGATTGGAAGGGATAGACAAGGAAGAGCGAAGGAAGTGGCAGTAGCCTGAAGTTAGGTACCATCCCGGCATTTGCCTGGAGGAGAAGTGGGAAACTACGGAAAACTACTTCCAGGATGGCTGAGGTGGGAATCGAACCCACTTCTACTCAGTTGACCTCCCGAGGCTGAGTGGACCCCGTTCCAGCCCTCGTACCACCTTTCAAATTTCGTGGCAGAACCGGGAATCGAAAGCGGGCCTCCGGGGGTGGCAGCTAATCACAGCAACCACTGCACCACAGAGGCGGACTATATCTACTTTACAAAAAAAGTACGATGAACGTCTTACGACCACGACTTTTGTACTTCTTTAAAGAGAAATATATTTCTACCAGCGAAGTTGATGATGACAGATACACAGCTCTATCTATTGGCATGATGTCCAACTTCCGTCAGGCTTCTGTTGCCGTCAACAGATATACTGAGAAAACGAGAACGTTTGACAGACATACTGTTAAAATGTGTGCATTACAAGAACAATGCAATGGTGACCATCGTACTGGAACTGTTTAGCGAAAAATACTTCCAGTGAAATGAATGATTTCATTTTCATTATAGCGTATCAAAACACATTATTTCCACGAAAAGCACAGTGCGTTTCGTGGCCATGGTTGTTAAGCCGTCAAGGGTATACGGTCTAACGCTGTGGCTAGCCGGTTCGCGTCCTCCTGGTCGAAAAAATATGTTACCATTAAAATGTTGGCCTTCAGTGTAGGAAAAGTGGTGGTATACAATTTCCAATAACTAGATTGCTTGCCAAAAGCCTGGAATAAATCTCAAACATTTTCACAATGTTCATGTGGAGTAAAAAAATGAAATGGCGCATGCCTTTTAGTGCCCAGGGTGTCCGAGGACATGTCCGGCTCGCCAGGTGCAGATCTTTTAATTTGACCCCCGTAGGCGACTTGCGCGTCCTGATGAGAATGAAATGTTGATGAAGACGACACGTACACCCAGCCCCAGTGGCAGCGAAATTAACCAATGATGGTTAAAATTCCCGACCCTGCCGGGAATCGAACCCGGAATCCCTGTGGCCAAAGGCCAGCACGCTAACCATTTAGCCATGGAGCCAGACTTCATGTGGAGTGAGGGCATATGACTCTCTAATGTCTTTTTCACAAGAAACATACAATGAATCCCTCACGACCATGACTTTTGTACTTGTTAAAACAAGACGACGTTTCTATCTGTGAAGTTATATGGATTTCAAGAGCAATGCAATGATGACGATTATACTTGAACTATTTAATGAAAAAAATTATCTTTCCCTGAAATGAATTAACCATTTCTTTTCCATTCTGTGGTATGAAACTACACTGGTTAGCACAGCCCGCATGGTGGCGACGATCGTTTAGACTCGCAGGATAAATGATCGGACACCGAGGTTAGCCGGTTCGAGTCCCAGTGATCATAAAATTAAGAAGTTCGCCGTCAGGATAGAAGAGGTGTGATGTGCATTTTGTAATCACTAGATTGCGTACCAAAAGCCTGGATTAAATAACATATCTTTCTGCATTACTCATATGGAGTGAGGGCATACGACGCTGTTGATGATGTTTCGTCCGTCAGATAGGGACGTAAAACCTTGAGCAGAACCTTTTGTGCTATTAGACATGAGTAGGCTATGTGTCGGCAGGGGTTTCACCCTCTCCATTCCCACTATCATATATTACGTCATTCATTTTGTCTCATTAATTCCTCCGACTATTTTGACGCCAGGAAGGGCATCCGGTCGTAAAAACTCGCTACGAAGACTAATCGCACTTCGCACTAGACCCCATATGGGTTGCACATACAAGTTTCAGGAATGACATCTTAACAAATGTTGATCTTGGATACTTCGCTGTAGATGTTTCTATGCTAGAGACATGTTTCGCCTGACATGGACTTTCGTACACTTTTTACCGGGCGAGTTGGCCGTGCGCGTAGAGGCGCGCGGCTGTGAGCTTGCATCCGGGAGATAGTAGGTTCGAATCCCACTATCGGCAGCCCTGAAGATGGTTTTCCGTGGTTTCACATTTTCACACCAGGCAAATGCTGGGGCTGTACCTTAATTAAGGCCATGGCCGCTTCCTTCCAACTCCTAGGCCTTTCCTATCCCATCGTCGCCATAAGACCTATCTGTGTCGGTGCGACGTAAAGCCCCTAGCAAAAAAAAAATCGTATACTTGGTTCATTCTCGATGAAATGCCTGTCATTCAACCAAATGAGTTTGTCATTTTGTTGCACATAATAACATTAATTTCATCTATTCGCATAACACTGAACCAAGTTCTACTCTCTGGTTTGAAGCATTGGAGCTTGGAGCTTTGGGCTTAATTCAGCTGGCAAAAACACATAGAAAATCTGTATGAGTCTGACAAAATACCTAATGACACTGAGATTGAAGATGATCTAAGAGTACTGGAAGACGAAAAAGGATATTGTATTTTGGAAAGCCAGGTAGAAAGAGCATTGAATAACACGAAGAATCTCAAGGCAAGAGGGATTGATAGATTGCCGGCAGAGATATTAAAGTGTCTTGAAAACAGAGATGTGAAAGAAATAGCATACTTTTGTAATGATATACAAGAAAGGTGAATGGCCAGAAGACTTTCTCTCAACAATCATGATACCAATTCCAAAGAAGAAGAATTCCAAGACATGCCAGAACTACAGGACCATTATACTGATAACCAATGCAGCCAAAGTATTACTAAGAGTATTACCTAGAAGACTGTATGGAAAGTTAGACAGGTATATTGCAGAACAACAGTATGATTTTCGTAAAGATAAAGGGACAAGAGATGCAATTGAAGTGTTGAGGTCTATCAGTGAAAGATATATGGAGAATGGAAGGAACATTTATCCTGTTTTCATTGATTTAGAAAAGGCCTTCGGCAAAGTGCAACGGAAGAAACTGGTGTACATAATCATGAGAAAAAGGAGTGGACTGGGAGGACAGAAGACTAATTAGAGGCTTTTATTTACAACAGAAGGTCAGAATCAAGGTAGGGAATGAGATAACAGACAAAAGTCGAATTGGAAGGGGCCTTAAACAAGTATCCCGTCTATCTGCCGTACTATTCAACCTTTACCTGGAAGAGATTATTGGGAAATGGCTGGACGGAAGAAGAAGAGTACGTATTGGTGGCAGGAGACTAGAGTGTATTCGATTTGCGGATAACATGGTGTTGTTAGCATAGAGTGAAAGGATCCTAAGTGGAATGCTAGAAGACCTGAATGCAATCTGTGAGCAATATGGAGTGAAAATTAATAAGAACAAGATAAATAATATGGTGATAAGTGGACGAGTCAACAAAGCAAACGTCAAGATAAACCAGATAGATACTGGTATTTAACAAGTATGAGCTTTCAAATATCTAGGAAATACAATACCGGACGATAAGAAGAGCAGTAGGGAGATAAGAACTCGAATTGTCATCGCTAAACTACCCTTCGACAGAAAGAAGAGACTCCTATGTGAACACTTGAACTTGAGGTTAAGGAAGAGGCTGGCGGAATACTTTGTTTGGAGTGTGGCGCTATATGAAGGAGAGGCATGAAAGCTAAGGAAGGTAGATGAAAAGACTAGAAACACATAGTATGTGGTTATAGAGAAGGATGGATAGGATATAATGGGTGGAAAGGGTGGAATGAGCGGGTATTGGAGAGCGTTGGAGAAAACTGGAATTTATTACAAACCATCCATACAAGGAAGAGAAACTGGTTTGGTCACTGGCTACGAAGAGAGTGTTTGTAGATGGAAGCTCTAGAAGGATCGGTAAATGGAAGGAGAAGAAGAGAACTGAGAAACAGACGGCGGACAGTGTCAAAATAGCAGGAAATTACGAAGAAACTAAGAGTATGGCTGCAGACCGGACTTCACAGAGAACAGCTGTGTGAAGACCTGCTTAAGGGCCGAACACGTTATATTCCACAGAAATACGCCAGCAGAAATCCGTCGGGAGACCATGACGTCCATCAAAGCATGAGGTCTCACCTAAAAAGAATTTTCGATCGTCAAAGGTTGTATATTTTGTACAGTTGTATGTAGCTTTTTCAAGAGTACTCACATCCGTAAATTTCAAGATACAACTCCAAAATACAACTGCACTCAATATGGTTTAAAAAGAAATACCACAATACCCGTTTTGATTCCATTCAAATTCCGTATAAAACCTGGGAAGTGTAACGTTTATACATAAGATAAATAACAAGTATTTTCAAAATTATTACTGAAAAAATTAAGGATGAAACAAATTGTATGGTATTAATAGCCCATTTAGAATTTCAAATTATTTTATGGATAGTAACTTAGACTGTCGAAGATAGTCTTGCGTACCAGTATTATATAGTTTCGAATTCAGGGAAACTCTCCCTACTCAATAAAGTGAAGAAAACAAACGTGAACAATTGATGAATTCCACGTCATCATACCTGTAACTCAACAGAGATCATAATACATATGCACAGACGTGTATGAAACTCCTAAGAACGCCATTTATGACATGCATCACTTCAAAAATGATTACTGTCCAGAAGCGATCAGAATTCTTGATATTCGACGACGAGCACCGGCAGGTATGAAAGATCAAAGGCAACACAATCCGAGGTACATGCTCACATGGCTATTTATCATTCACTCTATAGCACCAATGAACGAGGTGGTGGTGACCACTATTCTAAAAGGAAGAAGGTTTCTGTACTCTACGAAAGCCTGATAGGAACACATCAAAAAGGAAATACAGACTAATTTGCCAGTTCAGAATTGAAAACTCTCTGGTTCTGATCATCTTTTCCCAATAACGAGGAAAACAGTACAATAAAGAAAACATTCCATGGGATATGCTCCGGTGTTATTAGGATTGGAAACACCTCGAAAATTTATGTTTGCTTGTGGCTTCACTCTGTTAAAATGTGCTAAAAATCTAAGCGTGGGTGGATGCGATAATAGAGCGCTGCGTTTCTGACTTCAAAGTGGCAGGTTTCCATCCCGGCTCAGTCCGGTGGTATTGGTAGATGCACCGACATGTAAAACAACTCCAATGAACAAGATACCCGGCATCTCAACGTCTTCTTTAGTACGACAAATTAATTTTAAAATCAATAAATCATAAAATATAAGAACAATTTACCTAGTGACACAATTCGTGCGATATTTGTATTTCTGGTACATCTTATCGAGCAACATAAGAGTGATCAAGGGCGAGGATAAGCCTCTAGTTCACAAAATCTTACTTTCGACCTCAGATAAGTAATATCAATTTGAGATAAATGCTTAACTCGCGATGCTGTATTCGTCAACATGACAAACTCCGTGGTTTGTTTCCGTGTTCACTCGTGGAGCAGGAAACGAGAGTGCTGTCTCATTGTTTAAATTTGTGTTAATGATTTAATCGAAAGGAAGGCCTCTTGTATTATATTGTGTTAGACAGTCCCAGGCTGTCCAGTTGTGGTTGAAGGATATTCTTACCTCCAAAAATGATCACGACTATTGTTGAATTGTTCCTAAGATACAGTTGCAATCCCGAACACAAACATTACTTGGAAAATATACCCCATTCCGGCAATGTTCAATATTATAAATTTAAGATGCTCCTTGTAACTGATAATAATAATCATAATAATGTTATTTGCTTTACGTCCCACTAACTACTCTTTTATGGTTTTCGGAGACGCCGAGGTGCCGGAATGTTGTCCGGCAGGAGTTCTTTTACGTACCAGTAAATCTACCGACACAAGGCTGACGTATCTGAGCACCTTCAAATACCACCGGACTGAGCCAGGATCGAACCTGCCAAGTTGGGATCAGAAGGCCAGCGCCTCAACCGTCTGAGCCACTCAGCCCGGCCCTTGTAACTGATAGCGGCGTTAACAATGAAGCTAAAAGCCTGAGCGTGAAATAAAGTTTAATTTCATTGTTCCAATGATAAAGGGTAGCGGAATGTGACTTATCAGCGTTTTCTGACTTATGAGTATGGTTACTCATTTGTACTTTCTCCTAAAACTATAATCCCAATAATTTTGTTTATTTAAGGGGAAAATTCGATCTTATCGTCATATTTTTCATTTTCTTGCTCTTCGTGGACCTTTCCTTTATTCTGCTGATAACTTCATTCTACGAAGAGTCCCTCCTCTTATGTGCGTATTTCCTCTTATTAATGTTAATAGAGGATGGTTCCTAAGTTATAGTTCTTCTTAAAACACTAATCATTACCAAAATCTTCACTTTACAATTAAGCAGCGGCAGTAGTAGTAGGCCTAGTAGTAGCAGTAGTAGCAGCAGTAGTTTTTTTTGCTAGTGGCTTTACGTCGCACCAACACAGATAGGTCTTATGGTGACGATGGGATAGGAAAGGCCTAGGATTTGGAAGGAAGCGGTCATGGCCTTAAGTAAGGTACTGCCCCAGCATTTGCCTGGTGTGAAAATGGGAAACCACGTAAAACCATTTTCAGGGCTCCCGACAGTGGGATTCAAACCCACTATCTCCCAGATGCAAGCTCACAGCCGCGCGCCCCAAACCGCATGGCCAACTCATCCGGTAGCATCAGTACTAGTAGTAGTTGTAGTAGTAGTAGTAGTGACTATTATCAGTTATACGAGATGCTGGAGTGCCAGTAGTTTGACCTAAAAAAATATGTTCTGTAGCACGACAATAAATCAATGGAAGCGAGACTTTCATAATTAAATACTGTACTCTTAAATGCCGACCATTTTCAGTGAGGTGTGATTCTGCTTGTTTGGGCACAAAAGGCGAACACTGAGGTAATTCAAGAACTGTGCTGAGTTACGGCTCCTAATTAAAAGGTATCAATTTTTAAAAACGTGGTTTTGGAAATATGACAGCTGGCAGCCAAGGGGGAAAGGCAGTGGTGCCGCCATGTATAAACAACTATGTGAAATACACTTTTGTTGCAGGGACGAATATTTTTTTTGCTATTTGCTTTACGTCGCACAGACACAGATAGGTCTTATGGCGACGATGAGAGAGGGAAGGCCTAGGAATTTGAAGGAAGCGGCTGTGGCCTTAATTAAGGTACAGCCCCGGCATTTGCCTGGTGTGAAAATGGGAAACCACGGAAAACCATCTTCAGGGCTGCCGACAGTGGGACGAACACATGTTATATACTTTTAAAGTCAGGAGAACTCCCTCTATTCAGTGAAGTGAAGAAAAATAATGCGAACATGACTTACATGTCATCGTGCCCTTAACTGAACATAACCGGGCGAGTTGGCCGTGCGCGTAGAGGCGCGCGGCTGTGAGCTTGCATCCGGGAGATAGTAGGTTCGAATCCCACTATCTGCAGCCCTGAAAATGGTTTTCCGTGGTTTCCCATTTTCACACCAGGCAAATGCTGGGGTTGTTCCTTAATTAAGGCCACGGCCGCTTCCTTCCAACTCCTAGGTCTTTCCTATCCCATCGTCGCCATAAGACCTATCTGTGTCGGTGCGACTTAAAGCCCCTAACAAAAAAAAAATAACTGAACATAGATCGTCAGACATACCTTAGCCTATGGATACAAGCATATGAAGCTATTAAACACGCCGATTGAGACTAGTATCACTTGAAAAATAATTACTGTCCAGGAGCGTTTTATCACCCCATTAATGTAATTTATGAATTTGACGACACAACAGAACGTCTATACCTAAACGGATCCTTAGATATTCGATCTGGGCAATTTAGTTACCTAAGCCTATACAATGCGACAAGAACATAATGTATTTCTTATTTGCTGCACATTCTACATTATATTCACATTTCCGGACATGTCTTCATGATTTATGTGCTTCATATTGTACAAAACATTCATATCTTATAAAACCCACAACGCTGATTGTTAGCTGGTGTAGGACAGGGGGCCCCAACCACGCCCCCAACTCAGCGTGGCGATCAACCACAAGAAGAGATTCACCAACTAGTCGAGACATACGACGCGCAGTTCTGGCACGAGGCAATGAATTATCTCTCGAATGAAGAGAGAATTCATGCAGTACAATATTGTACGCTATGATACGTCCCACTCAGTCGAGAGAATATCGTTGGCTCGTGTCAGAACTCGGATCGGGCTTCGGGCAGAGCTCTGCACCTGAGTTCTTGGCTTGCTGATGAATCTCATCATCGCCTCCGCTGGGGACATTATTGGACGTGCATCTTATATCTAGTGAGTGCGGACCGCACAGGGAAGAAGTCTCCACCTACTGGCATCATTCATGTAGTTTCGTATTTCTGGTACATCTTATCGAATAACATTCGAGTGTCGGTAGCTGATCGTGCGATTAGGGCCACGCAGCTGTGAGCTTGCATCCGCGAGATAGTGGGTTCGAACCCCACTGTCGGCAGCCTGAAGAGGTGTTTTCCGTGGTTTCCATTTTCACATCAGGAAAATGCTGGAACTACCTTAATTAAGACCATGGCCACTTCACTCCCACTCCTAGGCCTTTTCTATCCCATCGTCGCCATAAGACCTATCTGCCATCGGTGCGACGTAAAACAAATTGTAAAAACGAGTGTTGGTACACCAAGGGTGATAAGCCACAAGTTCCCAAAATACTACTTTCGTTCGTGGATGAGTAGTGTCAATTCTAGATAAATGCTGAAGTCGCTATGCGATATGGGTCAACATGACAAACTCCGTGGTTTGTTTTACCGTTCACTCTTGGGGCAGGAAACTAGAGTGCTATGTCTCATTGGTTAAACCTGTATCAATTATATAGTCGAAAGGAAGGCCTCTTGTATAATTATATCTTGGTAGGCAGTCCAAGACTGTCCAGTTGTCGTGAAGGATGTTATTACCTATAACAATGATCGGGTATGTTATTGAATTGTTCCTAAGATACAATTGCATTCTCGATCACAATGTTATCTGTAACATTCACTCCATTTACACTATTTTCAATTATGAACTTATTTAAGATTTTGCTTTGAGTTGATAGTGGTGTTAAGTTTGAATTGAATGGTTCAAATGATAAAGAGTGGTGGAATGTGATCTATCAGCGTGTGTGTTGAGTTATGAGGATTGTTGCTCATTTGTACTTCCTCCGAAACATATAATCAGCACCAGTAATTTTGTGTATTTAAGGGGTAAAATTTGAGTTCATCGCCACAGGTTAATTCCTTCCTCCGCGAAGCCTTAGGCGTTCTTCATTTTCACATACTTTGTGGCCCCCTTCTACAATTTGCTGATACCTTAATTCTGCAAAGGTCGCAACTTTTTAATGTTCCCTCTGATTAGTGTTAATGGAGGATAGTTGCCAAGATATTCTTCCTTTTAACACAGTAATCACCACCACCATCACTGATTTATAATTATTTAGTGGTGGTAGTAGTAGTAGTAGTAGTAGTAGTAGTAGTAATATCATTAGCAAATAGTATCAGTTGTACGAGATGATGGAGTGCCAGTAATTTGACCTGAATAAAAGTTCCTCAGCACGCCTATAAACCTACAGACGCGAGCCATAAGTACAGTGAAACGCCAACCAGTTTCAGCGAGATGTGATTTCGCTCCTTTTGGTCACGGAAGGTGAGAATCTAATTAAGTACAGTAGGTTACACAGCCATAAAGAGAGTAAAACTTAAATACTTCTTTGGTATCTCAAACCTACCTAACAACACAGGGCTGGATGACGAATTACTGTAGTTAATAGAACTTGGAAGGGAGGAGGCACTAGCGCACAATTAAATAGAGTGAATGGTTCCAATGTTGACAGCCGCATCTCACAGCAGCATTGCGTGATCCCTGGAAACCATCATAGGTCAGCTTTAGAAATGAAATGTTTCACACGGGGACAAAAAATGTGTCATCCCTGGAGAAATCATTACAAGCATTATTTAACAACGTATAACGCCCCCTCTGGACTTGATAAAAACCTGGATTCGGTTAGGAAGCGAGTCCAAGGCTTGTGCAGGTACTTCGCATTCATGTTAAGTCACTCGCTGAGGATTTGATCGCGCAATTCCATCAAATTGCAGGGATGCTGTTGTCGGCGTTTTACTTACTGTTCCAAAATGTCCCACACATTTTCAGTGGAGTTCAAGTCAGGTGATTTTGCAGGCCAATCGAGATATAACAGGATGGAGGATTGTTCATAAAACCAGTCACATATTCGTTCAACCCGATGAACGTTGCTGTTAATCTTGAAGAATCATGTAAATGTTGACTGAAAAGCAACACCTGATCATCCAGAATGTTTAAGTTACAGGTAACACACTGGTTCATGTTAGTCTTCACCTCAGTGAGTGGTCCCAATCCATGATACGAAAAACACCACCAAAACATCACAGACCTACTTCCAGCTTGAACCTCACCTTGCACACATCCAGGATGAAATGCTTCATTTGGTCTTCGGTACACTCGACGACATGCGTCATTGAAATACAGGCAAAGAACGTGATTCGTCAGACCGCATTACGTTCCGCCAGTCAGCTACCGTCTACATTCAATGGTTTCTAGTCCATTGAAGACGCACAGCTTTATCTGCCTGTGTGAGTAATGGCCCCTTGCGATGTGACCGACTCCAAATGTTCACTACACGCTCATCCCTCGCAATGATCTCTCGCTAACAGGTTGATATGGACCTTCATTCACTGACTGCATCAATTCCTCTCGGGTTTGGAAGCGATTTTGATTCACAAGACATGAAACGTGTCTCCGGTCCCTGTCAGTCAGGATCTTTTTCCGACCGCAATTCTGACGTCGTGTTTCGTGGTCACGTGTAGTACACCACTGATTGTAGACACGTTGAATAGTCCGCTGCGAAACACCAACAAATCCAGCAACTTCACGCACCGTATGGCCATGCGTACGACCGAACACAATTGCTCCATTTTTGCCACTCTGTCACATCTTTACATCTATCCATGTTGACGTACACAGTCCGCTTGAAACAACAATGTCTCACTGATCTTTACCGTCTTATGCGCGTGCGGTTGAGCACGGGACTCGTTCTTTGCGCCATCTGTGCAGGCTTAACCATCCATCTGTGTGGGCGGTGGTTGACCGGTGAGATTATCTTGATGATAATTAGAAAATACAATTTGGGAAAGACATTGGGAAAATTAATGTATGGTAGTCATACAAACGTCCTAGACCTTGAGTTCTTCCAAAATGTAGTCAAAGCAATATTTAGACTTCGTTGATTAGTATTTCGTCCAAGAGTTTCTATGTCACCACGTGTTGTGCTGGAATATCGTCCGAACACTTCGAGCAGCTGAAATGTTGCATGGCATCTTCAGCACGTTGGTCCACTCCTAAATCCCCATTGTGATGTTTACCCATTAATTTGCCTGAGGAACAGTCGAATATAAGATGACACCTTCACCTCTCAGACCTAGATTTTGATGCATCATTTTCATAATGAATCCCTGTGCTCGTGTTTTTAATTTAATTTTTAATTTTACTTGACATAAGATGTCTGCATCAACGTCTGCATCCTGACAGATTTGCCAATAATTTCAGTGTACATCTCATATCGTGTGGGTGGGTTGGGTAGATTTAGGAGAGCACAAAGTAGTTTAGCACCACTAGTACCTATCCCGATACACCAAAGTACATACTATAACCTCACATTGCTTTCATACACTTCATTATTAGAACATTTGCCAGAAGTTAGAAATGATCTATTAACATGACAGTTTGTGCACATAATTTTCAGTTTACAGACTAGTCCATTCCTAGCATTTACATCTTCGGAAATCACTACATTTCCACTGCATAACCTGCATGCTACAGTCTCCTTCAACACTGATATTATCATATTAAAATCTATAAATATATTTACACCACTTCCTTCGTGGATAGGTAATGTATCTCCCACACAATGAGATAACAGTTTTCTTTTTGATGCACTGGGAGGAGTGTCAACAGTCTTCTCACCAGCACAACTATCACTTTGCACTATTTCACTACTAATCACAACTGGTGCACTTCTATAATACCTACCTATTTCCTTTGTTTTGATATATCTTGAAGATTAGTAAGCTACCAAACATCAAAATATTTTGCTTAGTTTATGTTTTAATGGCATATAAGCAAATAATTATCACAATCAATGGAGCCAATCAGTAATAAACAAATCCAAAAAGAAACAAAGAAAACTACATCCTTCTCGACGAGTGGTACATGTTTACGGAAAGAACTGAGAAATGATGCCCAGATTGATATTCATATCTCAGAAGCTATATGGTTTCCCATTTTACACCAGGCAAATGCTGGGGCTGTACCTTAATTAAGGGCATGGCCACTTCTTTCCAACTCCTAGGCCTTTCCTAACCCATCGTCGCCATAAAGCCTATCCGTGTCGGTGCGACCTAAAGCCATTAGCAAACAAAATCGCAACGAAGATATCCATTAATTTCCCTACTAGATCAACTTATGAACATATTTTTTTTTTCTTTTTAATGATATTTGTTCGTGGCGTCGACCTCTGCTGATCTCTTGCCACTACTTTCACCATCTGAGAGGAACTTGCGTGTAAGTGTAATTGCGGAAGTGTAAAGTGTTGAATGTGAGGAAAGGAACGTTAAGGACTACACAAACACCCAGTCCCCAGGTCAGGGATATTAATCATTTACAATTTAAAACCCTGACCCGGCCGGGAATCGAAACCGAGGCCGCCGGGTGACAGGCCCCTAAATAAACCGCGGGGCAGGACTGACTTATAAACATAATGTACTTTAATTTTTTTACATTAAAATAACTTTGATAAGAAAACATGACGATTCATAATATTCATAATATTTTTTATTAAAGAAGCCATCTCTGTACAGGTCCTGAAAGGTAACTGGAATGGAGTGGCTGGCCATATCCACTACCACATTTGCCCCCAGGAATTAACCTGGTACTCATTTGTTATGAAAGACAAATGGGCCTAAAGCCGACTTACCTCTCAAAAAATGGAAATCTGTTTTCTAAATTGTTCGACTTCCTGAAGGAGAGCAGAAGCAGTGGCGTAACGTTAAGGCCTACAATGCTAACGGGCCCGGCCCTTTACGGGGCCCCGCAGACTCCTCTCAAATAAAAATAATATAAATCATTTTCGAATGACCTCTCTCTGTAGGAAGTTAACAAGTTAGGCTTATCAGTTGCGCGGTTTGATGTTTTTCAAATTTTATTTAAACGGGTTTTGTTTTTGTAATCGAATAAATTAGTCCGCCTTCTGGTGTAAGGTTAATGTGATTAGCTGCCACCCCGGGAGGCCCGGGTTCGATTGCCGGCTCTGCCACGAAATTTTAAAAAGTGGTACGAGGGCTGAAACTGGGTCCACTCAGCCTCGGGAGGTCAAATGAGTAGAGTTGGGTTCAATTCCCACCTCAGCCATCCTGGAAGTAGTTTTCCGTCGTTGTCCACTTCTCCTCCAGGCAAATGCCAGGATGATATCTAACCTCAGGCCACGGCCGCTTCCTTCCCTCTTCCTTGTCTATCCCTTTCAATCTTCCCATCCCCCAACAAGGCCCCTGTTCAGCACAGCAGGGGAGGCCGCCTGGGCGAGGTACTGGTCATCCTCCCCAGTTGTATCCCCCGACCCAGAGTTTGAAGCTCCAGGACACTGCCCTTGAGGCGGCAGAGGTGGGATCCTTCGCTGAGTCCGAAGTAAAAACCGACTCTCGAGGGTAAACGGATAAAGAAGAAGAAGAAGAAGAAGAAATAATCTCAACCGGGATTTCGGTATCAGTTGCAGAGTATAGTTCTGTAGTTGCTGAAAAATAAATCCAGTTAAATTTGTTGGACCATCTAAATGGTGCATGGTTGGCAAGGAACTTAGCGAGTAAATCACAGAGGCAGTCAAATAAAACCTATTCAACATTCTTTTTTTTAAATAATTTTAATATAACGAATAATCCCTTTGTTTATATAACTTGACAATATATTACATTACTTCTAACTGCTGTAATTAAATTTGCATTAGTTATTCATAGGATTTTATATGACGGGGGCCCGAAAATTTTATTTTGGCAGGTGGGCCCGTACTGTATACGTTACGCCCCTGAGCAGAATCTCGTGTACTTTCTGCTAAATCAAGCATGGTTTTACAGCTTCGGCTGGACAGATACTATTCTAAGTCAATTATTGTTCATTTTATCACGACATTCAAATATAAAACATTACAGGGTGTTTTATAACAGAGTACAATGTATTTCCTTAAACTCGGTACCACTTTCAAGTGCAAAGTTTAACAAGATAATATGCCATATTTCTTGTTTAAATAAGATACGGTACCATCTTCGAGTTAACATTTTAAAATCAAAGGATGAATATAGAGACACGATTCTTTATACAATTCAAGTGTATTACTTCGAGGAGTGTTAACATTGCTGAGAAACTTTCATTACCGGGCGAGTTGGCCGTGCGCGTCGAGGCGCGCGGCTGTGAGCTTGCATCCGGGAGATAATAGGTTCGAATCCCACTATCGGCAGCCCTGAAAATGGTTTTCCGTGGTTTCCCATTTTCACACCAGGCAAATCCTGGGGCTGTACCTTAATTAAGGCCACGGCCGCTTCCTTCCAACTCCTAGGCCTTTCCTGTCCCATCGTCGCCATAAGACCTAACTGTGTCGGTGCGACGTAAAGCCCCTAGCAAAAAAAAAAAAACTTTCATCCTTCAACTCTGCATTGACTTTAGACTTCATATCAGGGAGGACATTTTTCTCTCAATTTCCTTCGCACTCCATCGCTCATACTTGCTCCCGGGGCAAAGCTCGCAGCTTGCGAAGACAGATCTCCATCAATTGCTTATTATGTCCTGCCTGGCGAGAAAATTATAACTCTGCCCTGGGCTGGTGCAGCGGGATGATTAGTGTGACACGTCACACGAGCGACAACTGCCGCTAGCAGTACTCCTGCTAGGTCAGGAATATATTTTCTTAACGTTGTATGATATAGGTATTTAAAAGTCATAGGGAGGATCGGATATTGATTGTCTGCGTCTTGCTGCCACACGTTTCTATATCCCTACGTGAGGAAAGACAAACCAAAGAACTAATCTGATTCAACACTCATTCTCCCCACGTGCGTGCTTATAGGAGAGCCGCAGCGGCATCTGTCACTGCTTCCTCTTATTTGCTCCTTCATAATTTTCCTGGCCGACCTCTTTGATAAACTCGTATTAGCTTCCTATCTTACGAAACCTGAGGCATCTTTCACCTTCCTAGCCTTCACGATCCTTCTCTTTCTTTGCATTATAATATCGTCGTTGGGCCTTGAAATACCGCTATGTGACAATGTTGAGGGGAGAAATACTAAACCGCAGCACTTGGAACATAAAACGAAAGTTAATTGAAATAGTGTAGTTCGTGCATTATTAAACCTTCAGGCTAGTACACACCAAGCGACAAAGTTGCGGAACACGTGTATCGCGACAAGTCCCAGGGATATCCTGCAACATTTTTTCCGTGTTTGGGACTGTCGCGATACAAAATTTGCATGTCCAGGTCTCCCATTCGAAATGGGATACATGATACAAATGTTGCGCAACATGATGTAGTCTGGACATGTCGCGAGACAAAGTCCCGGGACACTCCGATGCCAGTGTGCAGATAGCCGCCACGTGTTGGTGTTGTGTTTCGTGTTCTGTTGTTTTGCGATGGAAACTACTCTAAAAATCATTGAGGATTTACACACCCTCCCTTGTCTTGGGATGTTATGTCTACCGAGTATAAAAACAGAGACAAAAGGAGGGAAGCATTGGAGTCTCTGGCTAAAAAGTTCACTATGTCCATTCACGAGATGGAGAAAAAGATTCACAACATTAAAAGCACATAAAGCAATTTCTTGCGCCATTTCGCGCCGATTCCTGTGGTGCAACTGGCTCTATAGATGTGGACGCGGGACATTGTATCGCAACAGTCTAGGGACTGTGTCTCGTAACTGTCCCCATACAATGTCCCGCGACTTTGTCGCTAGGTGTGTACTAGCCTTAATATGACATAACCTGTCTTGTCAGAGTTCTAAGCTGGAATGTTATCACATAGGGATTTTCCTAGGCGAAAGGACGATATACTTATTACCCAGACGCAGTTAATTTTAGGTTGGAAGTAAGAAGACGAAGTTGTCTATGCGGTACTGCTCGTGTAACAGCAAGCCTTCATTTGGGAGATAATGGATTTGAACCCCCCAACTCTACAAGCGTAGGCCTATAGTCCAGTAATCTACTGTTGCAGTCTTTTCAATCCAGCCCTCTCCTATAGTAATAGCGTCATAACCCACCTTGTCTTTGTGGGAAGTCAAACATATTCAATTGATTTTGTTCTTAGGATAACAATCACCAACATCAAGGTTCACTAATCACTCTTCTGAAAATATATATTGTATCTCTCAACTCTTATTATTCTTTCTTTTGGCCTTTGTATCTAATTTCGTTACGTTCATCTCAACTGTTTGTTATCCCACTTTTCGCGTTTACGTAGACACTCATTAATAGCATGAGGAATTTAAAATTGTATATCTTTATCCTATTCAACCATACGTTTACACATATCATCAAATTCGTCATCTCTCAGTGTGGATCCAGGATAAATTGTGTAAGCCTCCGCAACCAAAGATCATAGGTCCAAACCTGGAATAAGGAATCGGGTTTTTCATGGGTGGAAAAATGTCCATTCGACACCCATGTCGTACGATGTTGTCATAGTAAATGATATTTGGTGACATATTTGGTATTTAGGCTATGTCTGTCTGCCAACGGCCGTAGCCGTGTTGAAACACCGGATCCCGTGAGATCTCCGAAGTTAAGCAACATTGGGCGTGGTCAGGAGTTGGATGGGTTGCCACACGCTGTTGGTGGGGGGTAAGGGAATGGAGGAGCGGAAAGGAACTGGCCACCGTACCGCACGTAAACTCCGGATCAGGAACACCTCTGCGGAGGTTCGGACCTGCCTTCGGGCAGAATAACCCTTACCTACTATGTCTGTCTGTTAGGTCATCAGCCCAGTGGCTGGTTGGATCCTCAAATAGCTCCACCAAAGGTTAAGCGGTTATAAGGAAACCGCAAAAACTAATGGCAGCACCAAAATGAGGCGTACTAGGCAAGACGAGGAGTGAGGTAGTATGCCATTGCATTCCTCACTGGGTCAGAAAGTGCTATTGCAGCACGACTGACCCTATGAGCAACACCTTTCATAACACTCAGATGCACTAGTTGTGCTCTGAATGTCATTACTCGGCACCACCCACACCCCAGCAGCTTCCATATTGTCACAGCCATGGATGAGACTGGGACTTCGGTGGAAGCTACACTTTACTCTGGCCTGTGCCAAGAGATGGATACAAAAGTATGTATCCATCAAGAAATGGCAGCAGGCAAATTTAGGCTATAACATTAATTAATGCTCAGTAATAAAAATACTTGCCTTTGCTGGCAGGACCTAGTGTTTACAGTGCACTACGTCTGCTGGTATAGGCTAGAGCAATTTTGTAACTTTCATTGATCTGTCTCTGTCTTATCCTTGGCTTTGACAATATGAAAGTGACTGAGGTATGAACGATGCTAGTAATGCCAATCCTTATGCAGCCAGTCCCTGCTATGAATGGTGTGAAAATGTTGCTCATACAGTAGGGTCGGTTGGTGTATGCATTTCAGTGGGCTTGGCAGACAGATATGATATAGCAACTCTGGTTCGGTGAGGAAAGCAACGGGAAACTACCTCACACCTCATTTCCCTAGTATGCCTCTTCAGTGATGCATAGGCCATCTATGACAGCTGATGGCAGAGCTGTTGAGGATCCAACCAGCCTTCGGGCTGAGGACTAAACATACATACATAAATAAAAATACACGAGTTTTAATTTCTCTGCCATCTGATTGAGTAAAATGGAGCGAGGAACGTTGCCTAAATTGTGTTTCTTAAGAATGCCTGCAGAAAGTAATTGATGTCATACGATCATTATGTATCTCAACTGTTTCTTAACCAACTATTCGCGTTTACGTACTCAATCATCAGCAGCATGGAGAATTTAAAGTTGTATATCGTTTTCCTATTCTTCCTTCTTTCTGAATGTCATTACTTATCACCACCCATACCCCAGCAACTTCCATATTGTCACAGCCATGGATGAGACTGGGACTTCGGTGGAAGCTACACTTTACTCTGGCCTCCAGTATTGGTTTTCACTCGGACACAGCAAGGGATCCCATCTCTGCCACCTCAAGGACAGTGTCGTGCAGCGTGAGACAATGGGTTGGGGATACAACTGGGGAGGAGAACCAGTACCTCACCCAGGTGGGCCGCACCTGCTATGCTGAACAGGGGCCTTGTGGCGGGATGGTGAGATTGGAAAGGATTTACAAGGGAGGGGGACGAAAGCGGCCGTGGCCTTAAATTAGGTACCATCTCGTTATTTGACTGGAGGGGAAGTGGGAAACCACGGAAAATCACTTCGAGGATGGCTGAGGTGTGAATCGAACCCCTCTACTCAGTTGACGTCCTGAGGCTGAATAGACCCCGTTCTAGCCCTCGTACAACTTTTCAAATTTATCAGCAGAGCCGGGAATCGAACCCGAGCCTCCGGGGTGGCAGTTAATCCCACTAACCATCCCACTAACCACTACACCACAGAGGCGAACATTATTATTATTGTTGTTATTATTATCAACATCACCATCAGACGCTTCCTAGCCTGGATGGTATTGCCGTGCTCGGTTTATCCGGAAGAACGTGGGTTCGATTCCCAATCAAGTAGTTAAAACATTTAGGGACGAGTTTTCAAGTTCTGGAGAGGCACGTGACACTGGCCTTCATTCAGTCTATACCAAAAAATGAATACCAGATTAATTCCTGGGAGCCGAGGTTATCCAATGTCGAATCAGGCTCTTTGGTTTACTGCCAAGAATGCTGGCTTTTGCTCCAAGGGTTCAGGTTTGATTACCGGCCGTCTCTAGGATTTTAACCTTCACTTTGTTTCGTCTTCAACATTCAATTTTATCCTATGTAGGGCTCCATCCTTTTTTTTTTATAATTTATTTTTTACGTCGCACCTACGCAGATAGGTCTTATGGGGACGATATGGGCCCCATCCTCACAGTGGCGTAAATCGTCTATGGACATCAAATCTCCGTAACCCATACGCTGTTATCATTATTATTATTATTATTATTATTATTATTATTATTATTATTATTATTATTATTATTATTATTATTATTATTATTGGCCGGAGTGAGTGGCTCAGACGGTTGAGGCGCTGGCCTTCTGACACCAACTTGGCAGGTTCGATCCTGGCTCAGTCCGGTGGTATTTGAAGATGCTCAAACAAGTCAGCCTCGTGTCGGTATATATACTGGCACCCAAAGAACTCCTGCGGGACTAAATTCCGATACCTCGGCATCTCCGAAAACCATAAAAGTAGTTAGTCGGATGTAAAAACGAATGTGCCTATACTTTATTATTATTATATTCACCTATTTATTCATCTATGTCGTATCGATACATTGAAACTCACTTACTGTATTTATTCATAATTATATTTCGGCATTAATTTTAACAATGTCTAATGACCAACGAACTGAGTGATTGAACATAATCAATCAATCAATCAATCAATCAATCAATCAATCAATCAATCAATCAATCAATCAATCAATCAATCAATCAATCAATCAATCAATCAATCAATCAATCAGCTCAGAAGTACATCATTCTATCCTGTGTTCTGCCAATCAGTAATTGACCCCCGTGGTTTCAAACGTCCACTCCTACTATGATATTCAAATCCCGTTTGTCATATTTCAGAGTGCTAATAAGCGAACTATCACCTGAGGTTGGAGGTACTACGTCACGGGGTTTGTCACGCGTTCAAGTTTTTATGAAGCCAAATTGACGCCCGCATAAATGGATAATTGTAGAGCCAATGAAATACAAAATTGAACATTAGCACATCTCGTGTTTCACTCCATTGTAAGCCTGCTAATTTGCCTCCTACCCTAATTGTGTTTAATAAATAATCTCCTGGAATCACTATTATTTAGCTTACCCTTTGGTGAACTACACAAAGCATATCCCAATCATATATATTCAATACAGAAACACATTATTGACAAATACAGACAACCCTGAAAGATTGATATTATTAGAAGGAAAAAATATATTCGCTGCATGCTTGAAATAATATCTATTATTATTATTATTATTATTATTATTATTATTATTATTATTATTATTATTATTATTATTATTATTATTATTATTATTATTATTATTATTATTATTATTATTGTACCGGGCGGTACACCTCCACGCCGCTAATTTAAAATGTGCAGCAATTGAAACTCCTCTGCTGGAGGAAGTCTGAACTTTATCTACGGTATTAATTTTCTACTTTCTCAGAAGATGTCACTACCTGGAAATTTTGGAGTTTTTGAACTGTGTCATTTTCGACGTATTTTTGTTTTGCTTGTAGTAAGAAGTGTGAACTTTCTCTTCTAGAGGACACTACTGAAGATCAACAATAGTGCACCCTAGTGCGGAGTGAAAGAACTGTTTTTTTTGGAGAAATTTTGAATTCAAAAGTTTGTTCTTTGCTAAATTTCTTTCAGTCATTATTTAAGTTGGCAATATTATCTCTTTCTTTCCCCTTGTTTTGTATCTAGCCAATCCCGAATTTCTTGAATTAATTTTCCACCAATTAGGTGTTTCTTCTTCATATTGTGTAGGGGTTTTCTTGGTTAGCCAATAAAGTTTTTGTGGGAGGGTGTTCTCATTCCCCAAACGCCTCGAACTTTCCGCGAGAGTATATAAACTGCTGATTTTAGGGTCTCCGGGCCACTTCTGTTCCATCTTTCAGTGTGTAAAGTACATAGCAGGGGGCGGGAAGCGCCTCTTTCGTCGGCAGCGGTCAACAACAAGGTAATGGCCGATTAATAACTTCTTTCTTTGCTAGCTCAGCAGTTTAACTCTCGGGGCGGGTCCGAAGTTGTTCCATTATGTAACCTTCCTTAAAATGTAAATAAACTTGTATCTATTCTATCTTTTAAACTACATATTGGGATAGAGAGTGCTTAACCCTCTCGAGCTCCCACTCATATTGCTTTGAGGTGAACTTATTTTTTTTCTTTACCTATTCTTCTTTAACGTAATGTAAATTGTTTCCTTCTTAAGTCAGCTCTGTAGTATGGGATTAGCCCTTGTATTAGTGGCCTAGAGCCAGATTAGGTTTTAAAAAACAAATGCATTAGGAGAGCAGATCGCCTCCTCTCTAACTGTTATTTTAGAGGTCATGTAATTACCCCTTTTCATTTAATAGACCTCAGTAGGTTGGGTATGTTACCCCTGTGTCTATGTCCTGAGAGGACAACTTGAAGGTGGAGTTTGGTGTGGCCTTTGAGAGGCTTAAAGTTTGAGAGCGTGTGACTCTTTCTTGAAAATTAAGTGTTGTATGCCTCGAGGAGGCCTTTCTGTGTAATTTGGGGCAAGTGCTCTTGAACATGAATGGGGTTTTCTGCCCCTCTGGTAAAACTTATTTTGGAGTAAAGTTGGGCTAATTGCTCTAGAAGTGTGAAGTCGGGGCGCGAAGCCCAAATCCAGTAAATATTGTAACTACATTTTGTTGACTTGCTACTCTGTACCTGCCGTACTTGTTATTTCTGTATTTTGAAAAGAAAATATAACCTTGTTAAATTTTTAAATTAATTTTACTTTCGTAGCTTGAGACCTGTTCACCATCCCGCACCTTCTTTCACCTCTAACTACCACGGAAATCTCCGTAACAAGTGGTAGCAGAGCGTGGTTGAATGGGTCTCATTTTTGCCCCTTTTGACGGCTAAACATTGTTTTGTTCCGAACTCTAACCATTTTCTCAGTTGCTGGAATTTTTTGAGTTCTTCAAAATTGTTCTGTCATCATGCCCGGCCCTCGCGATGTTCTCCATCTTAACTATTTGCGCAAAGAGGAGTTGATCTATGAGTTAACTATCAGAAATGTGCAATCTGGAGGCACGGTTGCGATAGACACCAACAAGCTTAGAGAGTCCCTTGATTTGCCCATTTCCATCCCCAATTTGAGAGAGAAAGGAATTGACGACTCTCTTTCCACGATCACCGAGAATACTACTGGGCTAGCATCGGTAGTTAGTTTTTTTGACGAAAATGATCCTTCTCCTAATCAAATTAAGTGTGTGCAAGCCAGGCTATATCATTTTTCAAATAGATTTAACGATCTGTTGTCTCTGAAGTTGAATGACGTTCAGAGGAAGGAAGCTAGTACGTTGCTTGAAAGTATTTCTGAATTATCTAGCAAGGTCACTCAATTGTTAACTGGGGAAGTTCCTCCCAAAATTGATCAACCCACCACGATAAATGTAGGTAGCGAGGAAGAGCCTCCTAAGGGAGAAGCCAATAGGATAACCGTTGCCGCTCAAACTATCTCTGCCCCATTGGAGAACGAGTCGGAACGACGTGCATCGTTGAGTAATATACGTCCTGAATTAACTTCCTTGCCATTGAAACCTTTACCTACTATGTCACCCGGGTTTAGCAGCTTGCCTCATCCATTGGCAATGTTGCTCAGAGGTATCTCTAAGTTTTCCGTTAATACCACCAGTGACGTAATTTCATTTTTAAGATTTTTAGTTGAATTTCAGGATCATGCCCTTGTTTTTTCTCTTTCCCCATGTCAGATTTTGCAAATCATCTATCCCTATGCAATTGGGATTCTCTCCGACAAAATAGTACAAGCCATCGCCGAGCAATCATCTATTGAGGATTTGCACGCCCACTTGCTAGCTAACTTCATCCCGGCTAGGGCCAGGTCCTCCCTTATTCAGAAGTACTATTATCGTGTACAGCGTTTGGATGAAAACTTGGCAGAATTCATCCAAGATATTAAATTCTATACTAGGGTGTTTGCCCTTCATTTTCCTGAAGATCAAATTGTACAGGCTATTGTAGAAGGAATTTCACCATCCTATAGGTCATATTTGTGTTTCGCGGCGTGTCCGCAAACCTTCTCTGAACTTGAAGCATTGGCCGTCTCAGCGGAAGGAGTTAGATACGCCGATTCCTTGCGTGTCGCGAAAGAACCCCCTCCTTCGTTTAGTAATCCTCGGCCTCCACCTCGCCGACCAGTCACACCCCGTAAATGTTATGCTTGCGGGTCACCTGACCATCTTCGCAATAAGTGTCCATTGATCAAAGCTAGTAGGGCAAATAAGGGAGCTGGCTCATCACAAGGCTGTTTTAAATGTGGGGCTTTCTCACATATCGCCAAAAATTGCCCAAAATCAAATAGCACCCCCTCCTGCTCAACTTCAGGTGCAACTTCCAACAACAATCAAAAGTGACTAGTGGCTTCGGCTGAGACGACTAATCCATCTTCCCGAGGCTCAGCCCCTGGCAAACTCGTCGTAAATTCAGGGAATGTTCAATCTGCAAATCTATCTTTTGAATGCCCCAAAGAGTGTCTTAGGATTGCAGCGGATACCCCCGCACCTGCTCCTTTTCTTAAGATTGAGTTGAATAACGAGCCTATAACCGCTCTATTAGATTCAGGCAGTGTTTGTTCAATTATTTCGGACCAATGGTATTCAAAATTGAAATCTATTTGTAAACTACCTGACTATGGCTCATCTACTGTTCAATATGTTTCGGCTAATTCATCTCCATTAGAAATTCTTGGTTCTGTACAGGTCAAAATTCGTATTTTTAAATTTACATGGAAAACCAAATTGTTTGTGGCTAAGCACCTGTCTTGCCCCATCATATTGGGAGCTGACTTCATTTCTCACACTGGCCTTGTGCTCGATCTTCAGAGTAAGTCGTGCACATTCAAATTTGCTTCCAATTGTAAAATTCCCTTGTTAAAGTGTAATTCTGTATCATGTTCATCTATTTCGCCTACCCAGGATGAGATGTTGTTAGACCTTAGACATCTACCTGAGGAGCAGGCTGATAGTATTCGTAAATTATGTCAGTCATTTCCAGAGGTGTTCTCTGATACTCTTGGTGTTACTGACCTTATTGAATACAAAATTGAGGTCACGGATTCGATTCCTGTCCGTTTTCCACCTTATAGACTATCTCCACCTAAAATGAAGGCTCTGAAAGAAATCATCGATCAGATGTTGAAGGATGGTATTATTAGGCCCTCTAAGTCGGCGTATTCTTCGCCTATTTTTCTAGTCCCGAAACCCCAAGGAGGCTTCAGGCCTGTCATTGATTATAGGGCTCTCAATCGGAAGGTGGTGTTGCAATCCGTGCCCCTTCCTGACCTTCATTCTTGTTTTTCATGGTTTCGTAAGGTCAAGTTCTTTACTATCTTGGACTTGAATCAGGCCTATAATCAAATTCCTCTAGCCGAAGAGTCTAAACATCTTACAGCGTTTGCCACGGACTGGAATTTATACGAATACAACCGCGTGCCTTTCGGGCTCCCCACGGGAGCAGCTGTACTCACTAGGCTGCTAGATAGGGTCTTCTCCGACATCAAATTTGAGTACTTGTATCACTACTTGGATGATGTCGTCGTATTTTCGGAGACATTTGAAGAACATCTAGATCATCTGCAAGAAGTTCTCAATCGCCTTCGTAAGGCTGGGTTAACTGTCAAGTTGTCCAAGGTTGCCTTTGCTAAGCCCTCTATGTCATTCCTAGGGCATATTGTGTCACCGGATGGTGTTGCAGTCGATCATTCTAGAACACAGGCCATCCGTGATTTTAAACCTCCCAAGGACGTTAAAGGTATCGCCAGATTCATTGGTATGGTCAATTTCTTCAGGAAGTTTATTCCTAACTTCGCTAATAGAGCGGCGCCCTTGAACCTTCTTCGTAGGAAAGGCATCAAATTCGAGTGGGGACCTTCTCAGCAAGCCGCTTTTGAAGATCTTAAATTAGCTCTCTGTAATGCCCCTGTCCTTGCTATGCCTGATTTCTCGAAGAAATTCATCGTCCAAACCGCCGCGTCGTCGTCAGCAGTAGCTGCAGTCCTTCTTCAAGAGACTGAACTAGGGAGGCGACCCATCGCCTATGCATCTAGGACTCTATCGGCTCAAGAAGCCAAGTATTCTATCTATGAGCTCGAAGGGTTGCAGTCTTATTTGCCTTAGAGAAGTTCCGTCTCTATCTTGAACATGTCAAATTCGACCTGGAGACAGATAATCAAGCCTTAAGCTGGGTCTTAGGTAGGCCGCGTCGTACTGGTCGTATAGCCCGTTGGGCCATCCGTATTTCTGCCTTCCAATTCGATGTCCGGCATATCAGAGGTACCAAAAATGTTGTTGCTGATGGACTCAGCCGAATGTTTTCCAACGACGTTGAGAACCATGAACCGGTCGATAGTTCATCTCCTCCCGAGTCCATGCTATCTGATGTTAATGCCATCTTAACAGATGCTCCCATGCTCTTTAGGGATATCGAGAAATACCAACGTGAAGATCCGACGCTGGCTCCGATAATGGAAACCCTTTCTTCTGGGGAACATATTGTCCCTTATGTTCTGAGGAATGGTGTTCTATGTTGCCCTTCGAGGCATGATAAGATGATGAAGGTTGTCGTTCCAGCTGTTCTTGTGCCTATGATCTTCAAATACTATCATGAGACCCGATTAGGGGGGCATCTTGGAATCTTTAAAACTCGTGAAAAGATATGTGAAAGGTTCATCTGGAAGGGTATGGACGGTGAAATCCGTGAACTAGTAAAAGCTTGTAAATCTTGTTTGCTTAGTAAACCAACCATGTCAACCAAGGTAGGCCTTTTGTCTTCGCATCAAGCGTCGCGCCCCATGGAACGCCTGTATATTGATTATGTAGGACCCTTCCCCCAGTCAAAGGGAAATGCCAACAAGTTCATCTTTGTATGCGTAGATGGTTTTACAAGATTTTCCTGGTTATTTCCGACTAAGCTGCCTACCGCTCAGTCCACCATTACTTGCCTAAATTCTATTTTTGTTTCTTTTGGTCCGTGCCAATATATTGTCTGATAATGCTAAGGCGTTCACATCAAATCTTTTTCGTAAATTCTGTTTTGACTTGTCCATCTCTCATGTAACTACTTCTGCTTATTACCCTCAACCATCTCTGGCTGAACGGGTTAACCGTAATCTCAGGTCTGCGCTTATTGCCTATCATCATGAAGATCATTCCAGGTGGGACACGTCCCTGCATTGGTTAGCTTTTGCTTTGAATTCGGCGGTTCATGAATCACATAAATTTACTCCAGCCTCTTTGATGTTCAAGTTTGTTCCCAACACGCCGCTCTCTAACCTCTGGTCCCTGAGTGACATTCTACCTGAGACAATAGATCCGGACAACATTAAAGATCTTTGGAAGAAGGCTAAAGCCAATCTCACAGTGTCTCATGAAAAGGTTAGGGAAAGGTATGGTCGTGGACGGAGACCCACCCCTTTGAAGGTAGGTGACCAAGTAATGGTCAAGAATTTTGTTCCCGCGGGCAAGCTTGCCCCCAGATTCCATGGGCCGTGTGTCATTCTCGATTTCCTTACGCCGGTTACGTTGTTATTAAGCAATCCAGCCACCGAGAGGATATTTAGGATTCACCTGTCACAGGTGAAACCGGTGTAATTTCTGGGTTAACTCGCTTCATATAATCGTGAAAGGAATATGAAGGTTATATTTTTTTTGAGTTTCACCTTTAAGGCTTTCTGCCCCTTCTCTAGTATTTTGTTTTATATGTAAGCATTTTGTGAAACCTGCCCCGAACCATTAAACTGCCATCCTGTCCTTGCCACGGCCATTACCACGCTCCCGTCTCCTGCTCCACTACACACAGTGGCTCGCATCTGAAATGAATTTCTGCACGCCGCTGGCCCCTCAACCTCTCCACAAAGCCTGTGCCCTCAAAAAATGATGATGGTCCAACAATTCTGCCGCCTAGCTTTAATGTTTCAGTGCCCCCGCAGCCGCGCGGCGCCGTGCTGCGACTGGGTTAGAGGAAGGGCCCCCTCGGCCCCAGCGAGGACGACATGTGCACGGCGAGCCGGAGCCCTCCTCCCGGCCAAGGCTGATGTGCGGCGCACGACCTGCTACTTGCCCGCAGCCTGTATATGTTCACCGCGGGCGCGGCGTGCTTCAACACCACTGCTCCCCTCATAGTGCGGGCGAGCGGTATCTCAGGGTACTTGAGGGGTCCGAGCGGCCGCCTTTGGATGCAAGCTGCAACGGCCGGTCTGGCCATCCAACTTAATCAACATCAACTATATGGACATTCCAGATTAACTTTACTACCTTTTCTTGGGTATTCTACTGCAATATTTGGTGGACTTAGAAAATTTTCCTCAACTTTAAAAACTAAAGTTTTCCTTCTGAATTTCTACAAACATAAAGACTTTACTTCGCCTGTCACAACAAAAATTTTGAAACTGAATCAAACCACATTAAGAAAATCCTATAAATACTTCTGCAATTAATCTCCATATCAACATCAAAACTTGAAACTTGTTTCCAAACAAATTGCCAGTGTCACCCCTGGAGGAAATTTTTTTTGGGGGGGGAGGTCTGTACCGGGCGGTACACCTCCACGCCGCTAATTTAAAATGTGCAGCAATTGAAACTCCTCTGCTGGAGGAAGTCTGAACTTTATCTACGGTATTAATTTTCTACTTTCTCAGAAGATGTCACTACCTGGAAATTTTGGAGTTTTTGAACTGTGTCATTTTCGACGTATTTTTGTTTTGCTTGTAGTAAGAAGTGTGAACTTTCTCTTCTAGAGGACACTACTGAAGATCAACAATAGTGCACCCTAGTGCGGAGTGAAAGATTTGTTTTTTTTGGAGAAATTTTGAATTCAAAAGTTTGTTCTTTGCTAAATTTCTTTCAGTCATTATTTAAGTTGGCAATATTATCCCTTTCTTTCCCCTTGTTTTGTATCTAGCCAATCCCGAATTTCTTGAATTAATTTTCCACCAATTAGGTGTTTCTTCTTCATATTGTGTAGGGGTTTTCTTGGTTAGCCAATAAAGTTTTTGTGGGAGGGTGTTCTCATTCCCCAAACGCCTCGAACTTTCCGCGAGAGTATATAAACTGCTGATTTTAGGGTCTCCGGGCCACTTCTGTTCCATTTTTCAGTGTGTAAAGTACATAGCAGGGGGCGGGAAACGCCTCTTTCGTCGGCAGCGGTCAACAACAAGGTAATGGCCGATTAATAACTTCTTTCTTTGCTAGCTCAGCAGTTTAACTCTCGGGGCGGGTCCGAAGTTGTTCCATTATGTAACCTTCCTTAAAATGTAAATAAACTTGTATCTATTCTATCTTTTAAACTACATATTGGGATAGAGAGTGCTTAACCCTCTCGAGCTCCCACTCATATTGCTTTGAGGTGAACTTATTTTTTTCTTTACCTATTCTTCTTTAACGTAATGTAAATTGTTTCCTTCTTAAGTCAGCTCTGTAGTATGGGATTAGCCCTTGTATTAGTGGCCTAGAGCCAGATTAGGTTTTAAAAAACAAATGCATTAGGAGAGCAGATCGCCTCCTCTCTAATTGTTATTTTAGAGGTCATGCAATTACCCCTTTTCATTTAATAGACCTCAGTAGGTTGGGTATGTTACCCCTGTGTCTATGTCCTGAGAGGACAACTTGAAGGTGGAGTTTCGTGTGGCCTTTGAGAGGCTTAAAGTTTGAGAGCGTGTGACTCTTTCTTGAAAATTAAGTGTTGTATGCCTCGAGGAGGCCTTTCTGTGTAATTTGGGGCAAGTGCTCTTGAACATGAATGGGGTTTTCTGCCCCTCTGGTAAAACTTATTTTGGAATAAAGTTGGGCTAATTGCCCTGGAAGTGTGAAGTCGGGGCGCGAAGCCCAAATCCAGTAAATATTGTAACTACATTTTGTTGACTTGCTACTCTGTACCTGCCGTACTTGTTATTTCTTTATTTTGAAAAGAAAATATAACCTTGTTAAATTTTTAAATTAATTTTACTTTCGTAGCTTGAGACCTGTTCACCACCCCGCACCTTCTTTCACCTCTAACTACCACGGAAATCTCCGTAACAATTATTATTATTATTATTATTATTCATTGTACTGCAAAATTCGTGTCCTCGTCCCGAGGTGATACAGAATTTTACAGACACACCAATGAATGTGAGCTGCATGCATCTTTGTAACCACATACTAACCCTCTTGCCAAACTTAAATATCTGTAATACCAGGAATCGAACACGGGCCTCCGAAGATGCAGCTAATATCACTATCTTTACACAGCAGAGGAATAATGGTAAAGAGCATAACCATCTCTCTGAAATCCCCTAGAGTAATAGTATGTGAAGTCTTTTATTATCCTGTACCTTGGTACGTGGTCGATTAAAATGGTCATACATATCATTGCCTCAACCCCTGAAATTAATTTGAGACTCATTTATGAGCTCAAGTTGACCGGTTCTAACCCGGCTCAGTCCGTTCGTATTTGAAGGTGTACAAATACGTTAGCCTCTTGTCGGTAGACTTACTGGTACGTAATAAAACTCCTGCGGTACAAATTTCCGGCACCTTGGTGTCTACGAAAGCTATAAAAGTAGATAGTGAGACGTAAACCAATAACATTATAATTTTTAATTTCTGTTGTACACAACATCTCAGAATGTTTGATCACTTAAAGGAAAGAAACCGAGGACTGCGAAGACGACTGGAAGACACGCTCGTGTAGATAGATTTACTGGCACGTGGAGGAACTCCTACGGTACAAAATTCCGGCTCCTAGGCGTCTCCGAAAATCGTCCAAAGTAGTCAGTGGGACGTAAGATAGTAACATTATTATTATTAATATTATTATTATTATTATTATTATTATTATTATTATTATTATTATTATTATTATTATTATTATTATTATTATTATTATTATTATTATGCCCTTTTAAAGGCACCCAAATGCGGTGGTCTTCTTTCTTGATATGTGCGCCGGCTGCTCCTGAAAAGAATGACATTCAAAAAAATACCCACCGCCGCATGTAGACTCTTCTTCCTCAGAGGTGATGCGTCCTTCGATCCCTTGGGTTGATGGGCCACACGTCGATCGGGGGTGAGGAAATGAAAGATGGGGTAAACTAAACTATTAAATGACGGTACGCAAAGACTGAATTAAAACTGAAATAAATAAAATGGTTTATTTAACAAAATTTGCAAAATGTAAATGAAAGTAAACTGGTGTAAAATGAAATAATGTGAAATGAAACTTAAAATTTTAAACAATTGAAAGATCTGCATTACAATAAATTAATTATCTGCCTTAATAAATTTTTGACTGAATGTCGATTAAATTTTTAGTGTTCTGAATTACATGGAACCACTGTCTCCATGACGATGACGTGACCACATTTAAACACTGGTCAGAAATATAGTCTCATTTTCATGAATGATTTATAATACCTTGAAAATGTCATCTCACAATAAATTCAGTAATTAATTAATTGATTTATTAATCCATCCAATTGACATTGACGTTAAGGTGTCAGTCAAATATTTAACTCGTGTTCAAATTCATTTGGGAAGCACCCCACTCTAAAATAATAACAAAGTACACTGACCATGTGTAATAATAACGAAAAGAGAGAAAAGGAAAACAACCATGAGCATTGTACTTTTTCTGATATATAATCTTTGCCACATGTTTAAACTGCTTGTGGCTGAAAACAAGGAAATTTTTACTGAACTGAACACCTGAGTGCTACCACCACTCATTTAATTTGTTAACCTTATTTACTTGGCTGTGATAGTCTGGACAGTTAAAATTACTTAAATTAATTAGGCCAAGTGCCTCAGGTTTACATCTGAAATGAAAGCGATCCCTTTACATCACTAACTTTACCTAGTTTGCCGCTGTCTGCATTTTCATTGTGAACGCATATTTGTGTGGTACCAACTCTAGATGGAGGCAGATCCCATCTAATTTATGTCATTCATTTACGGCACTTGTGATACAACTGCTTATTAAAAATCGCTTCACTTGCCTAACTGAAATGTAGTGGATTTCTAAGACTTGGTGATTACTGACTGCCTTTTATATGAGCATCCCACTACTATATTTTTGACTATGAACTAATCGATGATCTCTTACCCTATCACATGAAATCTTATTTACATAAATGAACATGTCAATAGAGAAACACTGCTCCTAAGAAATACTGAAATTAAAATAATCTGACTACGCCTATTCTATTCTATTTACAGACATTAAATCAAACACAATTCACGTATCAGATTTAAAATAATACGGTGACAAAATATACACAAAGAAATGACATCATAATAAAAGTCTAGATCCCAAAAAAATCGCTGCCTAATAAAATTTAAAACAAAAAAATGCGCAATGTAGAAGCATAAAATATTACCCTGATTCAAGTAGCAATTTTACGTGAATTTGATGGCAATCTTCTAACCTCAGACTAAAATGTCTGGACATGACCTTATTCAATCTTTACGGACAATAATTATTGGTATTACATGTCATCAATAATTATACGTGACTGTCGAAACACGCATTGAACAGTCGCTCTGTTCACAATTTACCTCGGACTATTAATTGCTTATTTTCCGAGCATTTATTTTCCCTGGAAATTATTTGAAGCAATACAGGCTATCCGCCTACAATCATAACACATGTCGTCATATATTTAACACTCTCGGTTAAATTATTCATCTCTCAATTCTATTTATTCATCAATATTCTGGACGTAGTAACTCATAATACGGCCTCGCTCGTATCCGGCGGGCAAAATAACTATGTCGTTCACGCATCCATTTATACGACACTATTAATAACATGGTCCAAATATCACATTTTCCATTTCTCACCACAGAACATCAGGGATATTACTATTACTTTGCTCGTTACTTTGATCATCCACCGTTTCACATCTTATGAAATATCAGAGCTAACTTATCAATGGCTTCCTGTCACTAATTAAATAACTGAAATAACGAGATTGCCTCTCAAAAACACGGCTATCGAACTGTGTAACCACGTTACGTAAAGAAATTAAATCTTCGCGTATCAACCATCGTCGCGAAATACAAATTATGAGAGCTACCGGAAACGGTCATCTGAATAATGATTACAGAACATGAAATAATAAACCTAATGCGCTAATAGCAAAAATAAACATTTAAACTAACATGGCAGCATCCACAAAATCAAAAGGTCAACAATAATACCGCTCATTACCACAACTATTATAATTATCATCACTTTAAAAATCTGCACTACACCGTATGTAAATTTCTTAGTAAAATAGGATTCTCACATGTCAAAATGACTTACATTAAAAGAAAACTGCGCAAGTAACACACGCTAACACTTACTTATTATTATTATTATTATTATTATTATTATTATTATTATTATTACTATTATCCTAATTTTATAATTACCATCCGATCCGTGAATTATTTACAGTTCTATCTAAAATTCTAAACTACATTTTTGATCATCGACTGTTCATAGTCCTACTTGTTTACAGATTTACATTTTGCTCATTTACCTTATTTGTGCTGGAGGCAGGTCAGATCATCCTCCGGACCCCGTCATGACGAATTTAGTATTTCATCTTCAAGCTGATGTTATCCAAGAGGTCACACACGCAAACTTGATGCAGTTTTACAATATCGTTGCACACGTCCATATTTATATTAACACTCGCATTTTAACACTCCTACAAAGAATATTCAATGACACTGCATTGATCACCTGACGTGAAGTCGAAAGTCTGGACTCCGCTACCTGCCTGCTGTTGCCTCTCTCTCATCCCTCTCAGATTGTTTGTGTAAAGGATTATTGGTTATTCACCTTCTCTGACCATGACACTGGACTCAAAGTCTTACTGCGGCAGCATTCCAATTATGAAAACAAAGTTTTTCTCCCTGTAACTAGCTGGACTAATTCTGTTCCCAAATATCTCACTTGCAATAATAGTTCTATGAGAGTGTGGAAAAATTGCATGTAATGTTCCCAATGATGTGGAGAATTTTATAATAATCGTTCTCCAACATATGACTTTTCCACGAAATATACAAGGTACACGTGAAATAGGGAAAATGTTATGCCGCTACGTGTTACGACGAGATTCAATGTTTACCTCGGTCCTAGCACCTTAAGTTCATTCATGGCATGTGTTGAGAATATAACTACCATTGTCATTTGTTAATTTTATTGCCTGATTATATCTGCATAACCTAAAGTTGAATAAAAGTTTGTCAAAGTGTTCATTTCGGCTAAGATGACAAATAAATACATTACTCACTCGGATGTCAACTACTGTATAAGACACTGAAGATTCTTACAAGACTGCGAATTCTAACCGACGAGATTGAAGATTTCCTACGGGACTGAAGTTTACCACGAGACTGAGGTTTACCACGAGACTGAGGTTTAACACGAGACTGAAGTTTACCACGAGACTGAGGTTCACCACCCTGGTGTCTTTGCTTTTGTAAACAGTCCTCCCCCCACTTCGAAAATAGTCCTGTGGAAGGGATATATCATAATAATCCTGCACTTGGGACCGATTTATCATGTGTCCGTAGGTTATAATTTTAGAAAATGTGTTCAAAATCTTCCTAATTCTGGTCCGATTTATGTGTTACATAGCGTTATGAGAAACGATCACAGGTTAATTCCTACGACGGCGCGTCAGTGGCTCTATTTCCTGTCAGAGTATGACATCTTCCCGCCATGACGGTTCACTTCCATGAAAAGTTGAAAATTTCTTATTTAACCACTGATTAACCACACACTTGCACTGATAAATCCTTAAATATTACTTGGAAGTCAGGACACAATATTTTACAGCTACTTCGGTCACCAAATCGCGAAATACTAGCTGTAGATTCCCGCTATGACAAGACATTAAAATTTGCAATTTTGTGATTGGCTGAGACGTTCGCGCTCTTGGTAGTTTGGATTCTTCCATTTTCGGCTAAGGGATGACGGGTATTATTCGTGTCTCACTCACTCTTCTGGGCCAAGTGCATTCCAACGTGCGGATTCACGTGGGAACTGGATAGAAAGTTTTCACTTCCCGTCGGCATCATAAAACATAATTGGACGTACCATCCTGTCCGTGCCGTAAAACGTATTCTGTGGATATATTTTCAGTCTGAACGGCGCCTGGCAGTTGCGGGACTGCAATCTTTTCCCAGCCTACTGCTGTATTCTCATATGCGAAAAATTGAACATGTAATTTATGCATTAATTACGCACATTCGCTTATGGGTGCATTACTATTATTATTATTATTATTATTATTATTATTATTATTATTATTTGATTCCTATTTGTTTTACGTCGCACCGACACAGATAGGTCTTTGGCGACGATGGGATAGGAAAGGCATAGGAAGTGGAAGGAAGCGGCCGTGGCCTTAAGTAAGGTACAGCTCCGGCATTTGCCTGGTGTGAAAATGAGAAACCACGGAAAACCAACTTCAGGGCTGCCGACAGTGGGGCTCGAACCCATTATCTCCCGGTTACTGGATACTGGCCGCACTTAAGCGACTGCAGCTATCGAGCTCGGTATTATTATTATTATTATTATTATTATTATTATTATTATTATTATTATTATTATTATTATTATTATTATTATTATTATTGATGCTTCATAGACGATTTCGTGAGTCTCGGGCTGTCGTTGACCATAATGAACCCGTGTGTTTCTCCAGCTCGTCGCGCCGTCTCCTTCTCTGCCTTCCCCTTCGTCTAAGTTTTTTCAGGGGTATCCATTCCGAGACCATCTTGCTCTACCTACCATCTGGACTTCTTGTGGCATATCCTGCCCATTTCCATTTGAGGGACTTAGCTTGAATCAAGGCGTGCTTCACACCAGTTCTGCTACGTAACACTGTATTTCTGGTGCGATTTCTCTGACGTATGTTCAGCATACTTCTATCAATCGCAATTTGTGTCACTATTTTTGACTACTGAAGTAAACCTTAGTACTAGAAATGTCTTGAAAGATCTAAGACTCATTTTGAGAACGTGGTATGAAAGTGTAGTTCAGAAGTGGAATATAACAACCGTACAAAATATCGACTTAAGGAAAGGGTGAGAAAAGATTGATTAAGGTACAGGAACATTGAACATGCTCTATAAGTTCCGGTTCAGAAAAGGAGTCAGTAACCTCTATATAGTTACATGATATAATGTATAATGTAACTTAGGATTATTCTGTGAGTTTCCAACGTACATTAAAACAATCTGCATGTTGATAAATCTATACAGTAGTTAAACTTTTCCGAAAAATAATAAGAAGTATTATATTTTATCTGCATAAACTTTTCGAACTTCCTCATTATAGTCACCAATAGTTAACCGTGCATAGATTATCTACGTGCCTATAAAACCGATGAAATTACTTCTATCAAGAAATGTGATAGACCTCCCATTTAAAAAGTTATGTTTGTCTGTATGCATGCATTCAGTTACAAAAATATCTTGGAATGTTCCATTAACCATGTTATTCAGGCAAAACATCTTGTTCCTAACATCAAGATCAGAGATAGTACTGCTGTATTCCAGACCCTGTTAAAGAGACAACCTCATTCTAACATCTTATGAACTAACTCCATAGTGGAGTGGGCGGGGCTGGTTCCAGCCTAACTATAGCAATTGTGGGGCCCGGTCGGACGGTCTGTAATGACGTCAACCCTAATATTGACCAAGCTTGCACAAAGACTAATTTCCACCCTTTTCAACTTACTAGAGGATACGTCACTGTATGACAAAAGTTGTAGAAATTAAATTTAGATAATATTTATGATGCCTTGATTTCTTAGGTACAATTTATGCCTACCAATTAGAACTAGCGGACAACCTCACTGAATTCATGTCGGTTGCTCGCAGATTGTACGTGTCCTTAATAATTCGAATATTGTTTCTCACATAAGAGTGGCTCTTGGTTTCAATTCTGAAGAATTTTAATTTTCGGGTCCACCTTTCAATACTTGATAAACTGACACAATTTGAGAGAGACATTTGTCATGGATTTTTTAGGTACATGTTTCGACCTATTCCGGTCATCAACATCCAAGTACAATCAACAAAACCATTGGTAAAACATCTTAAAATCTATGAATGAATGAATAAAATTGTGAGAATCAGTAGTGGGTGGAAACATTAATTAAAATACACTAATTTAAATGTCTGACATAAAATCTTGTCTCTGTCCTTGTTAAAATTTACAACATAATTGTTGAAACTCATGTTGTTGATTTCAGAATTCTGAATAAGTATATTTGGGTAAACATTTCATAGTCCTTATTTAAAATTGACTTGAAATTGTATAGAAAACAAATGTATACAACACGGCTTTCCCGTATTGAATTCTATTAGTCATAAGCTGCCTATACAATTTCAAGATTCATTTTAGGAACATAAGAAATTTACCCATAGATGACAATTCAACCTTTTTAAATCAACAAGAGTTTCAACAGTTATATTGTGAATTTGGACAAGGACAGAAGCAAGAAGATTTTATGATGTGCTCTCTACCGAGTGTTTTTGAAGTAATCTTTTCAAGCACTAATGATACTCATCATATTCATTCATAGATTACATGTTATTCCAATGGCTTTGCTACTTTTATGTGGCTAATGATGACCACAATAGGTGAAAACATGTACCAAAGAAAATATGACTTAAATTGCGAGTGTTAGTCTATCAAATATTAAAGGGTTGACCCGAAAATGAAATTCCTTAAGAACAGAAACTAAGAGTTTGTAAGTCAATGCGGAATCGTAATGAAGTTCATTCTCAGCAGGAAGAGTGACTCGTGAAAGCTGAGCGATTTTTGAATGGAAGGGTCTGAAACATGTGTTGGATTGAACCGAAATGGTGTTCTGGTTCGTTGAAATCGTTGCTAGTCCTCAAATATTGAAAGTGACTTTACTAATAGCCAAACAAGGAGCTAATAATATCGCTTTGTATATAGTGTAAAATTTAAAATAAAACCTAAGAGATGAACAGCTGCTCCTGTTAGAAAGGATTATAAGTTCACTCTCACAATTATCTACTGTTGTGCAACTTCCGGAAAGCCTATATATACATAGTGACCAAACACTCCGTTAACATTTGACGAGGCAACACTTTACGAATTGGAGATATAGCGGTATTAACTGACACACACTTTGACACGACATGGGGTTTTAATGACACCAAAATGTAAATAAAGCTTCACTGACAGTGCCTTTTCTGTTAACGTCAACTGCAGGCTCATCTCACGCCCTTTCTCATGACAGCTCCTTTTATACCGCACACAGGTCTCATGCGGCATCACTGACGTGTTGCTGCCCAGCGACATCTGTTGGCCTGTTTGTGCACTCGTTGATGGTGTCACTAAAAAGCGTGTGTGGCCATTTGTACGTGACGTGTCGCTGTCCAGTTCCATTTGTTGATTAATTTGTGTACTTTATTTTGTTGTCAAACAACTCCATGTCATGCCAATCATGTCTGCCAATTGTGAATATTCCGTGAAGAATTGCCTCGTAAAATGTTAGCGGACTTCTGTGTCACCCTGTACATATAGCCTAAAAATAAAATCCCAAATAGGTGTTTGTCAGTATTTGCGCGGGATATCTCAAGAACCATCGATTTCGATGTCGTTGACACCATTTATCGAGGAACGTTTAGATGAATAGGCCTATATGAATGAGGGAAGCAAAGACAACTTTAGTGAAGGAACTCAAAGAAAGAACAGCCTCGACGGTTATCTTGACTTATTCTGCCTAAACCGTCAACGATTGGTCCAAGTACAATAGAAGCTCGATTTAACGTGGTTGTCAGCGGATATGCTTTACCCGGCGCTATAGCGTAAACACGTCAAATGTAAAGTGACCCATAGGATGACACAGGATCGGAAAAAATTGTAGGCTAAGAGAACACCATTTTACGAAAGGCACTGTATCTAAAATACATAAATTCGACATTTCATTATTTACACCATTTATAATGTTCAATTTATTGTTCACATTCTTGTGACATCGCATCATCTGCACCGAACTCAAGACTTAACTAGGAGATTGTCTGACAAAAGCTGAAACCAGCACGATCACTTGTTTGACAAGTGCAGGTGCAGGCAACTTGTTTTGATGGTTGACGTCACGGAAATGTTTGCGTCGAATTATAATCTAAGAGTTATATTTACAGCGAAATCATTACAATGGCGATCTCTTTCATATAAACAAAACAGCATCACATTTTGTGACAGGCGTTTCAGCGCTAGTACACCTCCAGCGTTTTATGTCGTAGGTCGCAGTAAACATTAAGCCTAGAAATAAGAAACCGTGCTTTAAGATTAATCATGCAGTCTTTATCAAAATAAGTTGCTATTGATGCTATTAGTTTTACGTTTCACTGAAAAGGTTAGGTATTATTGTGACGTTGGGATAGTAAGTGGCTAGCACTGCGAAGGAATCGGCTGTGGCCTTAATTATGGTGTGAAAATGGGAAACCTTGGTAAACGATTTTCGGGGCTGACGTTTGTGAGATTAAAACCAACATCTCTCGAATGCTTTCACAGCTATGTGACCCAAACCCCATATAAAAATGTTTATTCATATTAATAATTGTACACAAATAAAAAAACCCTTTATAGTATGTAGTTTGTATGAATCGTTTAAAAATTATCATCGATTTAGTGAAAGTGCAGGAATGATTTAAATAGTGTAAGTAAAGAAAGAACCGGGCTAATAGGCAGACGTCCAGAAGGGCCTTGGGGAAACGTCACACGGAGCTATGTACATACATCACGAAGAAAACAAGTAAAGCCGCCCATAAGAAAATATTTTAAGACTTATCATAATAAATTCAAAACTGTTCCCGTTTTAAAATGGGGTGGTTAGCTACTACAGTATAAGAGCGATAATTGAAGGTTTGCTGCATGATCCATCAATCTGTTATTTGTAGCTAATTTTCTAAACATTTATTTCTGTTGTGGACATAAATCTAATTGTGCTTTTTTCGTTGTGCCTTTAAAATGTTTTAAAGTGTTGGTTATTACAAGAAACAGCCCTGCTCTGTGTGAAGTCTGGAAATAATTCCGACACAGGAGAGTCTACAAAGAAAGGAAACTAATAATGGAACAGTAAACGTATCTCTGCCTAGAAAATTTGAGAGAGTAAGTAACGAGAGTAAAATTGCAGAAAATCCCACATGCACCCAGACAGTTTCTTGTGATTTTCCGTTGTGTGCCATATTATTGAATACTGAATTCATGCTAACATCGTAAAATTATGGGATTTAGCTGGGGCATAAGCGAGATGGATTCACAGTGGATTTTCTGGCGTTCGCAGACAACTAGATACTTCTGGCGAGCCCACCGACTGCTAAGGTGGGAATACAAATATCACTCGAGACGACAAACCACCAACACCAACAAAACACCAACTATCCAATATCACTTACATCAACCAGCCATCTGCTCTGAAGACCTGTATGTCATTGAGAGTCTGATACTTTAAAAAAGGACTGAGAACAAATCAATAAATCAACGACGTTGCCAGGAAGAGAATCTCTTTTTCCGTGCATATGTCAGGCATGAATCGAGTCAGTCTTACGAACTTGCATCTCACGTACTGAAATAGAAAGATAACACACTGTGATCAAAGAAAAGTACGAAGTTGAAGTAGCAGAAAGTGACATCAGAGACCGATCATCTATCAGAAGAATACTCAGACAAAAAAGGATACAGGACAAACCATTCTGTAAGAAGGCAGGCATACTGAAGACGAAGAAGAAGAAGAAGAAGAAGAAGAAGAAGAAGAAGAAGAAGAAGAAGAAGAAGAAGATTGTGTAATTTATGATAACATGAGCTGAATGTCACAATAAAATGAGAAGGTATATTTTATTTAACCACGTTTATACACTTGGGATATTTCCGTTTCCTCACATACATTACAATCATGCAGCATGTTGTTCTTAAATATAAAGATGGAGTGACCGCTCCGGTTCATGAAACTTGCTGTTTCGACGGTTGGTCTGAAATGTACCAATCAAATAATGCAGGCGAAACAAACTCATAGTAACTATACTAATTTTATATGACGTTTGTGTCCAAATTAATATAATTTTCCTAGATATTTACTCGGGAGGAATATGGTATTTCATACATAGGACTTCCTAAACACCAGTCTCATATCATTTATAATCATCTCTTCCGAAAATTAAACCATCTTCTTGTCACACCCAGCGCTTTCAAGATTAAAAGCAAGTACATAGAGAAATAGAAACACTTGCGCTTCAGGCGTGCTTTATACTGATACACAGTATTGCGAGAGGAATAACGATAACAGATACTGCGTTTAATGAAGGCTCTGTACTTGTGAATATACGGTGCAACAAAAATACGCTCGAGAGGAGAAAAAATTAGCAGACAGTGCCCGGGGCTCACAGATACTGTCGTACAGCACATTGTCTTGTACAGCCTCTAACTATGTCTTCATACAGCCGAGTAAGTCGCTTCGGGGATTATCTACTTTTAAACCGAATTAGAGCATAGTTCTAGAGCTACATACATATCTAAAACAATATCGGAAAATTTAATCCATTAAAAATCCACTTCAAGAGAGCCAAAGGCGGCTTCGTGAAACATCAATCGCCAGTAAAAAATTAGTGGGCCAGGTTCAGTGGCTCAGATGGTTGAGGCGCTGCTGTAGGTAGATTTACTGGCACGTAAAAGAACTCCTGCGGGACTAAATTCCAGCACATTTCCGTCTCCCAAAACCATAAAAGTAGTTAGTGGGACGTAAAGCCAATAACATTATTAAAAATTAAATGAACACAAAATAATTTACCCAGGACGAGTAACGAAATATACACTTAATTTATGCAATTAACCCTTAATTACTCGCGTCGGGTCACAGAAACCCGAGTAAATTTTCAGTAGTATAATGCAGGGATTCGGCGGCCTCCTCCGCCGCCCGCGGCGAGGGAAATTTGAATTTTGGCGGGAAATTTGAATTTTGGCGGGAGATTTGAATTTGTAAACAAAGCCACGTGCTTTTTGACAGCTGTCATCGACAACAACGCATCGCTAACCTCACTGCTGCCATCTTGACGGGCCTAAACCTCACTAGTGCCAACTTAACCTAACTAGCATGAGGTAAACAAAGCCACGTGCTTTTTGACAGCCACGTGCTTTTTGACAGACAACAACGCATCGCTAACCTCAGTACTGCCATCTTGACGGGCCTAAACCTCAGTAGTGCCAACTTAACCTAACTAATGTGAGGTAAACAAAGCCACGTGTTTTTTGACAGCCACGTGCTTTTTGACAGATTTGTAAACAAAGCCACGTGCGTTTTGACAGACAACAACGCATCGCTAACCTCAGTACTGCCATCCTGACGGGCCTAAACCTTAGTGGTACCAACTTAACCTCACTAGCTCGAGATAAACAAATCCACGTGCTTTTTTGACAGCTGTCATCCGCCATCTTTGAGCACCGTGCTGCCCTCTTTAGCTACTTACCTTTGACAGCTGTCATCCGCCATCTTGCATCCGAAACCTCAGTGCTGCCTGGTGACGGCAAATTCCACGTGCTCTTGTTTGGAAACAAAGCCACGTGCAGCTGTCATCCACCATCTTTGAGCACCGTGTTGCCCTCTTTAGCTACTTACCTTTGAAATGTGGTACGTCACAGCTGTCATCCGCCATCTTTAATCCAGAGAGAACAGTGCTGCAATCTATGTGGTGGCGGCAAATTCCACGTGCTTTACAAATCAACATGCTTTTTTTGACAGCAGCCATCTTTAATCACCGTGCTGCCCTCTTTAGCTACTTACCTTTGAAATGTGGTGGCGGTAAATTCCACATGCTTTACAAACCTATATGCTTTTCTGACAGCTGACATCCGCCATCTTTAATCCAGAGAGAACAGTGCTACCCTCTGTGTGGTGGCGGCAAATTCCACGTGCTTTACAAAGCCATGTGCTTTTTTGACAGCTGTCATCCAGCCATTTTTAATCCAGAGAGAACAGTGCTGCCCTCTATGTGGTGGCGGCAAATTTCTGTTAGCTGTCATCCGCCATCTTTAATCAAGAGAGCACCGTGCTGCCCTCTATGTGGTGACGGTAAATCCCGCATGCTCTTGTTTGGAAACAAACTCACGTGCTTTTTTAACAGCTACCACCCGCCATCTTTAATCAACAGAGCATAGTGCTGCCCTCTATGTGGTGGCGGCAAATTCCACGTGCTCTACAAAGCCACGTGCAGCTGTCATCCGCCATCTTTGAGCACCGTGCTGCCCTCTTTAGCTACTTACCTTTGAAATGTGGTACGTCATCCACCATCATGCATCGCAAACCTCAGTGCTGCCCGGTGGCGGCAAATTCCACGTGCTCTACAAAGCTACGTGCAGCTGTCATCCGCCATCTTGCATCACAAACCTCAGTGCTACACTCTATGTGGTGGCGGCAAATTCTACATGCTTTACAAACCCATGTGCAGCTGTCATCCGCCATCTTTAATCACCGTGCTGCCGGGTGGCGGCAAATTCCACGTGCTCTTGTTTGGAAACAAAGCTTTTAATCCAGAGAGAACAGTGCTGCCCCGGTGGCGGCAAATTCTACGTGCTTTATAAACTTATATGCTTTTCTGACAAAAAATTCTGCTCTCGAGATACTTACCGAACTAGACGATACTATACTTACGAATCTGCTCACCACCTTCTTTCTTCTGTGAGTAATAAACAAAAACGCTATCTTGCAAATAAGGAGCGGGAGGAAGGCAATACCTAACCTAAAATAAAAGAATATGCCAATTCTACATTATTTATTTACATCTTGTATGTACAAGTTTTATCTCGAATCATTTTACCCTAGTGATGTTTGCGTACTTCTCGATGCAATTCTTGAATGTACAAGTTTAAACTTGCTGTACTACGCTCTCAGCGTACCTCTCCCGAATTGTGATGTAAGACAGCGTAACGTAAGTACACACCTCTAGCATAATGTTTATGTAAATTAGTACCTATCAATACTACTATGCCCCCAGGCTAGCGTGTTGGTAGAATTTGGAATGACAAACCGTTTACAATCATCGCTATTAAGGGCTACCTTACTAATTAAATGAGTGTACAACTGGTGCTTCTTGCTTCTAATGACAGACATTTGCTTATGCAAAACAGGTGGATTACTTTTAATGCAATTGTTATAGTTTTCAAAACTTAGCTGATTCTGAGCGACATTCTTTTTAACCCCCTTCAATCTCTTTATTTGTAATTCATTTAAGAGTTTTATGCAATATGACTTGGATTTAGTACCTACAAATGAATCGATAATATTCCCAGCACATTCATCTTTCATTTTACCTAGAAACTTTTTGTTCACTAGCGGTAGATGATATTGATTATCTGCAGGATAGTTACTTGTATCAAACCTACCCAAGTCCGGCTTCATATCATTGTAATAGTCATCAGTTTTGATTTGATAAATAAACGAATCGGTATCTGTGTAGAGCAATTGCGCATTATGCGCGTATTTCTTCATCATATAATCGTAATGGAATTCATACATGAGTGTTTTAGCCAATTCAAGTACTGCAAAGCCGACGTAGGTAGGTTTGTCGTACTTAACCTTAACACGATTCATCTGTATAATAACTAAATTCTCATGTATGATGGTGCAGCTATGGAAATTTGGTTTACTTATTAAATAGTTAGCACCATACCTTTTCTTAATATTATCCCAGTTTGTAATCAATTTTACATCAACGCGTTTGTCAACATTTTCCATAGTCTTACCAAACACACTGTAATTCATGAGCTTGTAGAAATCTTTTTCAAACTCGTTAACCGCATTCGTTCTTAAATTATTGTTCAGATCGATATATGGCTTTAGCCACGGTGACTGATTAAATTCTAGTACGCGGTGAATTTTGGATAACTTCAAACCATGCTGCAAACACTGTTTTAAATTTCGGTAATGAATGATATACTTAGATTTATCGCACAAATTAGCAATGAGCATTTTCGTCGTTGATGCGATGTACGGGGGCTTCATATATTCAGGGCAGAACGGTAGGTCATTATGAGAAGTGTGTAACTCTTTAGGATACTGTAAGTCAACTTCGAGGAAATAGCCTTTATCAGCTTCATCACCTAGGGCGTGTAGCTGTAAAGCATCAATTTCGCACTGCGTCAGCCAGCGGAAACCACTCACCGGTAGATGCTGACTCATCGCCCACCCATACTGATTATTAGCATCGAGGTAAACGATATACCGAGATTCCTGACTGGAATCGAAACTCGGCATGTACTTATTATTAGCCCTCGAATACCGCCCGCTGCACTGACTCAGACCGCCTCGAATTGATGATTTTATGAAGTGCACCATATCGATATCGGTCAGCAGTTCCAAATTCACATGCGTGTGTTTCAACATCGCATCCCAACTTAACCCAGGTGCAGTAAAATACTGACATGGGTCAAGGCTGTAGGTGTTCATGCAAACACAGCGAAAATTTTCAAAAACATCAGCTAACAAAAGTACATCTGTCTTTAAATATAAATCGGAGTATTCACCCAGCGTTTGAATGTGGAACTGCTCCCAGATATGTTGTGCATGTAAATAGTCATCATCACTAATATCTGCTGAATTCAGCGAGCTGTAAAAGGATTGTTTCGATGGTAAGGCACGTTCTTCGAGGCGGTCTAAGCAGTCGAGATATTCATAACAAAAAACACCCTTACGCCGAAGTAAATTAAACTGCGCTTCTTCGGGGAAAACGCGTCGAATTTCTGTAAATTGTTCAGGCTGTAAATGACTAGAAAGTTTATCAAGGCTACTCGCCATAAAGCGAAACGAGTCAAGGAATCTCAGTTTTATAGAATGCTCAGCATCTACTTTTACAGACTTTGCAAACGCAATGTACCGCTCTTTATTCTGAGGGATTATATCTACTTTTTCATCTGAAGCTCCAAATTGTGAAATGATGAAATGAGAGTCGTAATCAGATAAGTTATGAAAAATTACAGGGATTAGGTGAGCATGTGTTGCATGGCGTGAGGATGGCTTCAAAGTCTGCATAAATCACGAACGGTACCCACATCTGCTTGTGAAAATTTGTAAATTTTTAAACATTATTGCCTGTAGTAGGTATCTCTGTACGTACATGATTGCAGTCATTCTTGGAATGATTCGTTAACTGATCTTCAGTTCTAAAATACTGCAAGCATCCATCACATAGCCACTTTTTACACCTTTCTTTGGATAACTGACTACCAACAAGTCTACTCAGATTTTTAATCCAGCAAAAGTGGCTATTCACACTGTTTTCAATATAGAGTAAATTAACGTGAGTACTCTTCTTATGACATGTATAATACAGAGGACCTACTACAGACTTTTTCTCTACACCATACACATTAATACTAATGTTATTTAGTTCCTCAAAGCGCTTAATATCCTTTATCTGCACAGGAAATTCTATACTATCGAAATTTAGCTGCGTTGAATAGTGTGGATACGATGATGTTCTCTTAGCTACGTCTGATTTCGCAGGATTTAAAGCTGACATCACCGCCCATGCAAAACATGCTTCGTCATTGTTTTGGATGTTTACAACAGCTTCTTTTCGCTGAATCCATGTCGGCAGCTCGATGTACGATGAACCTCGCATGGGATTGTACTTATTGATGTTAACTTCTAGATACATTATTTCAACTAAAGCCCACCCTGATTCCTTTTCCTGAAATTCCTCGCTCTTAGTTGAAATAATGTTAGAGACATCCCTAAGTACATCACCAAAATTAGTCGACTGACTTATGACAAAATTCTTCGTATTAAATGATTTAATGTCCGTTATTTCGGATTCATCCGTGCTTTTAATGTACAAGGCGAAAAGTTCAAAATTAACTTTAAATAAACTATGATTGGATAAAGATTTAGCAAGAAGCTGTCGTACATCCGGTTGAACGCAATTTAAAATGTTTGAAGTGCTCTGAAACTTTTGACTGGTGCGAATTCGGTAACTAGCAATCCTACTTTTAAATGCTGTATTAATTTCCTCGATGTTTGCGTTACTACCACTTCTACATGCATTATTTTTATGTGCATTACTCCGTAAGTGCGAAGATGGTACATCAGTGTTACAGTGCTCGCAGTGAATAGTTTGAAGTTCATGATTTTTTCTAGGTTTTTTACTACTAGTACTTTCTACAGCTACATCAGTAGCTGCACGCTTTTTCCCTACTACTACCTGAGGGCAAGTAGATATTTGATGTACCTCTGCTAAGTGAGCATCGTATCGCACTACGTTAGCGAAATACACACTACAAACTTTACATAAAGCAGATGTTATGCTAGGGTGTTTTGATTTCATATGGCGCATGAAGTTATCACGCCTTGCAAACGTTACATTACATTCCTCGCAGCAGGGGAACATCTGAAAAGAGAACGACCGAAAGATATTAGGTGAAAGTTACGAAAGAAACCAAGTTTCAACGTATAGAGGTTGGACATGGCTGTGAGTTAGGCCTATAGCATGAGGATTGAAGAGAACGACCAAAGTTACGATGTTCGGAAGAAACCAAGTTTCAGCCTGTTGAGGACAGACATAGCTATGTGTACGTGTTTGAAATTATACCACGTCTATAGTATGCGGATTGAAGAGAACAACTATTTATCAATAGCTTAAAGTTACGATGTTTTAGAAGAAACCAAGTTTCAGCTTGTTGAGGGCAGACATAGCTATGTGCACGTGTTTGAAATTATACCACGTCTATAGTATGAGGATTGAAGAGAACAACTATTTATCAATAGCTTAAAGTTACGATGTTTTAGAAGAAACCAAGTTTCAGCTTGTTGAGGGCAGACATAGCTATGTGCACGTGTTTGAAATTATACCACGTCTATAGCGTGAGGATTAAAGAGAACAACTATTTATCAATAGCTTAAAGTTACGATGTTTTAGAAGAAACCAAGTTTCAGCCTGTTGAGGGCAGACATAGCTATGTGCACACCTCGTCTATAGTGTGATGATTAAAGAGAACAACTATTTATCAATAGACTAAAGTTACGATGTTTTAGAAAAAACCAAGTTTCAGCCCGTTGAGGATAGACATAGCTATGTGCACGTGTTTGAAATTATACCTCGTCTATAGTATGCGGGTTGAAGAGAACAACTATTTATGATTAGCTTAAAGTTACGATGTTCGGAAGAAACCAAGTTTCAGCCCGTTGAGGATAGACATAGCTATGTGCGCGTGTTTGAAATTATACCTCGTCTATAGCGTGAGGATTAAAGAGAACAACTATTTATCAATAGACTAAAGTTACGATGTTCGGAAGAAACCAAGTTTCAGCCTGTTAAGGATAGACATAGCTATGTGTGCGTGTTTGAAATTATACCTCGTCTATAGCGTGAGGATTAAAGAGAACAACTATTTATCAATAGACTAAAGTTACGATGTTTTAGAAGAAACCAACTTTCAGCCTGTTGAGGATAGACATTGCTATGTGTGCGTGTTTGAAATGATACCACGTCTATAGTATGCGGGTTGAAGAGAACAACTATTTATCAATACTCTAAAGTTACGATGTTTTAGAAGAAACCAAGTTTCAGCTTGTTGAGGGCAGACATAGCTATGTGCGCGTGTTTGAAATTATACCTCGTCTATAGCGTGAGGATTAAAGAGAACAACTATTTATCAATAGACTAAAGTTACGATGTTTTAGAAGAAACCAACTTTCAGCCTGTTGAGGATAGACATAGCTATGTGCACACCTCGTCTATAGCGTGAGGATTAAAGAGAACAACTATTTATCAATAGACTAAAGTTACGATGTTCGGAAGAAACCAACTTTCAGCTTGTTGAGGTCAGACATAGCTATGTGTGCGTGTTTGAAATTATACCACGTCTATAGCATGAGGATTGAAGAGAACAACTATTTATGATTAGCTTAAAGTTACGATGTTCGGAAGAAACCAAGTTTCAGCCTGTTGAGGGCAGACATAGCTATGTGCACACCTCGTCTATAGTATGCGGGTTGAAGAGAACAACTATTTATCAATAGCTTAAAGTTACGATGTTTTAGAAGAAACCAAGTTTCAGCCTGTTGAGGGTAGACATAGCTATGTGCGCGTGTTTGAAAGAGAACAACTATTTATCAATAGACTAAAGTTACGATGTTTTAGAAGAAACCAGGTTTCAATGCATAGAGGTCAGACATACCTTAAAATCTTCGCGCTGCAAACTGTTACTCGGATGAAATAAAATGCATGCGTTCAAGCCTGATACTCGAATGATAATATTCTGGTCGTACCTAAAAAGAAGAAACATATATGAATGTAGTGTGTAGGGGTACATCATCTAACCTAGTTATCTTTACAACTCAAAGTTCGAAAACATACCTTTAAAAAAATGCACGTGCTGCACTGGGATGAATAAAATTGCGTACTTTCGAACGGTACCTAAAAAGAAAAGAACATATATGAATGTAGATGTCTAGCGTAGAAGTTGCTTTGCAAATAAAAATGTAACTAACAGTTCTAGTGTACCTTACCTTAAGATAAAGGCTGAAGAATAATATTCACAGCAGACGGGAGATGTGTGTACGTAATAAACGCATACAGAGAACTGTGAGCACTTCGCGCAGACTGCAGCGACTAAATATGCTGCTTGTTACCAAGCGGATGTGATAATCGCTGACAACTGCGGTACAGTCGGAACGAAGTGTTTATGCAGCAAGAGCTCTCCCCCTGTAGTCCCGCAGGCTGACGTATTCGAACCTCCTGTTGATGCCGAGGTGCCGGAATTTAAGAGTTCGAGCATTGGAAAGTTAACGCGCGATCCTCGACTTCTCGAGGGTACATCCGCGGTATTCCTTACCTGTAGGTATTGAGCTAAAATTAGATCATGTAATGACGATCGCGCAGGCCCCCCTCGCCTAGCATTTACGGCTTCTAGTTCGAACCCGCTATCTTCTGAAGTAGCGAGAATGATTGAAGAGTGTTGAGGGTGATTCATTCGTCGGATGGAGGCGTTAAGCTATGTGCAGGCTTCTTCTAGTCAGGGTACGCGATTCAAATCCTGGCAACTTATCCCGTCGGGAAGGGCATCTAGCTAGATCATGTAATGTCGATCGCGCAGGTCCCTCGCCTAGCATTTACGGCTTCCAGTTCGTACCCGCTATCTTCCGAAGTAGCGAGAATGATTGAAGAGTGTTGAGTGTGATTCATTTGTCGAATGGAGGCGTTAAGCTGTGCGCAGGCTTCTTCGGTAGGAGTAGGCTATGTCGGGATATCGATTTAAAATCCTAGTCAGGAAGGGCAACCGGTCGTATAAAACTATGGTGTGAGGCGGGGTGTGCAAAAAAGCCAGCATTAAGTAAGGGCTGTTGATAGGGGTGTTAAACCTTGTGCAGGCTCCTTCGAAAATGATTTTTGAGTACAAGACGTTGATGGTGATTCATTTGTCGGATGGAGGTAATAAGCCTTGTGCTGGCTTCTTCAGTAGGAGTAGGCTATGTCGGAACATCGATTTAAAATCCTAGTCAGGAAGGGCAACCGGTTGTATAAAACTATGGTGTGAGGCGCGGTGTGCAAAGAAAAAAAAGCCAGCAATAAGTAAGGGCTGTTGATGGGGACGTTAAAACTTGTGCAGGCTCCTTCATCAGGAGAAGCCTACATGCCGGCACCGCGCAGGCTCTTTCGATAGGAGTGGGCACTGTGTGTGTTTTAACCTCTCCGTACAATCATGATAGTTTACGTTAGGAACTTACATAGGCTAAATGCTACACATTCCGTGGCAGAGCCGGGAATCGAACTCGGACCTCCGGGGGTAGCAGCTAATCACACTAACTACTACACTACAGAGGAGGAGTATTTCAGAATATTTTAAAACCTTAATTAGTACTGTGTTTTAAGAGCTTACATGGGCTGAATGCTACTCAGCTAAGAAGACGTTCGTGAGTTACAAGTCGCTTATCAGCACACCGTGTCTTCGTTCAAGGTTACACAAGCCGGAAGATACGTGTACAATTTCAGCTAACACATGCATTCCACACTTGCTCTGTGCCGATACTTCAAGGACTGTAGAACAAACCCATAGCCTACAGTATGCATGCCTCTCACCCAGTAGTCTCGGGTTCGATTCTCTTGGGAATAAAAATGTGTTTAAATCGCATGAATTTGTTGAGTTGCCCTTCCTGACGCAAAACTAGCAGTATCTAACCTCTTACACTATAGTTTTCAACCGGTTGCCCTTCCTGACAACTCAGATTAAGAATCTGTTTTACAACTTCTAACACGGGAATCGGGGATTTGCAGCTAGATGCGCTTCTTAGATTTTAAATCATGAACTATTGTTTTACAGCCGGATGCCCTTCCTGACGCAAAACTAAGATTTTAAATCGCAAGAATTTGTTGACTCACCCTTCCTGATGCAAAACTAGTAGTATCTAGCCTCTCACATCATACACTATGGTTTTCGACCGGTTGCCCTTCCTGACGTCGAAGAACTCGGATTAAGAATCTGTCGAGAATCGGGGGATTTACAGTTAGATTTTAAATCGCTGTATCGCGAACTATTGTTTCACAGCTGGATGCCCTTCCTGACTAAGATTTTAAATCACAAGAATTTGTTGAGTTGCCCTTCCTGACACAAAACTGGCAGTATCTAGCCTCTCACATCATACACTATGGTTTTCGACCGGTTGCCCTTCCTGACAACTCGGATTAAGAATCTGTCGAGAATCGGGGGATTTACAGCTAGATGTACTTCTTAGATTGTAAATCACGAACTATTGTTTTACAGCCGGATGCCCTTCCTGACTAAGATTTTTAAATCGCAAGAATTTGTTGAGTTGTCCTTCCTGACGCAAAACTGGCAGTATCTAGCCTCTTACACTATGGTTTTCGACCGGTTGCCCTTCCTGACGCTGAAAGACCAGGATTTAGCCAGTTACCCTTCCTGATGTGACAAGACTAGGACTGCACTTGGCTAGAAATAGCCACACGAAATTATTATATAGAAAGAGAATTGCTGGGCTGATGACAGCTGTCAGAAAAGCATATAAGTTTGTAAAGCACGTGGAATTTGCCGCCACCGGGGCAGCACTGTTCTCTCTGGATTAAAAGCTTTGTTTCCAAACAAGAGCACGTGGAATTTGCCGCCACCCGGCAGCACGGTGATTAAAGATGGCGGATGACAGCTGCACATGGGTTTGTAAAGCATGTAGAATTTGCCGCCACCACATAGAGTGCAGCACTGAGGTTTGTGATGCAAGTTGGCGGATGACAGCTGCACGTAGCTTTGTAGAGCACGTGGAATTTGCCGCCACCGGGGAGCACTGAGGTTTGCGATGCAAGATGGTGGATGACGTACCACATTTCAAAGGTAAGTAGCTAAAGAGGGCAGCACGGTGCTCAAAGATGGCGGATGACAGCTGCACGTGGCTTTGTAGAGCACGTGGAATTTGCCGCCACCACATAGAGGGCAGCACTATGCTCTGTTGATTAAAGATGGCGGGTGGTAGCTGTTAAAAAAGCACGTGAGTTTGTTTCCAAACAAGAGCATGCGGGATTTACCGTCACCACATAGAGGGCAGCACGGTGCTCTCTTGATTAAAGATGGCGGATGACAGCTGTCAAAAAAGCACATGGCTTTGTAAAGCACGTGGAATTTGCCGCCACCACATAGAGGGTAGCACTGTTCTCTCTGGATTAAAGATGGCGGATGTCAGCTGTCAGAAAAGCATATAGGTTTGTAAAGCATGTGGAATTTACCGCCACCACATTTCAAAGGTAAGTAGCTAAAGAGGGCAGCACGGTGATTAAAGATGGCTGGATGACAGCTGTCAAAAAAGCACATGGCTTTGTAAAGCACGTGGAATTTGCCGCCACCACATAGAGGGTAGCACTGTTCTCTCTGGATTAAAGATGGCGGATGTCAGCTGTCAGAAAAGCATGTAGGTTTGTAAAGCATGTGGAATTTACCGCCACCACATTTCAAAGGTAAGTAGCTAAAGAGGGCAGCACGGTGATTAAAGATGGCTGCTGTCAAAAAAAAGCATGTTGATTTGTAAAGCACGTGGAATTTGCCGCCACCACATAGATTGCAGCACTGTTCTCTCTGGATTAAAGATGGCGGATGACAGCTGTGACGTACCACATTTCAAAGGTAAGTAGCTAAAGAGGGCAGCACGGTGCTCAAAGATGGTGGATGACAGCTGCACGTGGCTTTGTTTCCCAACAAGAGCACGTGGAATTTGCCGTCACCAGGCAGCACTGAGGTTTCGGATGCAAGATGGCGGATGACAGCTGTCAAAGGTAAGTAGCTAAAGAGGGCAGCACGGTGCTCAAAGATGGCGGATGACAGCTGTCAAAAAAGCACGTGGATTTGTTTATCTCGAGCTAGTGAGGTTAAGTTGGTACCACTAAGGTTTAGGCCCGTCAAGATGACAGTACTGAGGTTAGCGATGCGTTGTTGTCTGTCAAAACGCACGTGGCTTTGTTTACAAATCTGTCAAAAAGCACGTGGCTGTCAAAAAACACGTGGCTTTGTTTACCTCACATTAGTTAGGTTAAGTTGGCACTACTGAGGTTTAGGCCCGTCAAGATGGCAGTACTGAGGTTAGCGATGCGTTGTTGTCTGTCAAAAAGCACGTGGCTGTCAAAAAGCACGTGGCTTTGTTTACCTCATGCTAGTTAGGTTAAGTTGGCACTAGTGAGGTTTAGGCCCGTCAAGATGGCAGCAGTGAGGTTAGCGATGCGTTGTTGTCGATGACAGCTGTCAAAAAGCACGTGGCTTTGTTTACAAATTCAAATCTCCCGCCAAAATTCAAATTTCCCGCCAAAATTCAAATTTCCCGCGCCTCGGGTGGCGGAGGAGGCCGCCGAATCCCTGCATTATACTACTATTTTCGCCTATCAATTCTTTGATAAATGGTAATATAAATTATCGCCAGCACTACGTAATTTCATCTGCTGTTGAGTTATTTGTCGCAGAGTAGTAGAGGTTATTGTTGACAATCATTCCTTGCGCACCTACTGTTGTTATGAGATTTGACCCGACGCAAGAGCTGAGAGGCATAGTGACATTCCGGACGTCTTTGTAGTCCATCTTCAGCCTCCATCGGCATGGAGATGAGAAGGGGTCGAAAATAAATAGACCAAAATGACCGAAATTAATGTATGAGTGTTTCTTCCAACATAGCCCTTATACAACATTGGTACACATATGACTTACTATGTGAAACATACTGTTGGGTAAAACACCCCTAGCACTCCTAGCGGAGGTGGTAAAATATAAAAATAAAATAAAATGACATATCAATGTCCCATACCATCGTTTATGAGGTCGCTGAGTTGATGTTTGATACTCTGGATGGTTAAGGGCCGGTTCTACCACCTACTGGTAAAGTAGCGCGTAACTTGCCCTCCGCGTAAAAGGATGTTTCCGTTCGACCACTCCCAGGTAGCGCTATCGGCAGCATAAATCGTCGTTACCCGGCGTGTAATTTATCGGCCACTTCGAGGGCCCGATAAGACTTTACCTGCCGGGCAAGTTTTGAGACCTGACCTTTATTAGCTGTATTTCTGGTGACATACAACTCAAATTAGCTTAGTATACTGAAAAAAAGCATTATACTGTAACAGTGATCGATATTGTATTGCAGGATTTCGAACATGAATGCTTCCTTTGAGTTGCAACGATCACACCAGCCTTTCGCATTGATAGCGTAGGCAAGGCATTCTATACGTCAAGCTTTCGCAAAAAAACTCTAAAAGGATATAAAATCAAAACCTATTTGGAAATAATTTCCAATGGGATTTTCTACTTTTTCAGTTTCCAGACACCAGGTATAAGTTAGTCTTATGTATCCACCTTGCGCCAAGCTTCGTCGTAGCGTAATGGCAAAGGCGCTCAGTTCATAATACGAGGTGTGCAGGTTCGAGTTTTCATTATGACGAATCCTTTTTATTTTCATTATTAGCGTTGTATTAATCTGTATGCCTATTTATATAGTTCTGTTGTTCATCATCATCATCATCATCATCTGTTTACCCTCCAGGTTCGGTTTTTCCCTCGGACTCAGCGAGGGATACCACCTCTACCGCCTCAAGGGCAGTGTCCTGGACCTTCAGACTCTTGTTCGGGGGATACAACTGGGGAGAATGACCAGTACCTCACCCAGGCGGCCTCACCTGCTATGCTGAACAGGGGCCTTGCGGGGGATGGGGAAGATTGGAAGGGATAGACAAGGAAGAGGGAAGGAAGCAGCCGTAGCCTTAAGTTAGGTACCATCCCGGCATTTGCCTGGAGGAGAAGTGGGAAACCACGGAAAACCACTTCCAGGATGGCTGAGGTGGTAATCGAACCCACCTCTACTCAGTTGACCTCCCGAGGCTGAGTGGACCCGTTCCAACCCTCGTACCACTTTTCAAATTTCATGGCAGAGCCGGGAATCGAACCTGGACCTCCGGGGGTGGCAGCTAATCACGCTAACCACTACACCACAGAGGCGGCTAATTCTGTTGTTAATAATATAATTCATTGAAATTTTTAATCACAATATTATGTCTACTAGGAAAATGCTTTATGTGTGCTACTTAAAGAAAGAGGTGTTACGATTATTATAGCATATAGGACTGTCGCCCAGGTATCAGTTTCCCTATCAGTTGTTTACATAGCCTTCTTGTAAATAATTTCGAAGAAATTGGAAACTATTCTATTCCCGAATTCCTCTTCCTATGATGGATTTTTACCACGATTAGTTCTTTATCAATACCTTCCAACTTTATCTTCATAAAATTAAACATTAGAATGAAATGCATTATCAATAAATGGAAGCATGTGGAACTAAACTAGGTCACAGAGCTAGTTGCAAATAGAGCATCCTGGAGATACTTAATCAATTCACAGAAGCCTGCAGATAGAATGCTCAAAGGCAATAAGTCCGTAAGGAAGATGTGGGTGTATGTACGTATATGGAAGTGCGTGTAAAAGAGTTAAGAAAAACGGCAGGGAACGAAAATAAATTTTTTAATGTAAATTAGAAAGACGATGGAAACCTGCGTACCGGGCGAGTTGGCCGTGCGCGTAGAGGCGCGCGGCTGTGAGCTTGCATCCGGGAGATAGTAGGTTCGAATCCCACTATCGGCAGCCCTGAAGATGGTTTTCCGTGGTTTCCCATTTTCACACCAGGCAAATGCTGGGGCTGTACCTTAATTAAGGCCACGGCCGCTTCCTTCCAACTCCTAGGCCTTTCCTATCCCATCGTCGCCATAAGACCTATCTGTGTCGGTGCGACGTAAAGCCCCTAGCAAAAAAAAAAAGAACCTGCGTACTTTCTGTTACGGAGCGAGCGACTTGACCAATCTACTACGAGAATACTTTCCAAAAACGCTGCCTTACATGACAGGTTATTCCTGGCGTAAGAAAATGCAATCTCTAGATTTAAATCCCAATTAGGTATTGATTTTAGCTCATAGACTAAAATCACGATAGCTTGACATAAATCGTTGTCCATAACTCTTAAGAATCCCATTATTAGGCTTTTTGATGATAATCAACAGATGCAAGCACAGGAAAATAAGACAATCGAAATGAGCTTCATACATCTGACGATAGATAGCACCACACTCAAAAGCGAGAAGTCGCTGAAAATCAGTCTAGCCAACTCCGTATATCGGTATCTAGCTCCGGGTAGCTACCCAGCGCTTGCAAAGCAAAGTTCCAGCTGATTTACACCTCCAGGTAGTTTGCCTTCCGAGCAGCTGCCAGCCACATTACCAGCAGATGGTAGAAACGGCCCTAAGTCATACATATGAATGTATGTGGGTATGTTCCAGAATAGCTCTCAACGACACGTGGTATTCATATGACTTACCATCTGGAAAAAGAATACTATGGAGATGAAACCAATCCCCGCTTGAAGTGGGGAATGGGAGGAGATGGCGTTTAAAAATAATGGAAAATAACCTATATCAATGTCAAATCCATACCTCATGTGTCGCTGAGACGAAATGTGACTCTCTGATTACCGTTTAAGTCCTCGTTCAGCCTCTACTGAGACGGGAGGCTGAATGGGGTTTAATAGTAAATAGTCTAAAATGACCGAGATTAGTGTTGAATCCACTGCTTTTGGGGTAGCAAGGCTGATTGGTGACAGTCTCAAAGACAGAATCGTGTAGATCACATCTATAGCGCGACGGATGAATACATGCATTATTTTTTGAAAGGACACTTTCCAGTAAATTCGAGCTTCCACAAGAATGTTTTACTGGAAATTTAAATAATCTAAAGCTTGAAATCAAACACATCTAAATAACTCTAAAACTACATAACATATGGTAAAAATAAATATCCTAAAGAGAAATTCTATAAATTCCCTTCACACATAAGTAAATGGTAATACTAATCTACATTCAAAAAACAAACAGACAACGCCGGGTACTACACCCAGTCACTCATATTGCCCAACTCTCACACGTGGCAGGTCGTCCATGAGCCTCGCTAGAGGCCACAAGCCACTATAATACATAATATCCTATAATAATCGGTAGATTTGATATTTTAAAGGAATTTGGACTTGATAATAAAACAATTGAAATAATTAAAACAACATTAACAAACACAACATCCAAGTAAAATTTTGGGGTGAACTCTCAAAACCATTTGAAATAAGATAAGGTTAACGACAGGGAGAAGGTTTGTCACCTCTAATCTTCAATTGTGCATTAGAGAATGTAGTTCGAGAATGGTGGAAAGCCATCAATATTAAAGGTGTTCAACTAGGAAGAAATCCAAATAAAATCATTATAGATTGTGTAGCTTTCGCAGATGACATGGCGTTAATTGCGGACTCAATAGATAATGCTCAAGAACAAATACGAGAATTACAGAAACAAGCGGCCAAAATAGGATTGAAAATATCATTAGAAAAACAAAGTTCATGACAAACATCATTAATACCACTCAAAATATCACAATTAACAGTAACAGAACATCTCGGACAGATTGCTTTAAATACCTGGGAGAATGGATAACAAACAACACAAAAGAAAAGGTAGCTATTGATATAAGAGTAAACAAAATGGAAAGGATGTTTCATGTGACAAAAAAATATATACAATAAGAAATGTCTATACTGGTAATTGAAACTAAGACATTATCAAACAGTGGCCCGGGCAGAAATTTTATATGCAGCAGAAACTCTTAAACTTACAAGAATTGGGGATCTTGAAAAATTAGAAAAATAATTTCCCTCATATTACACTCATACCGTTTCATTTTTAACTGTGGGTAAAAAAGGCCCGACACGAGTGTTTATGTACCTGTCTGTCAAGCGAGTACGTAAGGGTTCACTTCATTAGCTTATTTCATAGTTCCTTTTGGCCACTATCTCTATATGATAGCAAATATAATTGCGAAATTATTTTTGGGAATCATTGATTATGATAATAATGGTGATGGTGGTGGTGGTGGTGGTGGTAGTGGTTGTAGTGGTGATAAAATGTTCGAATGAAAGAAGAGTTTTGAAAAACAATACTGGGATCTATAAGAAACAACAATGCCGAATTTATACTACGGTCAAGCAAAGAGCTATATTTAAAAGTTGAAAAACTGACAACTCTAATGAGGGAAAGAAGACTACAATTTTTTTGGACTCATTTATAAAATGAATAACAATAGACTAACTAAACAAATCTTCAACTTATTGAACAGTTACAAATCCAAGCCAACGTGGTCCATTGAAATTGAAAAGGATATGAAAAAATATGGAATTAAAACATATACGATAGAAAACAGAACACGTTTCAGAGAAGTAACATGAAAGGCAGGATTTCAGGATAGAAAGAAATTAACAACTGGAAGAAAATGAACTCACGAGGAAAAGGAATAACATCGTCAGAAAATGAAGGAAGTGTTGAAACGAAGAAATTTAAATGCAAAGAAATTTAACCAAAGTTGATATATCGTACCTTCAAAAGGGCTATTCGAATAATAATAATAATAATATTAATAATAATAATAATAATAATAATAATAATAATAATAATAATAATCGGTAGAGTGGTGTTTAGAGTGAGTATTAAGATGGACCACAAACATCCTGTCTCAGATGGAAAGCAATCAACAATACGAAGTTAACATCCTCGGCCCGGCTAAGAATCGAACCCAGGCCCCACTGCGGTGATCATTCAGCCAAGGATCAGAACTTAATATTGTGAACAAGAATGAACAATTTCCCTCATATTACACTCATACCTTTTCATTTTTGCTAGTTGTTTTACGTCACACCGACACAGATAGGTCTTATGGCGACGATGGGACAGGGAAGGGCTAGGAGTGGGAAGGAAGCGGCCGTGGCCTTAATTAAGGTACATCCCCAGCATTTGCCTGGTGAGAAAATGGGAAACCACAGAAAACCATTTTCAGGGCTGCCGACAGTAGGATTCGAACCTACTATCTCCCGAATACTGGATACTGGCCGTACTTAAGCGACTGCAGCTATCGAGCTCGGTACCTTTTCATTTTTAACTGTGGGTCAAAAAGGCCCGACAGGAGTGTTTATGTACCTGTCTGTCAAGCGAGTACGTAAGGGTTAACTTCATTAGCTTATTTCTTAGTTCCTTTTGGCCACTATCTCTATATGATAGCAAATATAATTGCGAAATTATTTTTGGGAATCATTGATTATGATAATAATAATGGTGGTGGTGGTGGTGGTGGTGGTGGTAGTGGTTGTAGTGGTGATAAAATGTTCGAATGAAGCTGTGCTGGGGTAACAGATGCAACTTTTGACGTAGAATACTCACCGCGTGATAGGTATTCTCGAAATAAAAATATATGTATCTAGTTAGTACGGGTTTTAAAAGTTATTTTTGATATTTTACTTTTTTATATTTTTTAAACAAATGTACACATCTTCCATACAGAGTCAATGCACGAGGGGTCTATGTTAAGGGAAGTAACACAGACTACATAATCGTCCTTGCGCCTCGAAATACTGTACCGATATATGATAATATGTTGAGGGGAGAAATACTGACCCGTAGAGCATGTATCACTTGAGAACGAAAATTCGTTGAAATAGTTCATACAATATTGAACCTTAGGTGACAGAACCTTTCTGGTCAGAGTTCTAACTTGAAATATTATCACACAGCTGTTTTTCTAGGTGCAACGACTATATGGAAAAAGATCGACTTCAACATTTCCGGCAAAAGTTAAATCTATATTTGTACCATGTAGAGTTGTAGGACCTTCGATGGACACACCGAAGGCTCATCTTCTTCGCCCGAGTAATTAGTATGCACATCCGTAAATTCAAAACTACTTTCTACCACTACGCCAGTATATATGCCTAGCTAGGGCTCTAATAACGCGAAAATCGCCTCAAGACGCTCGCCCACCATAACTTAGAAACTCTTCCAATAACCCTTTTGACACTCGGCATTGGTGAGTTTGGGACATTTTGGAATTCTGACAAGCTTCTCTACCCTTTCGAGTGCCATTTATTGTTCATATGTTGAGAAAAAATGTAGTTTCTCGCCTTTAGTCGCGCCACAATTGTCTCAAATCTTTGACTTGTTTTGCCATATACAGTACTTGAATAATTCATTGAAGCCATCTGAACGAATATATGTTATTCGCCGCCAGTGATAATCGCTCTCAGCTTAAAATGTGTGACAGTGGTTCCCAGTTCATTAGCTGTTTTACCTGCGTGTGACTCACTGTCCGGCTCCCTTCCCTGAGACAATGACCCCTGGTTAAACCACGGGAAATTCTATAGGACTATCCCTTTCACTCCAAAAATTGCACCGGCTAGCCCTGCTTCCCCTTATTTGCGCTCCGAGTGTTACAGAGGTCTGGTCCTGGATCTGGTCTAATTATTTAGTGCATTCTAGTGGTGTTTGTTATGGACATTTCAACGATCAGTGACGGGAAGCGCTAACGTACAGTAATCTAACCAAACCTGAACACATCTGATGGGCTCGAACAGTCAGTGTAAAATTTTCCCCGTACGTAGCTGGCTCGCCGAACCCTGCTGGATTTAATTAATAAAGAGAGGTGGTGGGGCAAATCCTCAGGAATATTCTTTAATAAGAACGAACCATTCCGGTGGCGATTGTTTATGGTGAACGGCTGGACTGGACCAATGGACTGGGAGCGATTGTCACACATTTTAAGCTGGGAGCGATTGATACTAGTGGCGATTGACGGCACACCAACAACGACGCCCTACACGACGTACTACGACGTCGGATCCCAGAGTCACACTGATATCTGCCTCAAGATACCTAGAGCAGACTCTCATTGCCAGGTACATTGGTCCTTCCTCTCTATAATGAAATACTGAACACTGTCGTCGTAAGCGTTACCTAGAAATTATTTTGTTTCTTAAACTTCCATGATATTGTAACGCTTGCTGCTCAAGTATGGTTTCGAAACTATGGACGTTTTCTACTTTAAAATGGTAAGCATCATCAATAGGACCAAAATATACTCTCTCTAATTTACTGGTGCTGTTGCCGGTCACCATAAATGTTTCTTCGCCCTTTCTTTCGAATGGACTACCTTGTTCTGATTAAGGTGTTTTAAAAATAATGGTCCAATTGAAAATCATTGATAGAGTGTCGACTTCCGCATCGCAGAATCATGGGTTCGAACGAGTCATATGTAGCCGGAATTTTAAAAGGAGAAACGAAGTCCGTGCGATGATGACATCTAATATATCTCTGGTGACACATTTGAAACTTAGCAACGTATCGCACACCACAGATGAGTTTCTCTGCCATATGATGAAATAAAATGGAACGTCGAAAGTGACACGCAGGTAGCCCAAATGGCTTGAAATCAAACAATCTAAACATAATAATAATAATAATAATAATAATAATAATAATAATAATAATAATAATAATAATAATAATAATAATAATAATAATAATAATAATAATGCCGCGTAGCCTTCGGAGTGGCCCGGTGCAGGTATTCCAAGTCGAGAATTTTGGGTGATCATCGCGTATATGAAACTGGGACTTAGGATAAAATGTCATGCTGAAGACGGCATAAATCCCGGTCCCCGAGTCCGAGGAAATAACCAATGAAGGTTAAAATCCCCGACCCAGCCGGTAATCCTACTCAGGACTCCTTACAACAAAGACCAAACTACTATCCTCCGTCAAAATTACACGCAATTTCCCATATACAGCAAATGACACCCATATCGTCTGATAGTCTAGCTTAAAGGGCTCTTCCAGGCTAGCAACAGCCACAAGAAATTATTATTATTATTATTATTATTATTATTATTATTATTATTATTATTATTATTATTATTATTATTATTATTATTAGTATTAGTATTAGTATTAGTATTAATATTATTATTTTGATCGACACGTAGTGTCTAAGCAGGAAGTCTGCCTCTTCCACGACGAAGGCCCCGGGTTTAATTCACGGTCAGGTCTGGGACTTTTATCTGGATCTGAGGGCTGGTTTGGGGTTCACTCAGCCTACATGAGAATATTTGAAGATTTATCTGACGGTGAGATAGAAGCCGCAGTCTACAAAGGAAAGAATATTAGCCGAACGGATTCTTTGCGCTGACCACGCGTCAACCCGTTATCTGCAGGCCTTCAAACTGATCAACGTTTCACATGGCAGGCTATGGCCCATCAACGCTAGAGCACCATGATGTTTCATTTGGTTTTATTATTATTATTATTATTATTATTATTATTATTATTATTATTATTATTATTATTATTATTATTATTATTATTATTATTATTATTATTATTATTATTATTATTATTATTAAAATCCTAATAATAAAAATCAAGCATTAAGTTTTATCCCAATAATCTGACAGATTGGGTACTCAAGATATGGATTCCACGTGAATGATTTCGTTAACACTAGCATGCATGGAGGTAATGTCAGTGGTAGTAATAAGAGGACGTAATTAAATATGGCAATCAGCTCACTAATCTTTCAAATTTTCCTTATAATAGTAATTCATGTACTTGAGTATTTAATGACTCCTATTACGAAATCGGACACTTTTACTCTATTGATGTTAACTGTGATACATTAAGTAGGGTATGGCATGCAAATCCATGACTGGCTGCTTCAGAAAATTATGATAGTAAGTCATTTCATCGCACAAATCACGGGAAAATAATATGAAAAATATTTTACGCCGTCCGTTGTAGTTGTCTCGTATTCTCGGCAAATATATTCATCTAAAGATCAGCACTTGACTGATGCAACCAGGTATTAGACCTACTCTCCATAATTGCCCTTATTGATTAATTTGGTTAGGCGCAGATGACCTAATAGTTAGCTGCCTCTGTGGATCCGTGGTAGAGTGTCGGCCTCCGAATCCCAAGATAGCGGGTTCAAACCCGGCAGAGGTGGTCGGATTTTTGAAGGGCGGAAAAAATTCCATTCGACACTCCATGTCGTACGATGTCGGCATGTAAAAGATCTCTGGTGATACATTTGGTATTTACCCGACAAAATTAATTAAATCTCAGCCATAGACGCCCAAGAGAGATCCGGTTTACTCTGTCTGCCATCTAGCGGCCCTAGAGTAAAACGGAACGTCGAAATTGACGAGCAGACAGCCAGATGGCGTCAAATCGAAATGCCTGCACACGGTAGCTGAAGCAATACGATTATTATTATTATTATTATTATTATTATTATTATTATTATTATTATTATTATTATTAACCTAAGAGTTAAGCCCCTTTAAACAACAAATCACCGCCATCATCATCATCATTATTAATTTGGAAGATTGCTAGAGCCAGACTGAGTATTGAAGGTGGTAGCCCAAGTTAGCGGGTTCAAACCCGGCTCAGTCTGATAGAATTTGAAGATGCTCAAATATGTCTGTCTGAGGGACAAAATTCTGGCAAATCTGCATCTCCAAAAACCTTAAAAGTTTTTGGGACATAGAACCAATAGCAATTATATTTTCTTGAAACTGCTTTAGTACCCTATCTAAACCTAGACGGTAGTTCTCAATGCAGTACGTCGAGCTGTACCGTGCGTCGTTGATCAGCCGCAACGACATTGCGGTACGGCAGCCAATTCTTCCCCAATTATTCTCCTTCAGATAACAGCACGTGAGCTCTCCCTCATATCAGTAGTTATACTGCTTAACTTTAGAGATCCCACGGTTTTCGGTGTACAACTACGTCAATATAATAATAATAATAATAATAATAATAATAATAATAATAATAATAATAATAATAATACATATATGGCTTTAACGAGACTGTATAGGTATGTTGATGCCCCATCCCGCTGCCTGCGAATCAATTTCAACATTCCGTTTAATTTACAAGATGGCATGGAACGGATCTCTGTTGGGTGATCTGTTGCTGATTTTCAATTACTTTTTCGTATAAACACCAAATGTGTCACCAAAGATCTTTTGCATGCAGAAATCGAATGATATGGAGTGTTAAATGAAATATTTTCTAACCTTTAAAAGTCCGAATACCTCTGCCAGGTTTCAGTCTGCAATCTTGGCTTCCGGAGGGCAACACCCTACCAGTAATCCACAGAAGAAACTAAAATAATAATAATAATAATAATAATAATAATAATAATAATAATAATAATAATAATAATAATAATAATAATAATAATAATAATAATAATAATAACATACATACATTATCATTATAGACTGTTATGCCTTTCAGCGTTCAGTCTGCAAGCCTCTGAGAATTTACTAAACGTCGCCACAATCCTCGATTTGCAACTAGTCTTGTGGCCTCATTTAGTTCTATACCTCTTATCTTTAAATCGTTAGAAACTGAGTCTAACCATCGTCGTCTTGGTCTCCCTCTACTTCTCTTACCCTCCATAACAGAGTCCATTATTCTCCTAGGTAACCTATCCTCCTCCATTCGCCTCACATGACCCCACCACCGAAGCCGGTTTATGCGTACAGCTTCATCCATCGAGTTCATTCCTAAATTACCCTTTATCTCCTCATTCCGAGTTCCCTCCTGCCATTGTTCCCACCTGTTTGTACCAGCAATCATTCTTGCTACTCTCATGTCTGTTACTTCTAACTTATGAATAAGATATCCTGAGTCCACCCAGCTTTCGCTCCCGTAAGGCAAAGTTGGTCTGAAAACAGACCGATGTAAAGATAGTTTCGTCTGGGAGCTGATTTCCTTCTTACAGAATACTGCTGATCGCAACTGCGAGCTCACTGCATTAGCTTTACTACACCTTGATTCAATCTCACTTACTACATTACCATCCTGGGAAAACACACAACCTAAATACTTGAAATTATCGACCTGTTCTAGCTTTGTATCACCAATCTGACATTCAATTCTGTTGAATTTCTTACCTACTGACATCAATTTAGTCTTCGAGAGGCTAATTTTCATACCATACTCATTGCACCTATTTTCAAGTTCCAAGATGTTAGACTACAGGCTTTCGGCACAGTCTGCCATTAAGACCAAGTCGTCAGCATAGGCCAAACTGCTTACTACATTTCCACCTAACTGAATCCCTCCCTGCCATTTTAAACCTTTCAGCATATGATCCATGTAAACTACAAACAGCAAAGGTGATACATTACAGCCTTGTCTAACTCCTGTAAGTACCCTGAACCAAGAACTCATTCTACCATCAATTCTCACTGAAGCCCAATTGTCAACATAAATGCCTTTGATTGATTTTAATAATCTACCTTTAATTCCATAGTCCCCCAGTATAGCGAACATCTTTTCCCTCGGTACCCTGTCATATGCTTTCTGTAGATCTACGAAACATAAACACAACTGCCTATTCCTCTCGAAGCATTTTTCAATTACCTGGCGCATACTGAAAATCTGATCCTGACAGCCTCTCTGTGGTCTGAAACCACATTGGTTTTCATCCAACTTCCTCTCAACGACTGATCGCACCCTCCCTTCCAAGATGCCAGTGAATACTTTGCATGGTATACTAATCAATGAGATACCTCGATAGTTATTGCAATCCTTCCTCTTCCCTTGCTTATAGATAGGTGCAATTACTGCTTTTGTCCAATCTGAAGGTACCTTATGCACCCTACGGGTCAGGGTGACCACAGTATTTTCCCAACTAGTCAGTTACATATCTCAGGGTATTCGTGCCTCCAGAAAAATGGTTAATTTTTCTATGTTTTGGTTTAACGTGTGTTCAAAGAGAAAATAACGGCATCATATGCGGTTCAGAATTACGTAATTCAACGCTCAGTAGTGGATTTTGTGAACATAAACATCAGTCAACCTTTCGAAAAACACATCCGCATAATGAGAAACTTACTCACTAAGTACAACTACAGACTACCATTATAAATCAAAACTCATTCCGTCTATAAAAAAATTAATCAAGAAACACATTTATTAAACTATCAAGATTCGCGAAAGAAATGATTAATGTCAAATATTGCTCATAATCTTCCAATTATCAACCTAATAAATAAATATTTTAATTACTGAATCAAATATTCTAGGTCAGCGCTGCCTTACTCCTAAACTAAGTTTACATATCTTACCATTCTGGGTTGCGTATTCCTGAAATGAATTGTTGCTTCGTTTCATCTTCCTATTAAAATTTACATCTGGTCACTTAAGTATGTACTATATCAAAGTCTTCAGACCACGGTCAAAATTCGGTATATCAATAAATTATTCCATCACTCACGGTGTTAATTATACACCCTCATCAAAAATACAACCATTACATTGTTAAAGTTATCGCGGAAATGAACTGAATTTGAATAAAATGTCCTGAATACAAATATCAGTGACCTAAGTTACATTGAAAATTATCTGAGTTCGTTGGTGCAGACTACAGTGAAGAAAATGAAATATTGAATGACGCACTAAGTTTCACGGTCCGATTGCCACTTAAATTACGGCTCCTAACTAAATATTCGCTCTAATAATATTTCAGATTAACGAAACATCGATGATATCCTACGTAAATCTCAAATAATTTCCCTGCTCTAGCTAGATAATTTCTAATGTAACGTATTCCAGTTCAATATGCACATAGTCAATAAGCATTTTTCATACATAGATGTGCAAATGCCTACATAAAGATATTTCAACTCTACATTATCATACTAGTTGCATACAAGTTTGATCTTCCACGCAATTACCATTCATTCAGAATATGATACAATCATGTATTCATTTACCCATCACCGGTTGTTACTATTGTCAAAGCACTTTCACACTTCATTAAAATATGCGTAATTTTATTGTCCATACCTTGCTATAGTTCCTCCCTGGGGCATACTTATACTCCGTAGTCGCTTTACATGTGCTCCTACATCGCACATCATATATATCATATACGTTTTACTTCCTGTTAATCTGCGCAATATATCATTTAAAATATCATATGTACTTCCATTATTTCATTATTAACCTTCGTTTCAACCCATATTTAATTCATTTAACATCTATAATTACCGCGTTTAACCTCCAATATTAATTAAACACAACGATACGTATCTCTCCAATAGCGCAGAATTCGTTCCTCAAAACGCATTTTGTCATACAATTCAACATATAACCCCAAATTCAGTATCTATTCTTTCAATATATTCACACAGCAAAGAGTATGGTAATTTAACTTAACCAATTCAAACATGCGTCCCTCTGTGACGTAACTGAGTTTGACTGGTATTACATCACTCATGGATCTTTCTAACTAACCGGGATTCTTTGAACACAGCTGTTACACTATGTCACATTTTAAATCGTATTCCTTCATCCTTGGATAAGATAATGTAGTAAACACGTTACCATTCTGTCACGAGATATCGTCTTAAATATTTCACACTGCACTTTCTTATATTCACTGCACTCTTAATTATCTCACGCTTAGGCTATTCAGATCTATTGCATATACTGGTAATACTATACATAAGAAATTATACTACTTAATACTATTACTTAGCTCGCCATTCAATATCTCGGGCCTTAGTTGCTCTTCGGTCTGGTCGCAGGCCTTGGATTGAGAACTGGGCAGGTTCTCCACCACTGGTATCTCATTTATAGTGACCTCCTCCACACGGGTCGGGTGGTTTTAACAGCCAGGATGACATCTCCCTCCAGGTTGGTCTATGCCGATTTAGCAAGCCATCATCTGTTCAGGAACACAGTAGACAATATGCGTTGATTCTGGAAAATATGAATTCATCATGGTTCTGCGTAGTATATATATATTTTTATAATGATTGCTTCTTTATTTAAGCTATCCTTGCTATTATTTCCACTTAATATAGCTCAATCTCGAGCTCTCACGTCTCAATCGACTTCTTGTTTCCAAACGATTTTGCGTCTAAGTATTTGGACGGACTTTTCAAAACTTCTGGATTTTATTCCTTCGTTACGGTATTTCAACGTTTATCTCTTCGTTTCGTTCAATATTTCAGTCCTCTCAGCATAAAATTTCACGTTAGATATTGTAAATCTTGCTTATTTTTGAGAGCGATGTTCGGGATATCTTGTCCTTACCACGTCAATTTTTTAAGTCAGTTTTTATAATAATCTGTTTGATCCTTCTTATTTTTTTAAAAACAATTCTATCGATTCTACACCATTGTACACCGCCTTCATAGTGGTAGGTTTAAGTTAGTCATGGCCTTCTAGCATACATCAATATCGATACCCTATTACACATTTCTTTGCCTTGGCTGGCCTCTACCTTCCGTAGGCGCCATTTTTAATACGTCCAGTAAATGCATCGGGTACACTTACCAACACTCCACGCTAATTTTACTACTCTATGAAGCCATTTCATCCCTGCCTTCCCACTATACTTCACCATTTCAGGTGTAATTTCATCTATTCCTGCTGCCTTATGACGATGGAGCTTATTTACTATCCTTTCCACTTCCTCAAGCATAATTTCACCAACATCATTTTCCTCCTCCCCATGAGCTTGGCTGTTTGCAACACCACCATGATGATTTCCTTTTACATTGAGAAGATGTTCAAAATATTCCCTCCACCTCTCCAGTGATTCTCTGGGATCTATTATGAGTTCACCTGAATTACTCAAAACACTGTTCATTTCCTTTTTCCCTCCCTTCCTAAGATTCTTTATTACTGTCCAGAAAGGTTTCCCTGCTGCTGGACCTAGCCTTTCCAGGTTATTACCAAAATCTTCCCATGACTTCTTTTTGGATTCAACAACTATTTGTTTCGCTCTGTTTGTTTCATCTACGTACAAATCCCTGTCTGCCTCGGCCCTTGTTTGGAGCCATTACTGATAAGCCTTCTTTTTACGTTTACAGGCTGCTCTCACTTCATCATTCCACCAAGATGTTCGCCTTTTCCCATCTTTACACACAGTTGTTCCTAGGAATTCCCTTGCTGTTTCTACTACAGCATCCCTGTATGCCACCCATTCACTTTCTATATCCTGAACCTGCTTACTGTCTAGTGTTCGAAACTTCTCGCTAATCATATCCATGTACTTCTGTCTAATTTCCTCGTCCTGGAGATTTTCTACCCTTATTCGTTTGAAGACAGATTTCAATTTCTCTACCCTAGGCCTAGAGATACTTAGTTCACTACAGATCAGATAGTGGTCTGTATCATCGAAAAATCCCCGAAAAACTCGTACATTCCTAAAAGATTTCCTGAATTCAAAGTCTGTTAAGATATAGTCTATTATGGATCTGGTACCCCTAGCCTCCCATGTGTAGCGGTGAATAGCCTTATGCTTGAAGAATGTATTCGTAACAGCTAAACCCATACTAGCACAGAAGTCCAGCAAACGCTTCCCATTCCCATTAGCTTCCATATCTTCAGCACTTTTACCAATCACCCTTTCGTATCCTTCAGTTCTATTCCCAACTCTCGCACTGAAATCGCCCATTAGCACTATTCTATCCTTGCTGTTGACCCTGACCACGATGTCACTCTATGCTTCATAAAACTTGTCAACTTCATCCTCATCTGCACCCTCACATGGTGAATACACGGACACAATTCTTGTCCTAATTCCTCCCACTGACAAATCTACCCACATCATTCGCTCATGTACGTGCCTAACCGAAACTATGTTGCATGCAATGGTATTCCTGATAAAGAGCCCTACCCCAGACTCTGCCCTTCCCTTTCTAACACCCGTCAAGTACACTTTATAATCTCCTATCTCTTCCTCCTTATCTCCCCTTACCCGAATATCACTTACTCCTAGCACATCCAGATGCATCCTCTTACTCAGCCAGTTCTACCTTCTTTCTTCCATAAGCCCCATTAATATTGATAGCTCCCCATCGAATTCCATTTCGTTCGCCAAGTTGTTTCCAAGGAGTCCCTCGCCTGTCAAATGGGAGTGGGACTCCATTACTCCCATAGGTCCGAGGATTGCTTAAAGTGTTCTGAGCTCGGTAAATTCATGAAGCAGGATGCTGCCCTACTTGCACATAGTCCAAGTGAGGATCTCTCCTCAAACGGGTTATGGACCACCGGTGAATTGTATAGTCCTAGCCACCTGAGCACAAGGAGGGCCATGACTCAGAATATATCCGAGATGCCCACTCCCATTCCATAGCAACTGGTATCCCGACTCTCAGGACCACTTACTAGGCCACTCAGCCGTTGCCCATGGTTCACGAACTAGGACGTGACTACAGTAACCCAAAAACTTGAACCATTAATAATAATAATAATAATAATAATAATAATAATAATAATAATAATAATGATAGACCGTCTCCGTGGTGTAGTGGTTAGTGTGATAAGTTTCCACCCCCGGAGGCCCGGGTTCGATTCTTGGCACTGCCTCAAAATTTGAAAAGTGGTACGAGGGCTGGAACGGGGTGGACTCAGCCTCGTCAGTTTAACTGAGTAGAGAAGGGTTCGATCCCCACATCATCCACCCTCGAAGTGGTTTTCTGTGGTTTCTCACTTCTCCTTTAGGCAAATGCTGGGATGGTACCTAACTGAAGGACACAGCCGCTTCCTTCCCCGTTCCTTATCCATTCCTCGCAATCTTTCCATCCCCCACAAGGCCCCTGTTCAGCATAGGAGGAAAGCCCACCTGGGCGCGTTACTGGTACTTCTGCCCATTTGTATCCCCGACCAACTGTCTTATGCTCCAGGACACTGCCCTTGAGGCGGTAGAGGTTGAATCCCTCACTGAGTCTGAGGGATAAACCAACGCTGGAGGGTAAACAGGTTAAGAAAGAAGGAAAGAAAGAATAACTGTAATTGTCATTCATCGGATAAAGTTAGCAACATCGTTTGAGAAACATTTCCAGTCTGCGTTTTCGAAGTTACGGCGTGGACGAGAGTATGAAATCACCAATGGTATCTGAATTGGAACTTCTGTTTTTAATAATAATAATAATAATAATAATAATAATAATAATAATAATAATAATAATAATAATAATATTACCTGTAATTATAACTTGTGAGAGGTATTCGCAAGCTTCCTTTTTGCGGTTTTGAAGTTACAGCATGGACAAGAGTATGAAATCACCAAGGGTATTTGAATTGGAACTGCAATTTGTGGAAGTAATATTATTAATAATGAAATGAAATGGCGTATGGATTTAGTGCCGGGAGCCTCCGAGGACATGTTCGGCTGGCCAGGTGCAGGTCTTTTGATTTGACACCCTTAGGCGACCTGCGCGTCGTGATGAGGATGAAATGATGATGAAGACGACACATATACCCAGCCCCCGTGCCAGTGAAATTAACCAATGATGGTTAAAATTCCCGACCCTGCCGGGACTCGAACCCGGGACCCCTGTGACCGAAGGGCAGCACGGTAACCATTTGGCCGTGGAACCGGACAATAATAATAATAATAATAATAATAATAATAATAATAATAATAATAATAATAATAATAATAATAATAGACCTGTTACTGACGCTTCTGCATTTTGCAGTTGGAAGTGTAATATCGGCTACTTATACTTTTATCTCCGTCAGCGAAACTGAGAATATTTTATACCAGACAGAAAAGATAACGTAACATTTATTCTGTCAAGTTAGCATCAACGGTGTCACCAAAAGCCTATCACAGGAACATTTGTGGCATGGAGGAAGTTCGGTACAAAATTCAGTGCACATTTTGCACTTCTTCCGGTTTGTTACGATTATTTCATTTCTAAATATGTATTAAATTACCTTCAGTCTTTCTCTCCATCCATATGTGCTATGAACAACAAATCTGAAGGGCTACAGCCTTCTCTAACTCCTGAAGTTATATTGATTTCTTTCAACCATCAATTATCACTACAACCCAATTATCAACGTAATTGCCTCATTTATTATTGTTATTATTTATTATTGTTATTATTATATTATAAATAGCAATATGGAGCCACCAATACGTGAGAGCTTCTATACGTCAAATGTCGAGACATACTATTGTATTAAACAAGAAGTAATATGACTTTAACAGGACGTTCATTTTAGTTCAGCCTGTACGTTATTATTCATGATGTTACGCATATCTCCTTATTTCTCTTCCTCAAAGAGAGACTGAGAATGCTGCGTGGCCCTATCTCTGGACCACACAGACAAGTATCAGCCTGCAGGGGAGCATTTATGAAATCTGCGCCCCATAAACCATGTAATGTTTCCATGGAGATGGTAGTACATTTGCATAGAGCCAGTGTCAACCTCTTAACTCCAAGAAACAGTTGCTCCTTCATTTTCATGCCCAAGACGTTCACGCGTAAATTCGAAACACTTTTATACATTCACGTCATTTATGACTTTAACGTGGCACTTTCCACCATTGTTTCTACACTTTACCTGCTGTAATTTAAGACAGTATCTCCTACCTGTTGGCAACAGCCTCTCGAAATTAATCTCACCAGCAAATGTCGACCTTATTGTTATCGATCTGAAGATGGTGGTGGTGATTATTATTTTAAGAAGAAATGCCGTAGTCAACTGAGTAACCAACCTCTCTTGACACTAATCACGGGAAATAATGGAAATGGGTTCCGCCAAAAGAAAGAAAAATACCACAAAGGGCATGAAAATGAAGACTTACTCCTCCTAGTAAATCTCATATGGTAGGCCCGGAAGGTAACAAAAGTTGCCAATGGGAGGTCAAATTGGAAGGATGAAAATTGATAACATGGCAGAAGTAAGTCGAAATAAGGCCAGACTAATCTGGGAGCCCGGTGGTAAAATATCCACTCTCCCAAGTTAGAATTCCCTAGAGATACCGTGCTCTTACACCACCTTATAATTACATTGTATCTTGTGTCTGTATTTTTCTATATACATTTCAAATATTCAATTTTCCATTCGGTCAAGTAACTTATTTTAGAGCGATTTGTTTACCTCCCTGTTTGCGGAGAATATGTTTATCTTGTACGTCCAATACATGTATTGACGTATTCACAGCTCGATTCTGACTTGTTATAATTTGGTACCACCCAAGTTATAAATATAAAATACATATATGAATAGGACATCGAAACGTATAAAGGAGGTTCTGGCGCATCAACAGGATGAATATTTCCAAAACTGGACATGCAATTTATTGATGTGCTGTTTTCACGGAATTGGAGCTCATGTAACCCAGACAGAAATTCCAACAATGCTCAGAGAGTGGTTTTCGATCACATTTTGAATTGAACAATGCTTATTAACACGAAGAAAATAAAACAAATAGAGGCGATTAGAATCACAGTGGCATACATGTCAGAGTCGTAGCTCAAATAAAGAATTCATGCATGAAATGTAATTTCCATCTGGGAATGTTTAAGAAGTCTAATGTTACGTAGGTATTGCACAATGATCTGTTATTTATTTCTTTTATGTTATATTTTTATATTACTTTTATATTCTTTATGATTCAGTTCTAGGAAGATTCAATTTTGTAATTAGATTAAGGTTAAATTTTGTATTCTGTCGTTAAACCACGAAGTGCTTGAAGTGCAGAAAGTGCTTAAAGACATCAAATCCAGTAATACTGGAAACATATCGTCGCTGCCCGGACAAAACCTCCCATGTGACGTAATTCAGCTTAGAACTTTGGCTGGTAGAGTTATGTCATCTAAGGTGCAATATTGTGTGAATATTGTCAAGGCATTCTCGCTCTTCATAATGATGAGCTGCGGGTCAGCATATCTACGAAAATATTATCACATAGGAGGTTTTTTCCCGGCAACGACGATATGTAGTTTTGAGATAAAGATTGTAACTGGCGTTTTAAGTATTGGCAGTTAAAATGTTTTAAGTTGTAACCGCTACTGACGAATACAACAGAAAGTCGCGTAGAAGGAAGTACTGTATTTTGAATTACACGTCAATAAAATATAGACATGTATACAGGAAGTGACAGATATTCCCATTCGAATCATGTGACTGTTCTGGTCGTCGGTGCCAGTTGGTTTGCCGGTGGTCGCAAGCGCCATAATTCAGACAACGTCTTATTATGAGAGCTATTATGTTCTGTCGGCGATAGTGCGAGCCAGTTATTGGAGCAGGAATTCATTTTGTTCCGGTATTAATCAGAAGTTTGGTTCATTCATATTAAACTGTTTGGTTATCTCGAGTGTCATGAGATCGGTCACAGCTCTCAATGAAAATGAAAATCCACAGCCAGTTTACAGTCATTCAACCGGATCAGGAATGGATCAATGAAGCCCCCATCTAGCGGTGAGGATAGGAGTTATGCAGTTACACTGCCGCATGAGCTACGGAGGCTCACAGTTCTCAGTGTAGTGCTATAATTAGTATACGTTAAGTGAGCATTGATTTCTAATATCGGCTGTGGTTTCGCTATCTATTTCAAATTATTACCATATTTGAAAGTGAAAAATCGGAGGGGGGATGTATATCGAGTGGTTGGACTTTCTTCTTAGAAAATTCGTTTTAGAGGCAATGCTGCCATAGTACAGTGCACACGTTACATTTTTCATGTTATGCAATACAATTAACAACCATTTTACATTTTCAACTGTGAGCTTACTTTGCTCGCCCGTCCACTGAATATTTAGAAGAGAAAATAATAAAGTCCCACTAACTACTTTTACGGTTTTCGAAGATGCCGAGGTGCCGGAATTTATTCCCGTAGGAGTTATTTCACGTGCCTGTAAATCTACCGGCACGAGGCTGAGGCATTTGAGCACCTTCAAATACCACCGGACTGAGCCAGGATCGAACCTGCCAAGTTGGGGTCGGAAGGCCAGCGCCTGAACCGTCTGAGCCACTCAGCCCGGAAACGTTTTTCCGATTTTCCCTGACTCTACAGCTGCATTACGTGCAGGTATGGTAAAGTAATAGTGCGGCCAGTGTCCAGTATTCGGGAGATAGTAGGTTCGAACCCCACTGTCGGCAGCCCTGAAAATGGTTTTCCGTGGTTTCCCATTTTCACACCAGGCAAATGCTGGGGCTGTACCTTAATTAAGGCCACGGCCGCTTCCTTCCCACTCCTAGCCCTCTCCTGTCCCATCGTCGCCATAAGACCTATCTGTGTCGGTGCGACGTAAAGCAAGTAGCAAAGGTAAAGTAATACTGTGCATTCAACACAATTAACATTGCTGGACATGTACTGGTGCCATTTCTCTGAAAAACACATTTCCCTACTAAAGTTGCACGGTTTATCATGTAGTAAGTTCTTAAAGCACATATTTCATCACAAGTACAGACATATAAATAATAATATTAACGCCCTTTGAAAAGTACCACCTCCCAAAATCGCTAAAATGTTATTGTATTGGGACGTAAAGACCAGTAGAAATACCACACTTTATTTTTCGTTACTTACCAGTCAGGCCATTTATTCAAGATATAACCGGTTAAATACAAATAACAACTGAGTGTTGTCAACATTAATCTTCTCGTAAATTCAGAAAAGGCTCACTAGAGGGCAGAAATGATAGCAAGTATAAGTACTGAAATCTGTAAAAATTATATTGGATAAAATACGAAGTGTGAAGAACTGGGTACAAGGATGGATGAATGTAGGTCGTTGTATTTCCCTATGTTGATTGCCAGAGATCGAAAAAAATTATAATGATAAATATTTTAAAATAATAATAATAATAATAATAATAATAATAATAATAATAATCGTATGGCCTCAGCTACCGTGTGCAGACATTTCGATCTGACGCCATCTGGCTGTCTGCTCGTCAATTTCGACGTTCCGTTTAACTCAAGGCCCACTAGATGGCAGACAGAGTAAACCGGATCTCTCTTGGGCGACTATGGCTGAGATTTAATGAATTTTGTCGGGTAAATACCAAATGTATCACCAGAGATCTTTTACATGCCGACATCGTACGACATGGAGTATCGAATGGACTTTTTTCCACCCTTCAAAAATCCGACTACCACTGCCGGGTTTGAACCCGCTACCTTGGGATCCGGAGGCTGACACTCTATCACGGATCCACAGAGGCAGCTATAATATTTTAAATAATTTGATGGTAGACGAAAACATTGGGGGATCAAGCAAAACTGGACGGGGTTAGGTAGAAGGGTCCCAAAAACAGGTGGTCCACGGAAAAAGAAAAAACGAGTAACATGGTAACCCTACCAGAAATACTTCATCGGTTAAGTTATGGGTCAGATCTATGTCTAGTCTCATCTGGATTAATAAGTCAAGACGGAACGGAAATCGCTTCTATAGTGTTGTCGCTATAAGGAAAGATGATTTTTAACATGAATGGAGACTGCATCTCGGAACATTTAAACCAAGCACTGCAGTATTAAGTCAACTCAGATCAATGGAGAATGGTGGTAGGAAGTGTGAATAGAAAGAAAACTGTACAAAATAAAACTAATCTATATATCTAATAGTTTATTAAATCAGCTTTGATAATTTCCTCTTTCCGGTCTCCTGGATCGATTTGCATCATTTATATTCTATTCTCTCGGGAATTACCTGCCAGTGAATCATCAGACATTGATAGCTCTGTTAAATTCAACCAACGTTTAGTAATTATATAATCAAATCACTAAATGACCACTGCAATAAATGCAGGCGAAGGCTTACCCTAGCCCGCAATACATTCTGTACTTAGCGGCCTGGTAAGCGACTAACACATTCATTAATATTCTGATATATGTGATTTTCATCCGTAGTAATCCCATTACATACAGCCATGTTTGATTATTATCTGTGAAGCCAGAGAGTATTCGCTTTCTCCGATGATGGAAGAATACTGTTCTGTGCTAGATACTCTTTCGTTCACTGACCTCCCCCCAGCTTCTGAATATACTCAAAAGATGACACCCTACCACAGACCAAATTCTCCAATATAACACTGATCTTTATTCAGTTATTCTGCTTGGTGCCATCGAGCAGTGCACAACATGGAGTTCATTTCTTCACAAAAAAGTAAAATAAATTTAGTGTACAACGGTTATAGGTTTTATAATCAGCGAGAAAACAAATCGGGCGAAACAGTATGGTTTTGTCATATTAGCGTGTCGCCGGTACAGTTACAATTGCAAGTGACAGTAGCGTTTTAAGTGAAACAGTTCACCAGTGTGTACCTGTTGAAGCAAGCCTCGATGTGTACAAAGCAGTCAGCCAGGTCAAGAAACGAGTTCGCGAAGAAGATGGAACATCAGTTCCACAGGTAAGTAAAACTTTTCCTTTTACAACTCGGTTTACATCGCACCGACACAGACAGGTCTTATTGCAACGATGGTATAGGAAAGGACTAGGAGTAGGAAGGAATCGGCCATGGCCTTAATTATGGTACAGCCCCTGGCATTCAAACGGGAAACCACGGAAAACTATCTTCAGGGCTGCCGACAGTGGGGTTCGAACCCACTATCTTCAAAATTTAATCTCATAGCTGCGCGCCCCGGAACGCACGGCCAACTAAATCGGTTTTATTTTTATTAGGGTCTGCAGACAAAACTAGGGACAGTACAAAATCGCGTGCATGTCTGTCTGTTCATTTTAGCTAACAGCTAACAAACTGTTATCTGTGTCGTTTCAATAGAAATTGGGTCGATGACCTAGTTGTTATGTCATTGTAAACCACAAACATCAATAGAAATTGTTTATAAGTCACATTTGTACATTTGTTCCGAGTCCGTGAGTACTTAAGGCATGTTGGTAATATTGGTTATACCGGACGAGTTGGCCGTGCGCGTAGAGGCGCTCGGCTGTGAGCTTGCATCCGGGAGATAGTAGGTTCGAATCCCACTATCGGCAGCCCTGAAAATGGTTTTCCGTGGTTTCTCATTTTCACACCAGGCAAATGCTGGGGCTGTACCTTAATTAAGGCCACGGCCGCTTCCTTCCAACTCCTAGGCCTTTCCTATCCCATCGTCGCCATAAGACCTATCTGTGTCGGTGCGACGTAAAGCCCCTAGCAAAAAAAGAAATTGGTTATTACTGTAAGTTAGGTACGAGATGGTAACGATAATATTTTTTGTTTCAGATCTACACAAAAGAATACGAATTCTTGCAGCAAAGAGGATATGAATTGATCACTAGGGTACCTCAGTTTTCTAATGTAAAAACAACGCTCTACAGACACCGAAATAAAGTCCAGGAGTCAAGAAATAACCAACACATCGAAACGATATCAATTTGGACGAAGACAATTTACGCATGACCGATGGTAGAACATTTCTTCTTGGAGACAACATGGATGGTGAAAGAATATTAATATTTTCAAGTGCAAACAGAAAGACTCAAAGCGCACAGGACATTTCTAATGCATGGCACTTTCAAAAGTTCCAGCAGCCAGTTTTCATTGCTATATACGATATATGCTGAAGATGGAAGCACTAGTGAGGAATCCAACATAACACCTGTGATATTTGATCTTCTCCCTAATAAGGCAACAGAAACATACACTAGATCATCTATCATCTATATATATATAAAATAAGAGTTTTGTCTGTACATTGCTCAGAATTTGAAATGAATGGTATTTCTGTATCGGTCATGTCCATAGTAACAAGAAAATGTATTTTTTACTTTTCTGTAATTTCTGTCTGTCTGTCTGTCTGTCTGTCTGTCTGTCTGTCTGTCTGTCTGTCTGTCTGTCTGTCTGTCTGTCTGTCTGTCTGTCTGTCTGTCTGTCTGTCTGTCTGTCTGTCTGTCTGTCTGTACACGCACCACGAGAAAACGGCTGAAGAGAATTTTATGAAAATCGGAATGTAAAGTCGGGTGATAAACCGCTACAATCTAGGCTATAAATTATTTTTAATCACGCTGAGTGAAATGGTAGTTTAGGGGAAGGCCTGAAATTTAATTCTCAAATATTTATTTTATTAGTCGTCGTATCTTCACGAAAATTGGTGTGCAAAGTCGGGGAATAGGTCGCTATAATCTAGGCTATCAATAATATTATTCGCACTGAGTGAAATGGTAGTTTAGGGGAAGGCCTGAAATGTAATCTATATATATAAAATAAGAGTTTTGCCTGTACATTGCTCAGAATTTGAAAAGAATGGTATTTCTGTAGTCCACAGTAACAAGAAAATTCATTTTTTACTTTTCCGTAGTTTCTGTCTGTCTGTCTGTCTGTCTGTCTGTCTGTCTGTCTGTCTGTCTGTCTGTCTGTCTGTCTGTCTGTCTGTCTGTCTGTCTGTCTGTCTGTCTGTCTGTCTGTCTGTCTGTCTGTCTGTCTGTCTGTCTGTCTGTCTGTACACGCATCACGAGAAAACAGCTGAAGAGAATTTTATGAAAATCGGATTGTAAAGTCGGGTGATGAACCGCTACAATCTAGGCTATACATTATTTTAATCACGCTGAGTGAAATGGTAGTTTAGGGGAAGGCCTGAAATGTAATCTATATATATAAAATAAGAGTTTTGCCTGTACATTGCTCAGAATTTGGAAAGAATGGTATTTCTGTATCGGTATGTCCACAGTAACAAGGAAATGGAATTTTTACTTTTCCGTAATTTCTGTCTGTCTTTCTGTATGTATGTATGTATGTATGTATGTATGTATGTATGTATGTATGTATGTATGTATGTATGTACACGCATCACTAGAAAACGGCTGAAGAGAATTTAATAAAAATCGGTATGCAAAGTCGGAGAATAAGTCGCTACAATCTAGGCCATAAATAATTTTATTCACGCTGATTGAAATGGTAGTTTAGGGGAAGTCCTAAAATTTAATTCTCAAATATTTGTATTATTAGTGGTCCTATCTTAATGAAAATCGGTAAACAAAGTCGTTAAGTAAGTCGCTACAATCCAGGCTATAAATAATCGTATTCACGCTGAAAGAAATGGTAGTTAAGGGGAAGGTCTTAATTTAAATTCTCAAATTTGTATGTTATTAGTGGTCCTATTTTAATTAAAATTATCCAGTATTTGGGAGATAGTAGGTTCGAATCCCACTGTAGGCAGCCCTGAAAATGGTTTTCCGTGGTTTCCCATTTTCACACCAGGCAAATGCTTGGGCTGTACCTTAATTAAGGCCACGGCCGCTTCCCTCCCGCTCCTAGCCCTTCCCTGTCCCATCGTCGCCATAAGACCTATCTGTGTCGGTGCGACGTAAAGCAACTAGCAAATTAATTAAAATTGGTATGCAAATTCGGAAAATAAGTCGCTATAATCTAGGTAATAAAGAATTTTATTCACGTTGAATGGAATGGTAGTTTAGGGGAAGACCTAAACTTCAACTCTCAAATATTTGTATTATTACTGGCCCTATTGACAAATATTTCATGACTAAAGTTATATAGTATTAAATTTCCGATCATTTATGTCTTATACATTTTTACCGTACCGGCTATGATAACAGAGATATTCATGAATTTGGTTTTTTGTGGCTAAGTCCATATCAGCGCCAAGTCACGAGAAAATGGGTAAACAGAATTTAATGAAAATCGTTACGTAAATTCGGGAAATAAGGAACTACATTTCGTAAGATGCCCTAATATCACAGAGTCGAAAGAAAACTAAATGTGAAGGCCTACAATACCGAAGGCTCATAACATTGAACAACAACAACATTATATTGACCATTGTTTGTTGCGATGTGCTTTGTGTCTTCTGTTGCCAGTCAAGTCCGATAGACGGGATTACTGTTGTATACCGAGTATTGTTTTTAATTTGCTTAAGTCGCACCGACACGCATAGGTATTATGGCGATGATGGGATAGGCCTTTCCTATCCCATCGTCGCCATAAGACCTATCTGAGTCGGCGCGATGTAAAGCAAAATAGCAAAAAAGGGATAGGAAAGGGCTAGGAGTGGAAAGGAAGCGGCCCTGGCGTTAATTACGATGCCCCAGTATTTGCCTGGTGTGAAAATGGTAGACCACGGAAAACCATCTCCAGGGCTGTCGGCAGTGGTTTTCGAACCCACAACCTCCCGAATGCAAACTCACAGCTGCACGCCCCTAACCGCACGGCCAACTTGCCCAGTCGTACCGAGTAGGCCTATAACAGCCTGCCTGAATATTAGCGGGAAGTAGCTGGGGAGTTAGATAACTTTCTTCTTTAGCATGCCATTCCTCTGGTTCATAAATTTTCTGATACTACTGGTACGTAACAAACTGGTTCATCATAGCATTCAGGCTATTCAATCCCTGCCCTGAGGCATTGATTGGAATGAGCAGTGTGCATATTTAACGGAACAATGGCAGAGGAGTGTTCACGGCTGTTTGTGGCCTGGTCATTGCAGCACTGGAACTTTGGACTGTTAGATCGACACCGTAGTACTGTTCGTTAAATGTGAGAAAATGTGCAGTTTTCCATTTGAGCGATTATTTTATATTGCTTTTGATCCCTACATTCCTACTGACGTTTTTGTAGTGGCCTAAGTTAACTGTAGTTAGGAAAACCACAAAGACAGTTTTTCTGAGAACCCCGTAGCGAAGCACGGGTACATCAGCTAGTTTAATATAATAAAAACTGAAATCCCAGAATGGAACACAAATTAAATAAACGTCGACTTTGAGGCAGCCGCTATCAAAGCAATAAAAGAAGTATTTCCTTCTGTCAAAGTGCAAGGATGCTTCTTCCATTCATGTCAAAGTCTCTTGCAAAAGTTTCAGGCAGTCGGTTTCACTGAAGTCTACAAAACGAATCAGGAAATCTGACAAACGATTACAATGTGTGCGGCACTTGCCTTCCTGCCGCCTGAGTTTGTAAACGAGGGGTGGATCTACATTGATAGTAACGTCCCCGAAGACCGAACGTTGACGGTATTTTTTAAATATTTTGTAGATCATTGGTTAAAAAATCTA